>NW_021680357.1:1322180-1336151 GCF_001412515.2 Diachasma alloeum
TACCGAGGCGTTTCTGGAGAAAAGCTAATTTTTTTACTTGGTCCAAGTCGAAAATCGACTGAATACAAGTTTTATGCTCCAAGTACAATTAGCACTGGTGACAAGTACCAACTGTACTCATCATCAGTACTGAAAGTACTTGTACTGAGTACCGAGCTGTATTTCTCAAAAGTAGAAAAAATACTTGAGACAAGTAGTAATAGTACTCAACTCCATTGGTAATGGATTTGAGTACTATTTACAAATTTTTAAAGGGCCAGATTTTCCGTTTTTCCAGGGGGAAAGTCGACTTTCGCCAAAATCGAATTTTTCAGCCGGGAGTACGTTGATTCCAACTATTTAAGTGACGGGCTATTCAGAACTCTCAAAAGTATGTGGAAAAAGTGAAAACTGAAAAAGTTTTTTTTTTCCGATTTTCAAAGGGCCAGATTTTCCGTTTTTCTACGGGTTAAGTCGACTTTCGCCAAAATCGAATTTTTTAGCCGAGAGAACGTTGATTCCAACTATTTATGCGATAGGCTATTCAGAACTCTCAAAAGTATGTGGAAAAAGTGAAAACTGAAAAAAAAATTTTTTCACCGGGGGCCGAAGTGTCAGATCTTGGATTTTTTCAGGGGGACAGTCGATCAAAGGGTCACGAGGGCAAAAGTGTGAGATAGGGGAGGGTGGGGCAAAACGGCCCCCCTTCAATTGTCAATAACTTGTGAATGACATTGTGAAAATTTCCAGTTTCAACTTCNGAAAATTCCCAGTTTCAACTTCATTTTGAAGATAATTTTTCATTCTTCAAAACGAGCTCTAACTCATCCCAATCGGATTATTGAATCGGAAAATATTGACGATTGAAGGGGGGCCGTTTTGCCCCATCCTCCCCTATTGGATTTTTCGAGGGAGAAAGTCGACTTTCGCCAAAATCGATTTTTTTAGCCGGGTGAAGGTTCATTCCAACTATAACTAACGCATGCGTAAACAGGGATATGGACCTGAATTTAATATAGGCCCATAGAATTACGGGGACCAGCAAGGATTTGGAAAGTCTGAATACAAGTCCTGTTTACACCTAATGAGTGCTGAAATGGGACATAACCAGAGGTAGAAAGGTCTCGGAAGCACTTGGGAAGAGGTGTCCCAAGACCTATCCAGTTCCGAACGGAAAGACTTAAGTAAAACTTGTCAGGTCCAATTATTCGACTCGGGTACACCTTCTATGTAGATTTCTACTTGCTTAATCAAAAAAATAGTATTTGCATGGAATAGAGAATGAATGGGTTCTTTATTCCAGATGAACCTCCTGATGGAGTTGAGCAGATTTACTTGAGAGAAGTTAACGAACTTGACAGAAAAAAATTTAATATCTTTCACAAAAATTAAATTTTTGGCGTGATCACCACAAAAATCCCTAGAAGAATTCGAGCTGTTGGCAGGAAAAAATATAATCTATCATACGACATTCATTTGATCTGAGAGAACTCCATAGGTTTATACTATAGAAAGAATACATTGAGGAGAAAAGAATATTTTTTTCCAAACAAATTGTCCCGTCGAAATTATTTAGTTTTGATATGCACTCCTCAATAACATTCACTTGATAAAACCGGAGCATCATACAATTCTCTGCACGGAGAGAAATATTCAATAAAAATTACGTATCTTTCCCGTAATTCCGGAGCGAAATGTACTTGTAGGAAATTTTACGGAACTGTCACGGAATTTTTTCAGAGCGATCCGTAATTTTCATCTGAGTTTCCTGTGAAAAAATACGATACCGTCACTTAAATTTTCTGAGCCGATTCCGCAATCGGTGAGCAAATTGTGAGTTCCGTAATTTTTACTGAACATTTCTCTCTGTGTGTAGAACGAATGTATTTACCCGAAAGACGTAAATGTTTCACGAGAACAATTACTGCTACAAAAATTATCATGTTTGGGTGGAAACTTTCTTTTTTGTCCACAAGTCCATTGATTCAACGCGACAAAAGATCTCTTCAGGGGAACATAATTTTTCGGCAGAACAAATTTTCAGAGAGTGGGGAACCCCCTGTTTCATCGCTGGTGGGGCTACAAACACTTCAAAATGAAAAAATTAGTCTTCATCATTCTGACTCCTCACACGAAACGCTTTGAATCTCCCAACTTCAACAAAGTTCCATCTTGCCACCCCTCAAATTATCAATCAGCCTGCGCTGCTTGCAACAGAGGGAGATTATCACAGACTTCAAATCAATACATAGTACACAGGTAATGCACACAGAGAAGCACTTATAGTCAAAGTTTCCTGCTTTTCCTACCGAACGGGTGTAGTTTGCCCGGAAATACGGACGACTCCTGAAGGACTCGCAAACCGTGAGGACTGCCACCGCGATACCCCGGGGGAGAGTTCCCAGGTACAGTTAGCACATTATACCTTCGCTGGATGTACACTAGAAACCCAAGTAAAATCCACAAACTACTAGTGGGAGTTTTCCAAAGGATGATGTTGCCATGCCAAGTTCTGGGTTGACTTGCATGCATGATAAGTCGGAAGAGCAGCACAGGAAAAACGAATATCTGAATTTCATACACCTTTTATACACTGATAGAAAGGATTAGATATTGTTAACGAATGGCTTTGGTTAGAGACAAGAGTCTATTCGGTCTCACTAAATGTTCATTCGTTAATAATTAAAAAATGCACATTTGAGGAGTCTTGTTTGACTCGATTTTCACGTTTCAAGTGAACTATTCGTTAACTATTAACGAATATTCATTTGGTCATATTCAACTCTACCATTCGTTAATTGTTAACGAATCTCGTTTGGAATAAATGAATCATTCTATCAGTGCACAGTCATCTCTCCATTTGCAGGCGGTGTTTAAATAAAAAATAGTGAACGTTAATTCTGTATTTATTGACCCCCCTGATGCCGATGAAACCCTCGGAGGCGACAGAAAAAACGAATAAAAAATTTGTCATTTTCACTGGGTCAAGGGTCAGATCTTGGATTTTCTCATACAGAAAGTCGACTTTCGGCAAAATCGATTTTTTTCGCCCAGCGAATGTTGATTCCGTATTTATTGGTCCCTCTAATGCTACACTGATAGAATGATTCATTTATTCCAAACGAGATTCGTTAACTATTAACGAATGGTAGAGTTGAATATGACCAAATGAATATTCGTTAATAGTTAACGAATGGTTCACTTGAATGGCGAAAGTCAAGTCAAACAAGGCTCCTCAAATATACATTCGTTAACTATTAGAGAGTGAACATTTGGTGGGACCGAATAGACCCTAACCTCCAACCAAAATCCATTCGTTAACAATAACTAATCCGTTCTATCAGTGTAATGAAACCTTCGGGGGCGCGAGAAATTTCGAAATAAAAAAAAATTATTTTGACAAAATTCCTTGAAGTTTAAGTGGACATGTTATTTGCCATAAATTTCCCAGTGGAAACTTATTCACAAACTATTTTAGACCCGATGATCGGACCCTCACCAAAAAATCCCCTCTCACCTCCCCATACTTTGCATATCCTCATAATTAAACTCTCATCATAAATTTTCCCGGATTTAAAAACACCAAATTACCATAATTATGCAGTTAAGGCTGTCCACTTCTCATGCAACCTCATTCAGATTCTCTGAAAACTTCAGCGGAGAATAAACTTAAACAATTCTTCAATGCAAACATCGCGAATATAAATACCGGGAGGGCCGAAATGTTCGGGGAGGAGAGGAGCTAGTAGACAATTGGGAGACATCAAGTACATTGTCACCGGCATTAATCGACCGGCTGAAATGACTGTCTCCGAGGAGAGGAGACCGGCGAAAGGTGAGAGAAGATCCGAAGACGCGTTTGAGGTTGTGGGCTTCCCGGAGAAATCCGAGGGGCGTGGGGGCGAGGGCAGGGCAGATAGGGGCGAAAGTCAGCGCACAGCCCCTTCGGGGGCCACTAGCTGCCTTCGTGCTGCCGCCACTTCGAGAACTCCTGTTGTCGAGTTTGCTGAAAGCTGTACAACTCCTCACCCTCATCCCCATCTTGAAGAATACCGTGACATCCTCCTCCGTCCCTTTATCATGGTGAAGTTGAAATGTTTTCTGTATTCCGATACTTTTCCAACTGTTATTGGACACGAGATTCCAATTTTCGCAGGGGTGTCGAATTGGTTTAAAATTTTTTTTGACGCTGAGAGTGGAATTTCAGAGGTAAAAACTATTGTCTGAAGGGTATTGGAGCATCTTTCACGTCAAATTTTACACGGGAAAATAATATAGACGAAGGGAGTGTGTTTTATAGAGGAATCAGGTATGCGTAATTCTGAATCGAGTACACGGAGAGAAGTATTCAATAAAATTTACATTTTATTCCGTAATTCCGAAGCGAAATGTGGTTGTAGGAAATTTTACGGAACTGTCAGGGGATTTTTCCAGAGCGTTCCGTAATTTTTATCTGAATTTCTTATGAAAAATTACGATACCGTCACTTGAATTTTCTGAGTAGATTCCGTAATCGGTGAGCGAATTGTGAGTTCCGATAAATTAGTTTTGGAAAAAATTACCGTCAGATTCAGTAAATTTTTCCGGGTGAAATACATTATTTCTAAATCATTTCTATTGGAATAAAGTATAAAATATACTTCAAAAAACATTTTTTTAATAAAAAAAAAATTTTATTCATTTTTTTTATTAACTTTTTTTTATTCTTGCGAATACTGATGAGAATAATAATTTTCCATTCAGTGAAATGATTCAGTGATTTTCCATTCGGTTGTTATTGATTTTAGCCGATCAGGGTGCAGTGTTCGGGGTTACGGGACACATTTCACCAAAACGTGAGGAATATCTGTCAAATTCGTAGAAAACAATTAACAGGCTACAGGGAAATTGTTAGTCTGATAATTTCCCTGCAGCCGGGGAAATTAACAGTGTGCAACGCGTCACGTGACCCGAATGCTGCACTCCGAATGGTCAAAATCAAAATTGAGGAAATTGTCCACTGAATTTCCGGTGAAACCGGAAATTTCATAATTTTTTTCCCCTAAATCGCATTCGGTGTCACTGTTGAATGAAAAAATTGGTAGTCAATTGGTAGTTCGGCGCAGCGATTTCGTTTCATGAAAATTCTTCAATGAAAAATCAAAAATTTTTTAATTGAGTAATTAAAACAAACTCCGCAGATATCCGCAGTCTCCAAAATCATGACACACAATAAACCCCCGAAAACCCATTACATCGGGTCATTAAATTACCGCCTCGCTAATTATGAATTATATCCACCAAAAAGGTAAGTACCAAGGGACCTGAAAAAACAGAGAAACCGGGGGGGGGGGGGGGGGAAGCGTTCGAGAGGGCTCCACCCGGATTTCCAACGAAATCGTGTGTGTTTGAGAGGGTTGAAAACTTTTCACCGGAGTTTATCTAATTACGCGTACCTCCCAGGAACCTTTCTGAATTCATACGCGAGGAAACCCTTCCATTTTTTTCATCGAATCTCCGGATGAAAACGAAAACACAAACAATTCATTTTCCGCTGAAAGTAACAGGATAAATCATTATTAAATAATCTCATGTTGGAGGGAGGGAAGAGGTCAGGGGGTACGACTAAATAGGATCCTGGAGACTTTTTTCAGACGATTTTCAGTACACGGAGAAAAATTTTTGATAAAAATTATCCTACCGTTCTATAAAAGTGTATCATGAGTCATCGTTTCCTCATTTCTATGCCGAAATTTAGTAAAAATTAATATATGATGATCAAATTTTATTCTACGTTAGAGAAATTTTATCCTGACGCATAAGAAATTTTACCCTGTCAGTCCAATAATTTTTATGTAGATCACAATGAAAATTCTAGAACGGTTGGTAAATTTTACTGGTAGAGTAATTTTTACTTTACCGGCACGGTAATTTTTATTTTTATCAGGATAAAATTTCTCTAACGCAGAATAAAAGTTCATCATCATATATTAATTTTTACTAAATTTCGGGATAGAAATGAGGAAACGATGACTCATAATACACTCTTACATGAAGAGAAATATTCAATAAAAATTACGTATCTTTTCCGTAATTCCGGAGCGAAATGTGGTTGTGAGAAATTTTACGGAACTGTCATAGAATTTTTCCAGAGCGTTCCGTAATTTTTATCTGAATCTCCTGTGAAAAATTATGATATCGTCACTTAAATTTTCTGCGTCGATTCCGTAATCGATCAGTGAACTGTGAGTTCCGTAATTTATACTGAACATTTCTCCCCGTGTATGAAACGGTTGGATAATTTTTATCCAAAATTTCTCTCCGTGTAGAAAACAAGTCGCCATTTTCCTGAAATTTCGCACTTGGGTGAAGCCTTGATAGAGGAACATGAAAAAAAATAATCCAAGTGGCCTAGGAGAATTGTTTAGAAGGGATGCACTGTTAGAAAATAACTCCTTAAATTTCAAGTAAGAAATCTTCAAATTTTTAACAACGAATAATTTACATGGAGTTCGAGGGAGTCAGAGATGAGGAAACGATGACGCATGACACACTTTTATAGAACAGCAGGCTAATTTTTATCAAAAATTTCTCTCCGTGCAGTAAAATTTGCCCCACTTTTCTAGATAATTATTATCCAACTTCTCTGTTCGTGCAGGTGCGCTAACTTTGGCAAACATTTTGGACGGAATCTCTGGGATGAGGTCATAATGGTCCATTTCACAAAACGAGAGTTGGATAAACGCGCGCACCAGCTCATAGAAAAGGGGTGCCGGGGGGAGGGGGTGGGGAGAGGAGAGGTCAATGTGTAACCCGGGCGTAGCAAAGTTTATGATGGTTTATGAATACCCTCGTAACGAATGCCACACTAGCCCCCCTGCCAAGTGAATGGCTGACCCGTTATGGCATAATACGTATAACTATAACGCGTGATTTTCTATGCTGAAAATTGTTTTACGGGGATAAACACAACCTGCTGGGAGGAAGGGGGAACAGTTGGCACGGGGTGGTGTAATGATGCGTTTGAGAAAAGTTAATTTTTCAATATTTTTGGGTGAGGAGAGTGTTTTTGACATTTTTGGGAGGGATTTCTTCGTTTTGAGGGTTGGGATTTTTTGATTTGGTGGAAGTTGGAATTTTTTTCGGTGAGAGATTTCGGGATTAACGAGGGCCTTATGTTCGAGGTTCATTTCCCCCGGATTTACCCTATCCCTCGAGAAATCGTACATAGTTTATTCGGAGAGTTCATGGTGATGTTTTTATTCAAACTTAAGGAAAGTAAAATTTTTGAAAAAAGTCATGAATATTCTGCGTCATTCAAAGACTACTTTACATGGAATTATTATTTTTTAAATTTTGTTATTTATAAATAAATAATTGAAATTATTTAAACTTTTGTAAACCTTATTTATTTAGGCATGAAATCGTTTTTTGACAAAATTCTGAATATAAATAAATCTGTTGCGATTCTGAAAAAATGATTTTTTAGGTATAAAATTGAGTGCTTATAAATTCTTTACAGATTATTTTAAAAAAATGCAATTTTTTAAATATTTCATCAATATTCCTCTAAAAGTAAACGCCCTAATTTTTTTCAGATTTTTAAAATGTTTTCTAACGGTTCAATATCGAGATTCAAAATCAGACCTGCAAAATTTGAGTAATAAAATCTTTGTAAAATTCTTTTACCATTTTTCTTTACATTTTTTATGAAAATAAAAAGAATATTTTTTTCACACACGCATTATAATCATCAGGATCAATGAACGATGAATACTTGTGACTCAAATTGATGCAGCTTATTGAGTAGTTACAAAGTTTAAATAATAAAATCATTGCAAAAGGACTTTACAATTTTTTTTTGCATTTTTTATCAACATGAAATGAATAATTTTTTCACACATGCATTGTAATCATCAGAATGAATATACACTATATACTTGTGACTCAAATTGATGCAGTCTATTCAGTGGTTGTGATAACCTACTGCGCCACCTTACGGTGGCGTCCCTGTACCAAGAACATAACCTCCCCGACTAACAGCTGATGCCCAGTGAATACCGAATGTTTTCCAACTATCACCGCACACTGAGAAAAAAAATTACTTCTGCCAAATAAATTTACTTGCCACAAGTAAATATATATAAATATTTGCATGTGAAATGTGTGGATTTTCTTGTAGTTAGCAAAATTTACTTAGCAAAAGTAATTTTTTTTCTGAGTGCAGATGGTTGAATTATAAATACCTCGCCGCGCGCGACTCTGAGATATTTTTTATTCATAAATAATTATACTTCCTAAATTGAATCCCAACGAAGATTTCCCTACCCCCACGTCCAATTCGATTCAATAAATTCATCCAAAATGTTATGTATAATGACGGCTTCAACTGCTCAATCGTACATCCGCCTCATCCAAATTTCAGAGGCATCTCCATATCTATTGTGGACTTTTGTCATGAAAAAAGTGCAAGTGGGGTGCGCCAGCTCCCCCTGCCCACTCTCCCCACGGTCCAAGCATCGACGAAGGGGGGGCGCGAGCTATCAATTATTAACACTTCCATCTGTTAGTGTACGTCTTGCCCTGGAGAGCCCTCTCCACATATACACGACTCTCCTAGCACAATGTACCAGTACATCATATTACACGCTGCAGTGAGCCTTATGGCCACTAGTTTGTGTTGCTGTTCTGTATGAAAATGACCCAATTGTCCTTGAGTTAAACTCCCACTCGATCAAATATTAAAGTGTCACGTTAATTCGGTTGAAGATGTTGGATCCTCCCCTGTTGTTCATTGTTTCAATGCAGAAGCGAGATAATTTTTTGGTTATAAATCCTTGCAGTCAGGAGAATGCACTGAGTGTCCTAATCAAACGAGGCATATTGCCTCGGGCGCTGCGTGGGGTCCTCTTACAAATTACCACCCGTGGAGGCTCCAAACTGGTGTCAATGATATTCCGTCCCGCTTTCGGTGGTGCCTCGTTGGCATTTATGTTTTTTGACACGGTGCCGAGGGAGGGAATTAGGAATATCGGAATAGGTTTGTTGAATTTATGAATCGAATTTGGGGGGATGAGGAATGCTTTGTCGACATATTGAATATTTTTCGCGTTTTAATGGGAAATCAATGGAATGATAATGAACAAACGGAGACGTGACACGTTTGAATGGAATAAATTATTTTAGTCGCAATTCTTCTATTTATTTTATGTAAGAACTTGATTTTCGTTGAGATAATTACTAATTGTTGGTAAGAATAGTGTTGATATGAATGAGAAAGTTTCTCATGAGGAATTTTATTTTATTCAAATGCTTCATTTCCGGAGTGAAGTGCAGCGACGCCACCGCAAGGTGGCGCAGTAGCGAATGGCTATCTCACGAATATTTGAAGCCTCGGCCAAGAAATCATTGGGATTACGGAGAGAAATGTTCAGTAAAAATTACGGAACTCACTATTCACTCACCAATTACGGAATAGACTCAGAAAATTTGAGTGATGGCATCGTAATTTTTCACAGGAGATTCAGATAAAAATTACGGAACGCTCTGGAAAAATTCCGTGACTGTTCCGTCAAATTTCCTACAACCACATTTCCCTTCGGGATTACGGCAAAGATACGTAATTTTTATTGAATATTTCTCTCCGTGATGATAATGTATAACCGGAAAAAATACGATTAACTGGAATAAAACGCTTTATTTTGAATTTTTCTATTCATTTCACAATGAATTTATTTGACATAATAAATTATTAATTTCATGTGACAAAAATATATCCATCGAGCAAATTATCAATAAACATATTGTCGAAATGAGTGAAAGGCTGTGAATAAACAATTTGATTTTATTCAAACGCTTTATTAAAAACTGAAGTGCCGGGACGCTACCGCGAGGTGGCGCAGTGGCGAACCGCCATCTTACGCATATGTGAAGCCTCGGCCAAGAAATCATTGGGATTATAACGTATTACCGGAGGAAAGACACGTTGAACTGAAATAAAACGCTTTATTTGATTTTTTCTATTCATTTCATAATGAATTTATTTGACATCATAAATTATTAATTTCATGTAATAAAAACATCTCAATCGAGACAAATATCAACTATCAATAAAAATATTGTCGAAATGGATGAAATATTCTAAATGAAAAATTTCATTTTATTCAAACGCTTTATTTCATAACTGAACTGCAGGGACGCTACCGCAAGGTGGCGCAGTAGCCAATCACAAGCGTCATCTCACGACTATTCTTCCAATAATGATCTATCCCACATTTTTCAAAAATATTCACGACTCCTTCATCACCCGACATTGACAGAGGTTATGTAGACGCGGACAACCGACAGAACCTCGCCCCGAAATGAAAACTTTTGATAGGTTTTTTATAGCCAAATGAAGAGGCTCTCTTCGCGTAATCTCCAGTTTGAGGTTGCGTGTTGGGATCATCAGTATAGGGTCGACAGTCCGGCCCCGGCCAAGGGTAGAACATAATGGACACATTAGTGCTTGGCCTCCAGTTTAATTAGTTTACATTACGGTGGCATCGTCACCGCCCAACCTGGAATGAGGGGGGGGGGGCACCTAACACGTGGTACTAGAGGATACAGGGGAGACAGGGCTTGATTAATCGGAAAAGTTTGATGCGAGTTGATGGAGATGCTAATCACGGCTCGTAACCGAACGATCCAAAATTTCTCAATCCAGTTCATGGATTCCAACAATATTCATAAAATCAGAAATATAAGATGTCATGTCTTCGCTAAGACGACCTGTTATGCCCCACTGGGCATTTAAATACAAATAAAAATTTTTTGATAAAAATTATCCTACCATCCTATAAAAGTGTATCATGAGTCATCATTTCCTCATTTCTATGCCGAAATTTAGTAAAGATTAATATTTAGTTGATCAAATTTTATTCTACGTTAGAGAAATTTTATCCTGACCCACAATAAATTTTACCCTTCCAGTTCAATAATTTTCATGTAGATAACAGCGAAAATTTTAGAACGGTTGGTAAATTTTACGCTACCGATACAGTGATTTTTATTCTACCGGCACGGTAATTTTTAGTTTTATCAGGATAAAATTTCTCTGACGTAGAATAAAATTTGATCAACATATATTAATTTTTACTAAATTTCGGAATAGAAATGAGGAAACGATGACTCATAATACACTCTTATAGAACGGTAGGATAATTTTTGTCAAAAATTTCTCCATGTGGGACAAAACGAATGACAAAAAAAAATATTCTGCTCCATCCAATGAAGAATTGAATGAGAAAATGTACAATGTGTTCGAGACATAGCTCATTTAATTACAAATTCCATTAAAATGAATATCAGTTGAGGAACAAAGTCCCACATATCTGAATTAAGCAACCGGGCAACATGTCCTAATCAGGTTAATATAAATATGAAATATGCAGTGAGTATGTTTGCCTTGGGTTAACGTGTAGGTTGCTGCACGACTGAGAGAGGGCGAGGGGTGGAGGGAGGGGAGGGGGTGGGAAAGTGTGAAGGGGTGTTGTGGACGTACGTTAGAGAGTCGGGGTGGCATACGTGAGTCCGCCACCTTACGACTCCTCGGGGGAGGCCTTCATATTAACCCTTGCATATTAAGCGTGCGATAACCGGATTCTCAAATATTAACGTTAACACCGTTGACGTCGGATCTGTTTTCGGCCAGTGTGTTGTGGGTCTCCTTATGAGCATATTTAAGGACAGTAGCTGCTGTGATTTATGGGGGGATGGAGTAATGCAAATTTTGGAGGTTAGTGTCATTGACTACTGCGCCACTTTGCGGTGGCGTCCCTGTACCGCGAATTTTGTAACGTTGATTCACATCCGATGATTGAATTGTAACGAATGGTTTTTCGATGTAGAATTCAATGTCTCGTTTAAAATAAATCATGCCAACAGCTGGTTATGTCGAACGAGCGGAATTTGGACACGAATTGTTATGTTAAACAATGGGTAAATCTGATATAAAAAGTGTGATAACTTTATATGAAATAACCTTCAGAGTCAAATGTTTTATGTTTCATGAAAATATGTTGATTTCAATAAGGAAATACTAATTCATTTTATTTCTTATTAATGTAAAACCTAATAACTTTTTCTACTACACTGAGAAAAAATTTCCAATATCTGAAACATATTTTCTTGAGAGAAGCAAATTATTTTCAATGGCTTAAATCTCAGAATGTGTGCACTTCACGGAACTCGAATAAATTTTCATTCATTACTATCGTTCCGCGTTACGTCATGAATATTTTACATATTGCAATATTGGAAGTGTATAACGAAAAAATTATGAAAGCAATAAAGAATAGAAGAATTGACGATTCTTCTACATGCTATAAGTAAGTTCATTTGCGACAAAATCATACTTCAGTACAAGAATATTTTAAAGCGTGAGGCCTTTCTTGGGTCATGTGAGTTGAGATGCCTGAGAGAATTAAGCAATTGAAGAAAATTTACTTGTCTCAAGAAAATATGTTTCAGATATTAGAAATTTTTTTTCTCAGTGTAATTATTTTTTCATTCATTTTTAAAAATTATCTGTAGCTTTCATTCTAAGAGTATACGGATGTCGTACCTTCGTTCCATTTTCAATTCAGAGTATTTAATCTCAATGATTCTAATGAGGATGTATGAATTTTCCGCTTGACCCTTAATAGTCGGTCACACTTGACCCTCGGGACCGTTCTATTTGACTCTTGCTATCCTTAGATTCGTCACAAGGCATGGCAATAAATAATGGATAAACCCAATTGTGATTAGCTACTGCGCCACCTAGCGGCGGCGTCCCTGTACCAAAAATTTCATAACCTCCCAAATTCAAGTCTGATGATTGAATCGTTGTCATTATTTTTGAAACATGGAGTTGAATACCTAGAAAAGCATAAAGCCAACAACCATACCAATAAAAAAATCAATCAATCCACCTAAAGAATAAGACCTGCAAGACCTGACGGTAATACCGAGTAATATCTCGAAAAACAAAAGAAAGCAAACACTCCCCGTCTCCGTATTTTTCAATATAATCACAGCAATGGCCAGTGGACCCCGGTCACCATGGGAAATCTCAGAGTAGAAGTCCAGCCCCCGAACGATATTATAAATATTCCATCAATTAAGAATTAAAAAAAGCCACGTATCCTCAACTCCTGCTCTCATATTCGCATCAAAATCCACCCACCGAGAATGACTCCCCACATCCTGAGGTTCAATCCACCCACTTGGAAAGCGAGAAAGCACGAGTAGAGAAAAAAAAAATGGGATGCGACGGATAAAGAACACAAGAGGGTTCGATGGTGAAGCCGCGCTAGGTGGAGTCCCCGAGTCCCCAAGCCGATCCTGCCAAGTTATTTAAATTCAAATTCGAAATATCGTCGAGGGCTGGCTAACATATTGTTTGTTTCGTTTGTCTGGTGTCGCGATAACCGGACCTGAGGGTTTGCATACTGACACAGACCACAGGATATTTCAAAGTAGTGACAAAAAATGTACCTCGGGGGCAGCTGAAAAATCCAACATCACCATTTGTCTTCGGTATCAAGTCAGCGGTGGACAAGGATTTAGTGGTTTTAAAACAGTTTGCAATCAGTCCTGCACGTGAGTGCGTTAAATTTTTCAGCAGGTACTTCCAGAAGGTATCATGGTCTCGGGAGACAAAGAGGAAGCTTCTACCAAATGCTATCCTCGAAATGTTGCGCTTGACCGGCCACCAACTTATTTGCATAGGCGAGTCCGTACCTGGGATAGAAGGACACATGCACATGTGGGGAGGGAAAATTCAACTCTGTAGCTCTCGTGTCGTGTATGTATGTTGCGATATACGGAATTCCCTATCCCTTAACAATTTACTGCTAACATGCATAGGAGCTTGGAACGGGCAGCATTTCCAGGACCCTATTTTCAACTGTATGTATGTACCTTATCGTTCTATCCAAGTTACCAATATCATTTCCATAGTTTGGATTTCAAGGTTTGGCGGGGGGGGGG
>NW_021680357.1:1336738-1377646 GCF_001412515.2 Diachasma alloeum
GGGGGGGGGGGGGGGATGTAATAAGACAGTGTGATGTGTTCGGATAGATTCAAGTTGAAAAAAATTTCATAGAAAAGTCTGTCAAATTCATGTTTTTTTGAAAAAGTAGAAAATATCAATAGAATCTTTCTATGCAATTATTTTATTAGCCTTGTTCCCAAACGAGGTTGCAAAATTCGCCACATGAGGGCGGTCGCGTCGGTAGGTACAATGTACTGCGCCATCACCCGAGAAGTTAAAAGTGCAAAACACAACAAAACACGAATGAAAACGCAGTAATCAAGGTTTTATAAGTGATGAACAGAGAAAACACTCAAAGTTCCTCTGTAAAAATGCCAATCAAGCCATGGACATATGCCTCGTGTAATTCTGATACTCGCCATCCGGAGAATAGTTTTTTCGTACCATTTCCAAAGCCACATGTAGTTTGGAGAAAAGTAAACGATGGTTGGGAGCATGCAATCGATCCAATTTTACCTTAGATAAAATTGCAAAACACACGTATATATACAGTCAGCACTTCGTGGGCGGAAATAGCCCAACCATTTAGCATCCTGACCGAATTCAGTGCTCATTGTCCAGTTTGATTCATTTAAATGTGGTTATGTAAATAAGGCTAATTGAGATGTTTTCTCAGCAATACCATGCCTTAAATTATCTGGATTTTTTTGTTCACTTTTCTTAACGAAATGAGAAGAAAACTATAGTGGAAAAAACTTGGGAAATTCGTCTGAGCTTTCTTCGATGATCAATCGATGCAATTCCGGATTATCATGATGCCTAGCAACATATGCTTACGGATCATCAGCGAGTCGTGTTCCTTCCGAATTCCAACGGGTCGGAGACAAAAACAGCATCAACATTTGGACCTCGAATACGTAAAGGTAAGTGTGTTGGTCTTCATGGGGTAAGTGACAGTTTTTAAACCTTCAGCTACTTGCAAGGGGTCACCCGGCAAAAAGACTTAATTAATGACCAGTTAGATCCCCGAGGGCATGCCACCAAACCAGGCCGGTGAGGTGAAGGCAGTGGAGATGACGGAGTGCCCTCTGAGGAACAACCCTCGATGCAAACTCCTCGTATGAATATGTCTCTGCTAATTCAAACTTTGTCCCAGAGGTAGGTTGCTTGATGTTTACGAGGAATATTAAAAACTTTGAACTATATACATTCTGCTTATAAATTTCTATCATTCGATACTGGCTGTTGGGGGAAGGGAAATGAAGAATGATGATGATTATTTTGAATGATTAAGTAGCTGACTCCACTCACCTGTGATGCTCGGGAATTTTCCGTTAGTGAGAAAAAAAATTTAACGATACACTTTTCTATTTCAGCTGGTCGTTTACTGCCAGCTGGTAATTTTACGACAGGATCCTGGGTGAAGTGAGATGCGGTGTATGAGGGTGCTGTGGAGACATGCACAATTCAGTTGAGAAAGATCGTAAGGTCTAGTTTACGTCATATCCTCACCCTTCGACGCTCCTCACCACGAGGTGACGGTAATTTATTTAAACGGATAATTGAAAATTCCGGGTACTACGAGATACTGCGAATGGATTTGTTGAAAAGGTTTTATGGTGTCCGTGAATGTCCACTTTGCAGACTCACATGTGACCCTCGTGAAAAAAAATGGGCGACGAATGCTCACATTCTGAATGTCTAAACATCCAAAGTCATTCATCCATATTGACTTCATTAAAAGAAAAATTCTTTCCGCAGGAAAGAAGGAATTACCGATTGAAAGGGTTTCTCCCATTGGTCAGATGTGGGGAATGATCTCGTTACGTAGACGGTTAGGACTGACTTCTGCGCCACCTTGCGGTGGCGTCCCTGTACTAAGAATGCCATAACCTCTCTGATTCACATCCGATGATTGAATAATAATTCATATTTTTGAAGATGAAGACAATTTATTTAGATAAATAATTGAAAATTCCATTCTAATTTCATTCATCCATATGGACTTCATTAGCAGAACAATTCGTTCTGCAGGAAAGAAAGAATCACCTACAGAAAGGGTTTCCCTCATCAGAAAGACGTGAGAATAATCTCATATCGCGGACGGTTGGCATTGGCTACTGCGCCACCCTACGGTGGCGTCCCTGTACCAAGAATGCTATAACCTCTCTGATTCACATCCGATGATTGCATAATAATAAATGTTTTGGAAGATGAAGACAATTTATTGAAATGAATAATTAAAAATTCCATTCCAATTCCATTCATCCATGTTGACTTCATTAGAAGAACAATTCTTTCCGCTGGAAGGAAGGAATCACCGATATAAACGTTTTCCTAATCAGAAAGACGTGGGAAATTATCTCGTTGCGTGGACAATTGGGATTGACCTCTGCGCCACATTGCGGTGGCGTCCGCGTACCAAGAATTCCATAACCTTTCTAATTCACATCTGAATAATAGTAAATATTCTCTCAGACGAAGACAATTTTACAAACGGATAATTGCAAATTCCATCCACTACAATATATTTCGAGTAGATTTATCATTTGAAAATATTTCATGGTATCGGCGAACGTCCAATTTGCTCTCACATGCGACTGTCGTGAAAAACCAGACACCGAATTCTCGTTCTTGCATCCTTAAACACCTGTTCATCCCTATAAACTTCATCAAAAAAAAATTTCTCCACAAAAAAGGAAGGACTCACCGATAGAAAGGGTTTTCCCATCAGAAAGACGTGCAGAATGATCCTCGTTGCGTGGACATACGTCGGAGCTTTCCCGCGATGGTACGTGTGCGACTAGATGGAAGACGGTGTGGGGGTGGTGGATTGAGGGTACCCTGTGGAGTCGTGAAATCCATCAGGACCAGGGGCCTCTCGCTACTTACCGCTGTGTGTGGCAACACCGTCAACATCACCGAGAAGATCGCACTCCGAACGACGGGTGTGAGAGAGTGTGAGCGGGAGAAAAGGGTGGGCCAAGAATAAAATATCATCCACGGTCTATGTCCCCTCCGAGAACCCCATCCCCCTGAAAATAATAAAAAAAAGAAGATACAGGTGGAGTAGATAAAAGTCTAACGCAGCCGTATATCGCATGTCCTCATTGAAATCTTTCGTCCAAGGGGTAACTGCTACGACGCGAATGCCTCCTTAAATCTGAAAAATTAAATTATATCGCCATAAAACGAACGATACAGCTGGGGGAGAGAGAAGTTTTAGGGCTGTGAAGGGTGGGTAGGGGTTCGCTACGTTGAATAAAAATAACATTAGCCTGTACATAATGCATATTACCTGGCAAAGTTGACGGCAAGACTCCTGCTCTACGTTAGAAGAACGGAAAAACGGCAAGGTTGTTTTTTGAGAAGTGAAGAGAAGTCCTGCGCTCACAACTGAATATATACGAGAACGGGGACTCGTAAAGCTCGCTGTATACACGGATGCTCTCGCCTTATAATAATTTAGCTCATGAAAATTCCTTTTCCATATTTTGTCCTCCGATGGAAGTTCGAGAATAAACGCCGACTCACCCCTGACTGAAAAATAATCCGTGAATTCATTTGATGGGTCTGCCTCCCCGGCATTTCGACAGGTTGTCTAGAGTCACGGGGTACGGGATATGGCTTCAAAGATTTCCCTCCATGAGTGGATAAATTGGTTAAGAGGGTTGGTGGTATATAACGCAAGACAACATCGATTTAACGTGAAAAATAATACACTGAAAACGAGTTTTGTGGGTAGAGGGGTTGGGATTTGAGGGATATGAAATAATGTATTATTATTTTCCATACAGAAAAGCCATTGGAAATAAAGATTTGATTTATCAAGTACAAAATCCTATCATCTTGCTGGGCTTGGTGCTACAAGACTTTTCACTCCCATTCTTTGATTAAAATGCGAAGCTTAATCATCACTCTGCCGTCACCTGGGGACTCTGACACTACTGGCTCTCCTCCCTCCTTCGTACCCCCCTTTTTTTACTCGGTGAGGACTCGACGAACGAATAAGCAACGAAAAGCGCGCGGGATAATACATGACGCAGTCTTTTGTTGCGGTCGAGAAGGAGGAAAAAAGGAGGGAATGATAGAGGCTGAGCGCTCTGTTTTTAAGATATTAAAATGTGTCATCATCTGATGCCTTCGTTATTGCATTCGTGATGGATCCCTCTTGTCCTCTTTCAGACGACAACTCCATCGTCTCGTGGTGCTACATCATATCTACTCTTAATTGCGGGAATGACGGGTTATTGGGGAGAGAATGCATTACAGCCACTTTTTGTTTATTTAATTTGTTTTTTTCTCGGTCTTTGAAGAAGCTGTTGATGGGACTGAGGAATTTGGTGAGAATGACCACAAACGTCATTAGCAACATCATGATGATGTTCTTCATTATGTGAAGTTTTTCCTGATGATGAGGATCATTTAATATCCAAAGCCAACATCAGACATTAAAATGTGTCATTATCTGATACCTTCGTTATTGCATTCGTGATGGATCCCTCTTGTCCTCTTTCAGACGACAACTCCATCGTCTCGTGGTGCTACATCATATCTACTCTTAATTGCGGGAATGACGGGTTATTGGGGAGAGAATGCATTACAGCCACTTTTTGTTTATTTAATTTGTTTTTTTCTCGGTCTTTGAAGAAGCTGTTGATGGGACTGAGGAATTTGGTGAGAATGACCACAAACGTCATTAGCAACATCATGATGATGTTCTTCATTATGTGAAGTTTTTCCTGATGATGAGGATCATTTAATATCCAAAGCCAACATCAGACATTAAAATGTGTCATTATCTGATACCTTCGTTATTGCATTCGTGATGGATCCCTCTTGTCCTCTTTCAGACGACAACTCCATCGTCTCGTGGTGCTACATCATATCTACTCTTAATTGCGGGAATGACGGGTTATTGGGGAGAGAATGCATTACAGCCACTTTTTGTTTATTTAATTTGTTTTTTTCTCGGCCTTTGAAGAAGCTGTTGATGGGACTGAGGAATTTGGTGAGAATGACCACAAACGTCATTAGCAACATCATGATGATGTTCTTCATTATGTGAAGTTTTTCCTGATGATGAGGATCATTTAATATCCAAAGCCAACATCAGACATTAAAATGTGTCATCATCTGATACCTTCGTTATTGCATTCGTGATGGATCCCTCTTGTTCTCTTTCAGACAACTCCATCGTCGCATGGTGCTACATCATATCTACTCTTAATTGCGGGAATGACGGGTTATTGAGGGGAGAATGCATTACAGCCACTTTTTGTTCATTCAATTTGTTTTTTTTTCTCGGTCTTTGAAGAAGCTGTTGATGGGACTGAGGAATTTGGTGAGAATGACCAAAAACGTCATTAGCAACATCATGATGATGTTCTTCTTTATGTGAAGTTTTTCTTGATGATCATTTAATATCAGTATCTTTTCCCGGCATCCCTACCAAAATCATTGATGTGATCATCAATCCAAATAGCAAGCATACTCAAAGCTGCTTTCCATAGCTCTGTTCATCTATTATCGACACCAACTTCGTTAGTTCATCATCTCCATCAATTATGGATCCTAGAATACATATTCCAGCGATGAGAATCACTTTCCGAAGAAACCTCTCCATCCTTACTGAACTTTTCGATAAATCACGAGTCATCATCAAGTGCGTCGCCCAATAAGATCACCGACGATACAAGAATCCAAAGCCAACACTAGGGTTTCTCCACGCAGCAGTCAGGTAGGTGGTATAAGGCGTTAAGAAGAAGGTAGTTGGCAATGGCTCGGTGCCATGTAAGGGGAGTGAATGGGGGGGTTGTATGAGAGGAAGGTTGAGAGAAGCGAGGATGGTGGTGGGAAAAAGGTGGCGGGCGGAAACGTAGGACGCGGGGGTGAGGATGGACGGGGCTGCAATTTCCGCGGCTCGTGATTGGGGCAGCCTCCTCAGGGAGCAAAAACTCCATCTACAAATGAACAGCCGTGACAAGAGCCATAATTTCTCGTGGCTGAACGCCACTGTGCGCCCGACGCTTTTCTGCTGCATCCAGCATTCTTCCGTCTGTGGGAAAAATTGACGAACGAATGTTCCTTTTTTCTTGAATGAATTATTCAAATTGAAGGGAATTGTCAGGGAGAATTTCGTGCACTCGATTCGTTCATCTTCCAGTGAATTTTCTTGTTTGGAAGGCTCACCCTCCGCCAAGTGGTCTTGGCTGGATCACGCTTCAACCGGATGATGTATGATGCCAACGGAGAAAAAATTAAACGTACGGTTGATAAATAGAGTTGGTGGCAGTGACTGTGCACCCAATACAGAGAGGAAAATACTTCTTCTTTTCATCTCTGAGAAGAAGTTACGGAATCGATTGGAGATGGCTGAAGTGGGGAAAGTACAGTTTAAGTCCTGATGGAATTCCCCGGTCGTGAAATCAAAACGACAATCGGCAACTGGGAGGAAATAGTGTATATAGACAATTCACCAAGTAAAGCTGCGAGTGGGGATTCGTCTCAAGCCTTGTGGGATGACTCTTGTGGCTCTCTGTTTCCTTCTAGAGTCTACAAGTCCCCGAAGGAGCTGACCTCCATTACGCGAGGTTAACCGCTTCTACCTTCGCACTTCCGGTGGACTTTGATTGGCCTGGAAATCCTATTAATTTCAGACACCAAACCACTTTCGGATATACGGCTTCTGTGTGTCGCCGGCAACTTGGCTTCTATCATTTCACTTCAGTCTTTTCGGAGACGGATAAAAAACTTATGACGGGGGGATAAAAATTCTTTTGACTTTATCGATGGCTCGATTGCTGGGTAGAGTGCCTCTCGCACACTTGACGTAGTGCAGGCACCTCTCGGTTATACTTTGAAAACGTATGCAGATAGATAGATGGAAAAGTCTGTGACGTCGAGAGGCCGTGTCTCCCGAGACGCGTGTGCGCGACGCTATCCTACACCAATATGTGGCACATAGCACCTCTAAATAATATAGGGGGCATATTTTTCTATCGGGGATGCGGAATGACATCAGGATGTGGGGGTAACGGAGGGTGAGCGATTGTCACTTGGCGCGCTTGACGACCTCGTCATCCTCAAGATCTCGTTGATGTTCTTGGAGATCGTTCATCTTACTTTCTCATCCCTTGGACTGAAAACTGGTATTGCTCTGTGAATTTGTGACTGTAATTCAACGATGGGAAAATCCAAGGCGAGGCAGTCAAGTTTTTAGAGATCCTAATAAAGTACAAGAACGCCTACCAAAGTTATGAATAATGAAGACAAGTTCTGAATTATGACCCAATTGCTCCGTAATAATTTAGTTAAAACTTCAAGGGTAGGTCCAGTTCTGATTTCATCTTTCCTTAATTGTGTAAGTGATTTTAGACGACTTGAGGTTTTCTCAAGCTTCCACAATTCTTCCGTGCGTTCATCCCAGGGTCATTGATAATGGACCAAGTCATAATGAGAAGGCATCTTTTTTCGAATGACATCAGTCTCCAGAGAAAACAGGGGATGATCGATTTTAATTTGACGGTCTTCAAAAACTCGTCTTACGTTCTTCTCCCCTGGACCAAAAACTGTCTTGTGAAAATCCGAATACGAGGGAGCTAACTTTTCAGAGATCCCGAGAAAGTATAAAGAACGCCTACCAAACTTATGAATAATGAAGACAAGTTTTGAATTATGACCCAATTCCTCCGAAATAATTTAGTTAAAACTTCGAAGATAGGTCCAGTTCTGCTGCCACCTTTTCTTAATCGCGTAAGTGATTTTAGACGACCCGAGATTTTCTCAAGCTTCCACAATTCTCCAGCACGTTTATCCCAGGATCATTGATGGCGGACCAAGTTATAGGCCACTTGGTTCATACGACGTTGCTGCTGATTGCGCAGGTGCAGCAAGTGGTATCTTCAATTAACCGGCCGGGGTCTCCAACAAATTAAGAGTTAAGGTGCATAGGTGGACCCCAGGATGTACCTCGGGGTGGTGGAATTCGTCGATGGGTTGGTGGTTGCTTCTGGTGTCTGGGGGTTGCTTTCCTCGCGAAGGCGGCACCGGACACGCCCCTGGTGACCGTCCGCGCAACCACTGCGCGCCTTTCCTTCCGCGATATTCCTAGATCTATTTATAGATGGGAAGTCTTCTGTCTTCCAATGACTATCTCGCCTTTCACTTCATCCTTATACATGCTTGATTTGATGTTAACCATTGAGGTCCGGGTATTTTTGGACGCGCGGAATGGCTAATCAAGTGTCATTATTTATCTTGAAATCGATATGAGGGTTTGCGAAGACATTCTCTAGGTTTTATTGAACCGTGGCACCCGTAGAAAGATAATTACACCGGAGTCGGAAAGTTGTCGGTCCCGGTCATAACTTGGTGATTCCCCGGGGAATCACCACTGCAATTTGTTGGGCACAGGAACGGGGGATCTGGGAGGGATGAGAGAAAAGGCGAGTCGCAATTATTTGGGGTGTGCAGGATGCACGGTGCAGGGGGGAGGGCGTTTACCATTCGTTTCCAACGAATGACGTATGTCGCCGGGTGAAACCTGAGTGTCATTTTCGTCCTGTCGATTTTGGAAATGTTGGAGGTGGAGATGAGGAGCTTTTAACGGAATTGGAAGCTGACGCGCGGCAATGTTGAGGTGAATTTTGGGGGGGAATTATTCGTGGTGGTTTTTTTTCTAAGGTAATGTTACGGAATATTAGTGTTTGGTGAACAGCAGATTTTTTCAATTTGAAACGACCTGTTTA
This sequence comes from Diachasma alloeum, assembly GCF_001412515.2. NCBI lineage: Eukaryota > Metazoa > Arthropoda > Insecta > Hymenoptera > Braconidae > Diachasma > Diachasma alloeum. Next base: position 1,345,450 of record NW_021680357.1, read on the forward strand.
GAAACGACCGCACCGCTGGTATTTCTTTAATTTTATTCATCGGGATTTATATGACTTGAATTTCTAGGAAATCATTGAGGCGAAGTGATGAAGTTATTCGAAGTCGACTGCAATCATGAAATCGTATTGCATGATACTTGAAGTAATTAAAAGCCACCAGTAAATGTTTCGGTACTTCACATTACCATCGTCATTTATAACGTTAAAAAAATTTGACGGAATTCTCCCGAAAAAGACCTTTAATTTGATTTAAGGGGAAGAAGTCGATGGAATTTTCACAATTCCCTTGAATTTTCAAGGAATTCCTTTAAAGTACTTGGAGTCCCAAAATTTTTTAGGCAATTTCGCCAAAATTCAAATTTCAGATTAATTTTTCCGGAAAAATTCATGAAAAATCAGGAAAATTTAGAGAAATCTCTCCTTGATTTCCCCGTTCCTCTGAAACTACCCGACTTCCCATCAATTTTCCTGGAAAAATTAACCTGAAGTATACATTTCCCCCTCATTGTTTCCTGAAATTATGAATTTTCAATGACAAAATTCCCTGAAATATCACTGGAAATATTACCTCTTGGAATTTTCCAAGACCCATATGAAATTCCAATGGAAAATTATAAACAGAATAGGTCAAACCTGAATAATAATCCCTCGAACAGCATGAGTGACGATTCCCATCTCGCCTCGCCAATAAAAAATTAAAGCAAATGAAAATTTCTTTGAGAGTTTTTCCACTGGCTCTAGCGTGCATAACAAAGTACAACCGGGGAGAAAAATCGCGCTGTCCTACATCGACGCTTTTTCCCTGCCACACACGAGAATAACCACGGTATGCCGACGAGTAACCTAGACCAAGCGTTACGCACTCATCAATAATTCAGGTAGCAATCTCATTTACTATGATAATTCGCGACCCGGAGAAATATTCATCACCGTCTCCTCGTCTTGCTTCATTTTTCCGACAAAAAAGAAGATGATGTTAGAATTCTGCGGTTTTCTTGTGCAGTGGTCCACTGGGGCCGTTGCTTCTCAGCCCCTCGATGCAAACCACGAGTGTGAGGAGAGGGTACAGCTGAGAATGAGAGGAGATACCCTCGGTGGGAAAAAAAAATCGAAGGAAAAAGAATTCGTGGTTCTGCCAAAAGTTTTGTGGCAGGTTTGGAGATAGCGCGCCATCACCACCGGGATTACTGTGGGGAAATGATACTTCCTGGTCGGACACGGGTAAATGATGGATGGTTGATCCGACACGCGAAATGTTGCCCGAGGAATGTTAAAACTGAACGTAAATCTCAACTTGCCGCGATTTCTGTTAGAGCATATGCGAAACAGACGAGAAGACAAAGTTGGACTTTGGAGTTTCGCGGGGGAGAGAGTCGAGGGTGAGGCGTGTTTGTTAGGAGCGAATGTCTTGAAATAAGACGTTTTATTTGTATGAAAACAAGACGTTTGGTGGACTGGAAATTTTTATTATGTCTTGAATTACGAGCCAACAAATTTAAGACTTTTTTTGGTCTAGGTTCAAAAATTTTTTTATCCCTATTTTTCAAACTCTCTTCGAATCCTGATTCATGACTGCTATTTTTATGATAAGTCTTCCCATGCAACATATTAATACCCTGTTAAATATTTTTCACATTTTTCACGTTATTGAAAATTCAGAATTTTATGGAAAAATCAATGACAACTGTAAATTTCAGTACCATTATTCCATGAAAATTGATAGAAATCGGTAGAATTTCGGTAAATATAATCTTGAATTTTGAATCAATTGAAGGTTCAGTGTAATTTGGCACTGAAGATACATGTTTTCATTGAAAATTCAAATACGTTGAGGAATTCTCGTCTTAATGCTTCTCAAAATTTTGGAATTTCATTCAATTTTCAGTGAAATTTGAACTTTCCTGGTTTTTTGCCCCTAGATGGCATTCGGTCTAACTTTTCTGAAAAGTACCAGTCGCTTGTTCATGAAATTTCAATGTTTTTCGACACAGAAATAAATTCTAGAGAAAAATTCGAGTAGGAATACTGGAAAAAATCAAAATCGATCGTCTATGAAATATTCTTGTCTTGTTAAGGTCAAATTTCTAGGGCTTCCTGGTGAAGTTTCTGCGGATGGCAGTAAAAAATTCATTCAAGTACGAGAAAAATTGACGTGCACTGATAAAAGATTTAGTCTGAAATTTCCGGTAAATTTATTGAAAATTTTTATCGAATTTAATTCCGACTGAAATTTCAAGGAGTTTCGTCATTGAAAATTAAGAATTTCGTGGAAAAGTCGAAGAGAACTGTAAATTTCAATTCAATTTTCCCCTGAAAATAAGTAGAAAACCAGAAAATTTCGGTAAATATATTCTTGAATTTTCAGGACAGTAACACTGAACGTGATTTAAGAGGAAAAAATTATGGAATTTGAGATTTCACTGAAAATTAAATGTTATTTGTGACTGAACATGCATATTAGATTGAAAATTCAAATAAATTAAAGAATTTTCGTCTTTAAATTTGGTGAGACAAACGTCTTAAGGATAGTACTTCGGCTATTTTTTCTCCAGTGAAATGTTCTTCTACTTTTATCAGAGCATTCATTTGAGCCCCATTTGTCCCTAATTTTCCGGACATTTCCGACAATCGATAGTGTGATCTATAATTCCTTGAGTCAATACCTATAGATTTTTCCCCGCAGAAATCGATGATCAGATGTACACTGTTAGAAAATTACTCTTGAAAGTGCAAGTAAAAAATCTTGAAATTTTTAACAACGAATAATTTATATGGAATTTCCATTGATCTTATTATTGATAAATCAGTCAATGTTCTTGCATACCCAATGAAATTTGATTTGTCAGGTTCATACCACAATGAAAATTACTGAAAATCATGAAAATTCAGGCAACTTTTCTTCTGAATTTCCAGTCTGTTGCTTAATTTTCGCGATATGTTTGAAAATCCAAATCGAATCAGGAAGATAAATCAGGAATTCCATGCACGGAGAGAAATGTTTAGTAAAAATTACGAAACTCACAATTCGCTCACCGATTACGGAATCGACTCAGAAAATTTAAGTGACGGTATCGTAATTTTTCACAGGAGATTCAGATAAAAATTACGGAAAGCTCTGGAAAAATTCCATTACACTTCCGTAAAATTTCCTACAACCACATTTCGCTCCGGAGTTACGGAAAAAATACGACATTTTTATTGAATACGAGAACGATCGCACGCTTGAGCGCGCGTGTTAAAGACAACTCGTGGCACGAAAACCGAAAGCCGACCGAAGTCGAACACGTGCGAGCGGATCCGAATGTTCGACCAATGAAATTCGAGGAATGAGCGTTACACTACAGCTCACGGCGTATGTTCTTTTTAGAATAGAATTTTTCCCCGTGTGAGCAATTTAGTATGAAATTGAATTCAAATTCAGAATAATGGGAATTCAAATGCATCTGTTACTTAAATTTCAAAAAATTTCTAACAGTGTATTTCTCCTCGGTTCACGTTACTTTAAAATATTTGGACGTTGAGTGATGCTCCTTGTTATGAGAAAAAAAATGTTCGCTACCTCCAAGATCTTTTGACTTCCACCAAGTACCTGTGAACCACGGATACGTGCACACAGGAATCACTCTGGGGAACGCGACCGGGGGAAATATTTGGACATATCATGCCTCGTCATTGTGGCCACACGCAAAATTCAAACATGCATTAAAAGAAATCATCGATTCAGGGAAAGAGGAAATACGACAGTTTCAACTCTGCAGAAGGTGGAGTTGGAAAGAAAACGAGGGGTGGAAAACATTGTGCACGAACTGCCCCTGGGACGAGTTTCCTACGTCTTGCCAACAGCTGATTAATCGTTGTGGCCCTTGCTCCCCGAGGGAAAAGGGCACGAACGCATTCGAGCGGTTTCTTTGTCATCTTGGAACGACTAGTTTTACTACAACTATCGAGGAGCATTTTCGACTACTGAGTAAGAACGCCTACTTGGAGGTGGAAAAAAATGGCCGATGAAGGAGGGAGACGGGAAAATATTGTGGCTTGAATGGATGATTAATGGACTGTGTAAATACTTGTGAAAAAAGGAAGATTTTGAAATAAACAGAGAATATTTCTGTGGACGTGACGTTTTCTTCAAACGAATTGTTTTTTGCTCAATTGTATTTTAGTTAAGGATTACGTTTCAGACAATAAAATTTTCCGCATTTTTCTGAATCATTTTCCCTCAAGTTTTGTCTTGGTTGAGGATATAAGGAAATTTTTATTCATCACAAATGGGTTATAGAAGTAGATATTAAAAAATAAAGCAGATGGTTTATGATAACAGATATATATTGAGGACACGAATGATGTCCAGTAAAATATAAAGTTTTGATGCAAATTTAAGACATTAATGAGCCCGTAATATTATTTGTTGGTAATAACGGAAGATTAGGTTAGAAATATTATTTACCAATCAGTTCTCTATCCATAGAGTTGAATTTTGGTTTACAAATACAGAATGAATATAAATATAACTAAATGAAACTTTTTGAAAATCCTAATTTTTTGGGTTTTTGGATTTTTTTTTTGAAATTGCTACAGGTGAAAATATTAAAAAAATTATTCAAATTCAAGTAGATAATGCACAATTTTCATTGAAATATGAAATTATTCAGATTTTTCTCTTCCGAATGGAAGCGTTGTAATAATTCAAATTTAAGTTTTGGATTTTTTGGGTTATAAAGAATGGATGGAATTGAATCTTTTTGTTTTCAAATGTAGGCATTATTGAGCTTTATCAATCGCCATTAATCAAAATTCAATTCATCGATTAGTTTTTTATTTTCGAATTTTTTCAAAAATCGGTTGTTCCACGATAACTAAAAAAATGTTCAGAATTGATTGAATGATGGTTAAAAAAATTCATCTGGATGTCCTTCTGACCGAGTTCGAAGATGAAGGCGATAGCAATAATCGTTATTTTGATTTATTTGAAAATTTGCAAAAATGTTGTATTTTTTGAAAATCAGAATTCCGGGGATATCTTTGAATATCATGCTTCAAATGAATTCAATCATAGCTTAAAATATTTGTTTTAATGCCATTAAGTCGAAGTTAAAAGATAATTACGATAGCTATATTGGTTGATCTGATTTTTATGATGATTGTTGAACATTTCAAATTTTTCAAATGTGATATTTCAAATTCATTCAAGTATGTGCAAATAAAATTTTTCTATTAACATTTTATCGAAGGGCTGAGGGGAGAGATAGAACCGTAAATAAGACAATCGGTTGTATTCAATATAATCGGTTATATTTAATACAATCGATTGTCTTATTTACGGTTCTATCTTGTATAGAAGAAAGGGATAATAAGAATAATGATGCTGATAACATTCAACTAAGTTGAAAGTCTAACAAAATTAGTTGAAAAGAAATCTTATTCAATTTAATAACCTGAAATAAACAATAAATTATATATGATAGAAGGAAATGATGTGCAAAATAACCATTCAGAAGCAAATTACTAATTTATTAGCAAAAAATAACTATACTATATGCAATACAAGAGCAATTTCCCACTTGTTTTACATTCAACCCGAAGTAGTAAACTCATCAGCACGATAGATGAGGGATCAACGATTTCAATTTGCGTGCGGGCTCCCCTCAAATACAAAATAAAAATCCCCAACCATGACTCAAACCTGTCGGTCAAATCACCATCATCCCCTCATTGCATCAATTTTTCCCGAATCCACTGAGCCGATGCCATAAATAAATCTCGAACCGGCCGATCATTCAAGATGTCAAACCCTGAGAAAAACGAGAAACACCGGTCCGGCAAACGAACGAGAGTCGATTGGTAAAAGTCCTCGGCGATAGATCAATGGGTCCACGCCACCAGGAGCGTCCCACATGCACCCACACCAGATCCACGACTACTGCAGCTTAATTTGTTTATCCGTGGACCTCGAGGTGGTGGCCCCGCCGAAGGTACGCATTGCAACGGTTTCCAATGTTTTATTTAAATAGGCATCCTGTGCTCAGCCCCCATGGGTGTCCTGGACGGCGTCCTGCACTTAATATAGGGAGTGACAGTGCCATTTTTATTTTTCACTCTCTCCAGTTGAAACGAAAAAATGCCAAGGAGCGAGAAATTCTTGATTTGAGGAGAAAAAATTCTAGATTTAAAAAAATTCAAGATAAAATTTTTCAAATCTAGACTGTTTTTTTTTCAAGAGTCAGATTTTTTTGAGTTTTTGGGCGATTTTTTGCCAAATTTGGTAGAAAAAAAATGGTGCATTAAATTAAGATGTTTTTGTTCTCTTTTTTAAGACGCTTGTGGTGCAAATTAAGCCAAATTAAGACATTATTTATTAATTAATTCATTTATTCACTCATTTATTCATTTGTCTCTATATTATAAAAATCCAAATCGACTTCTGGTGATCAATGTTTGGTACTCGAAATTAAGGTTCACAAGGGTCATGAGGATCAGCATAAGGGCCACAAGTGTCAGAATAAGGGTCACGAAAGTTAGATTAAGGGTCGCAAGATTGAGAGTCAGATTAAGGGCCCCAATAAAGGTAACAAGGGCCAGATTAAGGCTTTAAATAAAGTTCAGAATTAGTCATAAGGTTCAGATTAGGGGTCACAAGAGTCAAAGTAAAGGTCCAAAAAAGGACATGGGGTGTCGAAAACCAAGGGTCACCAGGGTCAAAAATAAGGGTCACGAAGATTAGAGTATAGTATAGTCAGATAAAGATCCAAATGAGGGTCACAAGGGTCGCGAGGGTCAAATTAAGAGTTACAAGGGTCAGAATAAGCATTAAGGGCGTCAAATGGGGGTTGGTGAGAGGAGCGAGCAGGGGGCGTAGCCCCCTAGTAATTATTTATTTATTTAAAATTAAATACTTATGATTCTTAATATTTTTCCAAGTCTTCCATTCATTTTTGTAATCAATAATCGATTACAAAAACGTGTTGTCCATCAAACTTCTTCCGAAATTTCATTCATAACGGAATTATCCGATAATTCACATTTTTGTGTCCAATGTCTCGAATCAAGACGTCTTAAACATACTATTGTTCGCAGTACAATGAGAATGTAAAAACGACTGAAATCACATGGGACCGGCTCTATTCTTCAATCTGAACTTCCACGTCCTCCGCTATTTTTACCTATTCTCTCTTACCGTTTCTCATAGCCATGATCATTGGCTTGAGCACACACAAGGATCTAAGACATACTCAGGGACATTTTAAATTGGCCATTATACTATTTAACTTGAGGGACTTGGCTCTCCCGACTCCCGTCCTCTAGCATACATTGAGCAGACACGGGGGAGTAGGTCGAAGAATCTAGACAGGGAATACATTCGGGCTCTCTCTTTCTCCTTAGATGAGCATGTGTGATGTACGGAAAACGCCCCTCATACTCCATTCAAACGAACGGCAAACAGAGTTAACTCGTATTTGCCTACGTCCTACGGTGATCTAATGTCCATGATCCTCGGACCGTAAAGTACTCTATGTTGAGAATTCAACGGTGAGTGGATGAAAATGAAATAGTGAAGGGGAATGAGATTTTTGGACGTATCAATTCATCATATTTGAGCGGTAATATTTATTTCGGGGATATTTCCCACATGAGTTTTGTTGGAGAATAGGACGTTTCAAAACATAAGCTTTATTTTGAGACTTATTATATATAAATGAGATTTTTAACGGGTTAAAATTGAAAATTTGAAGTCTCAAATTGAGACTTTTAGAGGATTAAAGGTGAGATTTTTAAATGTTGCACATTGAAAATTACAGATGTCTTAAGTTGAGACTTTGAAAAGTTTCAAGTTGCGGCTTTTAACAGTCTAAAGTTGAGAATTTTAGAACTCCTCCTTGAAGAAAAACGTCAAGTTGAGTTCCGAAAGTCTTAACTTGAAGCGTCCAAAGATATCTACTTGAGTTAATGAAAGTCTCAATTGGAAACCTGCAAAAGTCTCAAGTTAAGACGTTCATGAGACTGAAATTACTCAATTTTTGGGTAAATAATTGGGTAAATATAATTTTCTGAAGTCTATAAAAGTCTTAAATTGAGAGCTTCGAAAGCCTCCAATTAAGACCTTCCAAAGTCTGGAATTAAGATCTTCCAAAGCCTCAACTTGAGATTTTCAGAAAGCTTGAATTGGGAACTCAAAGTCTCAAATTGGGACTTTCGAATGTTTCGAATTGAAACTTTCAAAAGTCTCAAATTAAGACTTGAAGTTTTTGCAGTCTAAAAATGAAGAGGTATTTTTGTTAGGTGTAATTCAATGTCAATTCGCAATTTTCATTGGAAAACATTCAACAACTAACTAACTATGTTCACAAAGTCATTATTAATTTTATATTATCTCTGTGTGTGATTAAATCAAGTCAAAATTACATATTCATTTTTTTCGTGAATTACTTCTCCCTGTGTGACAACCTGATGAGAATCTGACGAGGTAAATATAATTTTCTGAAATCTATGAAAGTCTTGAGTGAAGACCGTTAAAGGTCTCAAATTAAGACCTTTCAAAGTCTCAACTTGAGACTTTCAAGAGTCTTATATGGAGAACTCAACGTCTTAAATTGAGACTTTCGAAACTCTCAAATTAAGACCTTCCAAAGTCTAAAATTAAGACCTTCCGATGCTTCAACTTGAGACTTTTCGGAGACTTGAATTGAGATCTCAAAGTCTCAAACTGAGACCTTCGGAAGTCTCGAATTGAAACTTTCAAGTCTCAAATTAAGACCTTCTGAAGCCTGAACTCGAGACTTTCAGGCTTCAAATTAAGACTTGAAGACTTTGCAATCTTAAAATAAAGTATCATTTTTTTTGGGTGTTATTAAATTTTGATTCTCAATTTTCATCGGAAAACATTCAACAACTAACTGCCCACGTCCACACAGTAATTATTAATTTTACATCCCCTCCGCGTGTGATTAACTCAAATCAAAATTACTCATTTAAAATTTTTATTTTGTGAATCACTTCTCCCTGTGTGACAGCCTGATAAGAATCTGACAAGGTAAATATAATTTTCTTCTGGTTAATTCTCAGTGATCTCGCGGCCATCGCATGGGAATATGGAGAGAATTATTCTCCCCCAACTCCCAGAAGGCGCAGAATTTCTTTCTTAGAGATTTGCGAACTTCATACGATTTTTTTTGTTCCTCCTCTCCTGGTACTTTTGAAAGCGAATAAAGTCCGGAACAATGGAGGATATTGTTAAGGACCGTATGAATTCTAAATCGTTGGAGCCCCGTGCGCCCGTAATTTGAGTTAATTCCGCTGCAGGGAGCTGGAGACTTGATTAAAAGTCGCGAGGACTCATTGTCTTCTGTTTGCTCTGGGTGCATTACTTTTCAGCCCCCGAGCCAATTCCAGACTGACGCAACTGTGCGTCGTTAAAATTCATAAAAAACATATCGCCTGTCTCGTTTTCCGACAAACGGCAACACAATTCCCGGGAAAAAAAGAGAATATGAGAGTGGGGGGAAAACAGGAGATTGAGTGATAACGAAACATATTCATCGGTGTTATTGCATGTGTATCAAATTGTTCATGCAATTTTTTTGTGATGCACAGGTGCAAATATTGATAAGCAATCCATATTTTGGAATAAAATATCAGTGGCATCGGAGAATGTGATGTGCAGGTTGAAAATTGGATTGAGGATGGGGATTTGGAGTAGCGGAACGGGTGGCGGGGGGAGGGTGGGTAAAATGGAGTGGTTGGGTAAAATGAGCCAGATTATGTGGGTCACGGAGGAAAGAGTCGAAGAAAATTGTGGTAAATTGTTTTTATACTTTGCATCGAGGAGAACTTGGGGAAGAAATGATGATTCCTTTGATTTCACTTGGTCAGTTTCGAGTTATTGACAATGAAATATGGACCACTTTGTTGTGAAATCCACTGTTGAAAATTTTCTATCGAAATTTCAAGGAATTTTGTGATTGCAAATTCATAATTTCATAATTGCATTGAGAAAATTCAGAAAAATCTCTCCTTGAATTTGGGATTTTTCGGAATTTTCAGGGAATTCCGTCAAAAGTTTCTAGAATTACGAGAATTTTAAAGAAAGTGCACGAAAATTGAAGGGAATTTGGTAGTGAATATTCATTTTTACGGGAGAATCCATATAAATTGCGGAACTTTACTTGAATTTTTAGGGAAACTTGAAATTCCATTGACTTGTTCCCGAAATCGAATTCAATTTTTTTTCCCGAAAAATTCAGTTGAATTTGGATAATAGCATCGTTGCATTCATCAAAAATTTGTGTAAAAATTGCGCTAAAAATGCTAAATAAGTCCATTATTTCACCATAGAACATTTATTCCTTAACATTCACAACAACTACAGAGAGAAAAATGATTTATTTGATTCAAATAAATTTTATAAATTGCCTATTTAATTTTAAAAAGTCATTCATTTGAAATAACTAATTAATTTTTTCAAATGTGATGACAATTTTATTTGAAATAAATAATTTTTTTGTTGAACATAACTAAATCCTTTTTATTGGATCAGGTAAACAGGTTTATTCATTTGTAATAAAAATATTCTTGAATTAACTAAAAAAATTCTAATAAAGATTTTTATTCGATTAAAAAAAAACATTTTTCTGAGTGTAACTAACAATTGAATTTTAATTTGTGTTAATGAATGGAGCTTATTAACGTCTACACGGAGAGAAATATTCAGTAAACATTTCGGAACATTTCACGTAATCCGCAATGGGGAATCGTTTTCCGGCAATTTTTATAGGAATGGAAGAGGAGAAATCTGAAACGTTCAGTGACTTTTCAGGTTCATCACCGAACAAAGTACGGAATTGTCACGTAATTTTTCCCGAACAAGTAAAATCTTACAGAAACTTGCCGCCTTATTATGCATCAAAAATGAAAAATTCTTGAATGTTCAACAATTTTTGTGAAGCTGGTGAATTATTTCTACGTTCCGTTCCGTAAAATTTCTCAATCGTTGGGGAAAAATTACGGAACGACTTGTTGTCCTCACAGCGGTGAGTCATCAGGCGGCTGATTAATTTTTACTGAATAAATCGTAGAATTTACGTGGCGATTCGTACAATTTCAGTTCCGACTCACACTTTTCATTGAATTTTACTTCGCTCGCGGATTACGCTTCGAAACGTAATTTTCACGTTTTTTCTGGTAACTTTTATTGAATTGTTTTCTCCGTGTATATTCATGATACACACGGCCATAAAATGCGTACATTATTCTCGCAATTTTTCTCCCTAAAACGTCAGACCCATTCTTCGCACAACCCACCCCAAATAGTCGCACTGAAAAATGCGGCTTGGTGGATTATTGCATTGTCCAGTTTGATAGAATCCCAAAATCCTTCAAGTTGCGCGACGTGTGGAGATACGCGAGATGCCTAGCAATGCGTCGAGTGGCCCAGTGTCTCCCCAAGGGCACGTGGTAACCCATCAAACTTTTAGCTGGACGCCACCACCATCGCTTCTTTCTTCCTCCCCTGGTTTTCCCCTCCATTTCTCAGACATATAGAGACCTTCTTCTCACAACCCTCCGCCCCCCCCCTCCGCCGCTGTTCCGCCCTCTCCTCTTTTTCTTCGACGGGAACGTGCCAAGAAGCTGGCTGCGGACCACGAATGCCGAGGGAAAGCTGTGATGAATATTGCAGGGGCCGCTTATTGTTTCCACTCACAAATCATCCGCCGATGTCTCACGAGACACACCGGCAATGTTTTATTCTCCTATGGTCAACGACTGGGAGCCCAGCCAATAACAAATATCCGGTAGGCCAGTGCTTTGTTATAAATCAGGCGAGCCCTAATAGAAATTCTGGGTGAGTGGATGACCTAGCGCCGACGTTGCGCCGGTTTTTTGCTTCCAAATGGAAGCGGTGTAATCGTACAAATTTAAGTTTTAGATTTTTTGCGTTACATCGACCCTTTTTGATCATTAAAGTCCAAAAATGGAACTTTTAGGGATGTTTATCCAAAATCGCAAGTACTTAACTAGAGATTTTTTAATAACAGGTCCTCCCGAGAGTATTCCAAAGGCTTTTAACTTGGCATCACTGGATCAAGCAACGCCCGGACCTAAGTATAGACTTAGTCCATTTGGTCTCAGTCAAGACGCTTACTTAAGCTTGAGGTCAGCCTGGTATGAACGATCCTTATCTTCGGGCCACTGGATTCTACCTCTACTGAACCTAAGTATAAGCTTAGTCTCTGTAGGCTCAGTGTGCTGAGGCTTATCCAAGCCTGAGTTCAGCTCAGTATGTGTCATCCTTACCAAGCCAATAGTGATTTGAGCCTTGGGCTAAGCAGCCTCAAAAAAGTCAAGGTCTTCCGAGGGTATTCCAAAAGGTCTTAACTTATCCTAAATGGATCGAGCCTCGACCAAGCCTGAGTATAAGCTTAGTTTGTTGAGGCTCAATGGGTTTGGGCTCACCTGAGCCTGCACTGAGCCTGATATATCCCAGCTCTAACAAGCAAAGGCTGGTTCAGGCCTGTATCGATACTCATATTGCCGAACCTCAGGGAAACAAGGTTCCCCCAAGCTTGGCTCCATCGTTGAGCATTTGAATTCCTACCTGGTTACTATTCAATTTAATAAAATGGAATAAACAAAGAATTATACATGATAGACGGACACGATGTGGAAAATCACCATTCGGAATCATATTACTAATTTATTAGCAAACATAACTGTTATGTTGCGAAAATTGTATTCAATTTGGAAAAAAAAATGCATTTGAGACTATTCAAATAAACTTATTCATTTGATTTAAATAAATCATGTTTCTGGGTACACTGGACATCCCCTACTGCATCCGGCGAACACATTCGAAATATTATTTCCATTTGCAACCATTAAACTTTTAAAATTTGTGTGTTTCTCACCCTCGCCAACTTTGTCCATATGTTCATAAGAGTAAAGAAAGTGGAAGAAAACTCCCCGAAGAGCAGAAGGGAATTTCTCAGACGGTGATTTATACACGAACGTGAATCATATTTGCGGATTGCGGTCAGTATTTGAATATTGCGTTTGAATATGTTACAGGGACTGGTCAGTGGCCCTCGTCTTTTCCGCATCGAAGATGCTCCTGGACGTGACGGCTTTTCCTTCAATCTTGACGGTCCCCCCCCCCCCCCCCCCCCCCCCCCCCCCCCCCACCCNCCCCCCCCCTCCCCCTCCACCAGCCCCCCTCTCCTGCAGAGACCGGAAAATTTGGATCAGAGTATGGTTGGTTGACGAGGCCGGGAGAAGAATTCTATTTATAAAAGATTCAAGTTTCGTGAAGTTGTTTTATGTAGACATTTGTGTTTATCGTGTCAAAAATATGTATTACCATATCGTGATAACTTCTTTGCCGAGTGTGCCCTCAACGTTTACTAAAGAAAGACAATACTTGTCTTTCATATCCCAAAATTTCTTAAATTATAATGAGGTTGATATGAAGGACAATTTTTAATAATTAAGAAACTTGAGACACTGACTTTATTCAGTCGAATGTTTGTTTATATTCCATGTAGAATATTAAAATGTTTTCATCAATTTTATATTTACACCAGGGGCTGCGCCGATCAATGGAATTTCAAGTTTCTCTAAAAATTCAAGTGAAGTTCCACAAGATCTGACTACGTAGATCAGCGCGCGCGTCCGCTCTAGTAAAGTAGAAAAGGAAATTCGAGGGGGGGGGAGCAAAAAAATGTTGGATATAAATTCTTGACAAGAAAACAATACCGGATTCTCCCCCAGCCTTCTTTCTCACTGACTATACGACCCTCACCTGAGCGTGGTACCGGAGGAGAGAGGTCTTTCCTAAATTGAATCTTCTTCGCCAAACCCAGCGCTTCATTATTTAGAAGCGGCCTACCTCTCTCGAGTGGTTTGCAAAATTATTGTTAGGGGATTGCCAGTACGACGGCACTTGGTGATGTCGAAATAAGAGAACAGAGCAGGATGGAACAGTTGCCCTTGTTTCTCATCGATGTTTATTTCTCAGAAATATGACTTTTTTTTGGAGCCTGACCTGATTTATTTCGATTCTCGATTATTAAGGATATTTAATCTATCAAGTGCACAAGTCAGTTGAGAAGAAAAATAAAATTAACTAAATAAATCATTCATGTTACAAATTATTTTTCTCATCAAATTAGAAGTGTTATGACGTACTTTTCAGGTCTCAAAAACAATAATTACAGAAAATGTTCATAAATAATGGAGGACTTGTGACTGCAGTGGTAACAGTCGAATTTTGATCGGGCAACATCGCACGCTTCGGCTAGTAGTGGGGTTGTAACAGTGAGATGAATGTTTGTGTGTGTTATACGTGTCCATATGCTTCCAGCACTGAATTATCGTCACCGACGTTACCGACCTCGATCAGCTGGTGTGCGGTGTTGTCGCGTTGCTCGACTCGTAATGGCGGTCAAATCTTGTTTATAGGAATTTGAAAATCAATCGAAGATATCACGCCTATATGGCCCGGTCCCCTACTTGTTCTCGCCAGCGAGAGATTCTCCATAGTCTAAAGTAAATGGCTTGTGGTTTTTTTTCAATATCTTAAGTATCTAACCCATGCAACATCTCGATCAAAGTTCACACGGTCACGTTTCTTCCCTAAGCGTAATGTTACAAGAAGTGATTTTCAGAAATTAATTTCTCACGAGGATGCCCCGATGGAAGGATTAAGATTATTACTAACGTGTGGCTCAAATATGAACCTGGCATATGAGACAGTATCAAACTTACGGTGAATAACCCTAGTGGAAAAACCTAAGGCAGAGGCGTAACATGCCTGATCAAAATTTCGGATCGGACTTGATCAGTTTCTGATCGAGACCTGAACAGAATTTCCACTCGGGTATGAGTCAATTTGAGAGTGAAATTCGTAAGTGTCCTGGTAGCTCAGATGGTAAGAGCACCCGACGCGACATTGGGAGATCCCGGGTTCGATTCCCGGCTAGGAAGTTACTAATTTTTTCTCTCAAAAAATTAAATTTAATTAATGTCTAATGATGGAAGGCGGTGAAACCCTAGTGGAGAAACCTAAGGCAGAGGCGTAACATGCCTGATCAGAATTTCGGATCGGACTTGATCAGTTTCTGAGCGAGACCTGAACAGAATTTCCACTCGGGTATGAGTCAATTTGAGAGTGAAATTCGTAAGTGTCCTGGTAGCTCAGATGGTAAGAGCACCCGACGCGACATTGGGAGATCCCGGGTTCGATTCCCGGCTAGGAAGTTACTAATTTTTTCTCTCAAAAAATTAAATTTAATTAATGTCTAATGATGGAAGGCGGTGAAACCCTAGTGGAGAAACCTAAGGCAGAGGCGTAACATGCCTGATCAGAATTTCGGATCGGACTTGATCAGTTTCTGAGCGAGACCTGAACAGAATTTCCACTCGGGTATGAGTCAATTTGAGAGTGAAATTCGTAAGTGTCCTGGTAGCTCNACTTGATCAGTTTCTGATCGAGACCTGAACAGAATTTCCACTCGGGAATGTGGGCTGTGGCTAAACATCCTTCCCCCCCCCCCCCTCCCGTTCACCCCCTCTACTCCCGAAAAAATTCATGTCTCATTCAAACGTCTGAAAATGTTTACACCCGATAAAACTAATGGCGTGTCGACTTTATTAAATTTGTCCACCGCGTCGCCTCGTTTGCATTCGTTAATGACTTTTTGGTCCAACGGGGAAGACCTCTCCATCCTTCCCCCACCCCAAAATTACCATATTTTTCGCGACAGTTTAATTCACCGTCCGTTAAAATCGTTTGTTTTCCGTTTTTTTCCCACCCGGAGGATCGAGGCCCGGGATAAGTACATACTCGTAGATGTGGATAGAGTGCCGTAGATCACTCCGTGGTCTGCGGCATCTCAGGGGTCGCATTATCCTCCCCTCCTCCCGCCCCCACGACCTCCCGAGAAGTGGGCAAAACCCTTTTTGCCGGGTCTTTCTTTCACAAATTACTCTTGGCCCTCGCATCTCCTATCGCGAAAGAGTTTAATCGGAACAACAAAAAAACGTTAAATACAGCTTGACGTCAGGATTCTTCCACCCCCGCTTCCCCTACCGCCGCCCGGAATCACTGTTTTTTCGAATATTAAAGTCGTAATCGAGATGTTGATAACTCGTATAAAAAAAGTTTCTCCCAGGTTAAGAAAGTACTCGAGTGATAATCCAAATGCGCCCGTTTCCAAACGACGTTTTCCTCGTTGACGATACACGATTCCCCGGAGAGGTTAGAAGAGAGTGAGCGCAAAATATACATATACACACGACGAAACACGCGGATATAGCTTGAGGGGGGGTTGACGGGGGTGGGAAAACAGCCCGATAAAAGACATTATTCAAATTTGCCTCCACGTAAAATCTTCTCCCGGAGTATAAAAAAGAGGAGACAATGTAGATGAGGTGGGGCGACGCCACCTTTCTGGTTTCTTCTGCATCAAGAAAGGTGGCTGGATACTTTGAATAAAAATAAGGAGGAAAAATGTATCAGTCGTGTGCTTGCGCGTGTTTTTTTTTCCCGCTGGGTAACAAAGTTACTGAGAAATTTCTCAGCGGACCTCGGGCTGATTGAGGGGCGGGCGGGAGGGGGCGCTGCGCAACGTCTGAGTAATATCACGGAGATATGGTCATCTTAATGGAGTCGGTCTCGGCGTGACGACGTGAATATGGGCCTGGGAAGTGGATGGTAACGCACCAATGATTTTAATGAGATTCGTAAGTTGGACGGAGGTTGTGATGCGGCGTGTCAGGCTGGACGTTGTCTCGGTTCCTTTGAATTGGGATTTAGGGGTGGGAACGTGAGGGGGTGAGGAATATTGAGGTGAAAGGTGTTGGAATTCATTTTGGAAAATGGAGAAAGACAAAATTTTTTTTAAGACCTTAGGTTCACGACGGTTAGACTTTTTGGAGACAAAATTTCCTATTGACGCGGTCATGACATTCATTTGACTATTTTCTGATTTGAACTTGCAAAGAGAAATGTCTTAACTTGAGACATCTTCAAGACACTAATTTTCGCAACGTAGTATCCATTACACCCCGTGAAAATGAATGGAAACATCTCTGATATCCATCCCATTGTCAATTCGTAGAGAGCCAGGAAGATAACCCGGAGAATGTTACGAAACCCCGGTATAACTATACAGACATTGCAATTGGGTTTCATTCTGGTCGTGATGCCGAGGACTTGGCAATTTCCATCCGTGTGGCTCGTTCGCGGGAGCACAAAGCGGTCTGCCGGACTTAACGTGATTAGCAGAGATACCCGGGGCATGCCAGGCCTGCCCCATTATCCGCGGTCCAGACGCCGCCACATCCCAACCCTCTGTCCAAACTCCCTTTCGAAAACTTGGCCACAGAGATACACTTTCTCGGTGAATATCAATGATTGCGCTGAAGGAATGACTCTACCAAGGTGATCGATCAGACTAGAACGCCCAATGAGTCTCGGACGTTTGATGCAGTGATAGAAGTTGGATATAGGTAGAGAGCCAGAAGTCAAGGCAGCATGCGGGGGGATGAGAGACTCCCTACCAGTATGAAACTCAATTTGATTCCTGCCTTCTGACCCCCTACCCATGGCCAACGAAGGAGAGAGAAAACAGTATGGAAGAGACAGAGGGAATGGAAACTCACCCTTGGAAAAGAGAGGGAGAGGATGGTCCCTGGGGCGCGCGACTGACCCGACATCCTGCTGGATCCAGCCACTCATATTGCCAATTACCAACTCTACGACCCTCTCGCTTGCTCTATACTTTGGAATGATTTGGCCACTTGCAAGGCTATGTTCCAGATACGTTGGGATCTCTTTGCTGAATACGTCTAACTTAATTGTCATTATTTGGATGGAAGCTTCTTGGTTCGGAAAAATAGTTGGATGCGTTAATTGTTGATGTAGAGTGACTGATGATTGCGTGAGATCACGCACTCGTGTTGAAAGCGATCCTTAGAAGGTGCATGGACGTTTCGACGTTGACAAATCTAGATGTTGGACCCTAAATGTTTTGCAGTCATTTTCCCCCATTCGTATTATCGTGCTTGATCCAACCACTCATATTGCCAATTACCAACTCTACGACCCTCTCGCTTGCTCTATACTTTGGAACGATTTGGCCACTTGCAAGGCTATGTTCCAGTTACGTTGGGATCTCTTTGCTGAATACGTCTAACTTAATTGTCATTATTTGGATGGAAGCTTCTTGGTTCGGAAAAATAGTTGGATGCGTTAATTGTTGATGTAGAGTGACTGATGATTGCGTGAGATCACGCACTCGTGTTGAAAGCGATCCTTAGAAGGTGCATGGACGTTTCGACGTTGACAAATCTAGATGTTGGACCCTAAATGTTTTGCAGTCATTTTCCCCCATTCGTATTATCGTGCTTGATCCAACCACTCATATTGCCAATTACCAACGCTACGACCCTCTCGCTTACTCCATACTTTGGAATGATTTGGCCACTTGCAAGGCTATGTTCCAGATACGTTGGGATCTCTTTGCTGAATACGTCTAACTTAATTGTCATTATTTGGATGGAAGCTTCTTGGTTCGGAAAAATAGTTGGATGCATTAATTATTGATGTCGAGTGACTGATGATTGCGTGAGATCACGCACTTGCGTTGCAAGCGATCCTTAGAAGGATACATGGATGTTTTGACGTTGAAGAATGTGGATGATGAACTCTACATGTAATGCAGTCATTTTCGGACATGGTGAATTCCTGGATTTTTGTGAATTTTCCTCAATGAATGATCGGCATTTTTGACCACTTAATGAAGTTGTCTGCAAATTGGAGACACTATTCGGGACATCTAGAAGTCCCAGAACCTTGAGTACGCTGTCCCAAAGCTATGAAATCTTACACATCCCGAAATCGCCAATCTACATTTACAGATGAATAAGCCCGCGATACTTCATCGTATATAGCATTAGAAAACGTAACGGAGAAGTAAAATGAATTGCTACAACATTTTTATGATCCTGAAAAGGCATACTGAGTAAAGTAACTTGAGACTATTGAAAAACTGTCACATACCTTTTGGCAATCACATATAGAATCGAGCACGTCTCATACACTAAAGACTTTATGCGTTATAAAAGAAACTCTGAAGTGAAGGAGATAGCTCTCAATACACCAGGAAGACCGGAGTCACTCAAGGGATACACCACCTAGAAAATATATTCCAAAAGCCAAAAAAAGCCATAAAAACAAGAACACGAGAAAGTTTTTACTTTTAAACTCACCTTAACAATTTTCCTCCATCCCTCTTATCGTTGTTTATCCTGACCTCTCCATCCATATTTCACATCTCATACGTAAGAATGTACCCAACATCTGAGGTATCTCCAATGTGACCCCTTCGAGAGACGTCACGACTTCTAAGGCACGATCCTTTCTCGGTTTTTTCTCGGGCATGTGCATACGCTCTTTTGATGTTTTCACGCATGACTTTGAGACTGACTTTTCACCATGGGCCTGGAAAACCCCCGTAGGAACGTACATCTGGAATTTGTTGGAAAAGCGTCGTCTGAATGTGTATACTAGCATTCCAACTCCAGTCCCGATGGAATACAAGGCACATAACGTAAAAACATTTTTTCAGTTTCGTTCTGGTTACATACCTGAATGTGTATGTATCTTCACCTCCTGAATTCTTTGAAAAAATTATTGAAATACAGCCCGGTTGAATCATGGCTGTTGCTTCATAAATTCTTTAATTCGCATTACTGAGAATTTCCGGATGGTGAGCTTTTGCAGTCCGTCGGTTGCTGAAAGCACACTCCGGATGTACACGATGGGAAGTAAAGTCAAGTTGGTTGTTGTTGTACGTGTGGTTTTGGTATCGAAATAACGTAGAACGATTACGCATAGTAGATATCGAATGTGTGTATTGCTCCCTGAAACGGGGTTGAGAGTGGAAACGAAACGATGGGGTGGTTATATTGGGCTGGAGGTAGCTATGGAGTAAGATGTAATTTTCAATACCCCGACAGAGTCTCTGGAGGCACTGACGGGGGGTAGCCACAATTCCGGGGGTTTACCGTGCGCTGTCGACGTAAACTCTCCTCAGTCGCACACCCCCAATCGGCCCATAGTCAGCAAGAGCCACCACTTATTCCTGCCCTCTGGCCCCTCATTCTCCTTCGCCCACCGTCTAGTGTCAATTTTTCATTTATTCATTGAGGTATGAATTACGGGTGAGTTCGGAGAGGATAAATTTAATTTCAGGTGAATTGAAATGTATTTGTTCATGTGAGTTGAAATATTGTGAATTTTTTCTTTGTTTGACAGAGGTGAGAACCACGTGAAGGTTAGACAGTCTCGTGCCCAAGGGATAACCGAGAGTCACACTGATCTTAGCTCTTTGTCGCTGGAAGCTATTCGAGTGCATCCAGCGACACCGCGTCGAACCCACCCACACACTTTCAGAATCCGCAAGCGTCTTACCCGAGGTGAGTCGCGAGCTGCATATATCGGGGGCTGGGTGACTTTTGGGGAGGTGTCACACACCCTCTTGCTGACTCTCGTGAGGATACTGTTGACTTCGATATTCCGTATCGAGTTACACCTCGTTCACCCTGTGCCAAACAATTCGGGGGGTATCCTGAGTTGAGTAGTGATGGGCTCATGACGTAGTAATTCTACTTTTAAGGTAGGTTATGGAGTTTGACATAACAAAAGCGTGAAGCGCTAGATGAATTCAACAACTTTGAATAGGTGAGAGAGCCTCCGTAATTTGGGAAGATCTAATGAATCCAGTACTGTTCAAATTTTTCTGAATGATTGTCTAGCATTCCTGACCTTGTAATGAAGTTGGCTGCGACGCAAAAACACTATTTGGAATACTCAAAATCTATTTTTGGAATGTTGATACTGTACCTTGAAATCTGAGGACACTGTCCTGGAAATGGAAAATCTTACCCAAACAAGAGTTATCAGCAATCTACGCACCCTGATCACCTAATTCAGTTTTCGGTGAATTGGAAGGACTCTTTGGGACCTTCAGAACCTATTTCTACACTGTTTATAGTATACTTTGGAATCTGAGGACACTGTCGTAAAAATGTGAAATCTTACACAAACCTGATTCCTAAAATCACACATTTTAATTAATAAATAAGATATCTTTCATCGTAACTAGATTCCTCATTAGTGTTACGAAACGTAATACAAAAGTATAGTACTGTATGACTAGTTACGGACAAGCCATCTGAATTGATCAAGTGTTTGAAGCTGCATAGCTTGCACTTGCTCTCTCTCTCAAAACATAATCGGAAGGTCCTGGGTTCGATCCCCAGTCTAGGTAATAGCAGAAATTCCACCAAACTATTGTCTACTTCATCACGGAAATTTGAAACACTTTATACTCTCTTTGCCATCTGGAAACCAATTTAAATTCCACTTGTGCGATGGGAATTTCAGAACCTGCTGAGGGATTGCGAGAAACGGGATATTTGTTTGGTGTCACAAAGCAAACTTACACTCTCGGCATGGCCCTGGGGATAAAAAAGGGGTGGCCCAAGAATCTTGATGGCTATCGCTTACGCGTCGGCAATATACTTGGCCGTAACGAGAGCCACAGGTACAAAACGTGACCTGCGTGACGAGTTCACCCCTTTCCCTTCTTTTTAATCACTCATGTTTACCGTTAATCACCCTTTCGTCACCTATTCGAGGTGCTAACGACCCTGATGAAATAAACCCATTCCCCCAAGACCAACAAAAATCTCCTGATTCTAATTGTCTGCATGATTCAGTGACTAACCATGAAATGAAGGAAAATAAATTCCCAAATGACGGCGAATCAGTTTCCATTGGATTTACCCCATGGGACAAGTGCCTCTTTTCTGCTTCGAGAATGTTGAAGATAAAAAAGAAGGAAAAACTAGTCTTCTTCGCCTTTAACCGGGTGGAAATGCGATCGTCATCTAATTGGAATTCGATACCCAAGTAACGAGGGTTACAAACTTTTCCAGTTTCTCACTGCTGTCTCACTCCACCCCTCGTACGCTCACCCCCGTCCTGCTCCATTCCCACAACGGATGAAAAATTGTTATCTTATTTATGGGCACGCGATTAGTCGTCTCATATTCACGTTAACAGGCGTTGGAGTGACAAATTATGCCCGCCCCAAGAATAACTCGGACATGATATCTCGTGACCTCTCCAAGCGATACCAGCGTTTACATTTAATTACACAATTTAATTAACGAAATTAAATGAACTCAACTCCGAGTTCTTGGGCTTATTACATGCACGACGTTGTTGAGTCGCGTTGAGCAAAATAAGCTTATCTTGACAGTTGTACGTCAGGCATGTGTCACATCCGCACCCTCCGAAAATACTTGATACGCGCACACCTGGTGCCACAGCGAGATTCTAGAAAACGATAATGCACAGTTTCCTCTCGTCACCATGAATGAATATTGATGAAATGAAATCGTGTTGCCATTACTCATCTACTGCGATCAGTACTAAGGTTTGAGGATGAGCCAGTCAGGAAATCCGATAATTTGATCGGAACGGAAAAGAGGATTCGTTCGACCAGTTGAGGTTAAATTTCGCATCACGTAGTTTGAGTATAACAGAGAGAGGAGGATGGAAACTTGCCATTATATGATTCAGTCAGCTATTTCCCAGATTTTCGCTGCGATGCAGAGTAATAGGGCTGCATCCGTGAGGGTACCAACCACGAGGCGTTCCCGCTGGGACCTAGACCGGTCGGTGTTCAGCTGCAGTCTATGTGGATATCTAGACCTCAACGTCGGTTTGGAAATCTCAGCGTTGGAGATGCTATACGTCTACGAGGGTTTTGCTATGGGTTAGACGTCAAGAGAGATCTGGAGGGTGGGGAGGGAGGATTCTGCTGCCAAAGTACGGCTTCGAATGAAGGCGGAGGGACTTGGCGGATGAGTCTGGGTGAGAGCATGGTGGATTTGGTACTGTGGTGTTGGGAGGAGGCGGAGATATGGGAGGGTGGAGGGTGGTATAAGGTCGCTACCAACCTCTCTCTCTCTCGGCCTCCCACGAGGCACCCCGGTGTAATTAAGCGAGTGCACCCTCACATGTCTACGTATGCTCACATCGTGTCTATCCATCTACCCGTGGCAGGGCTCGCTCCTCGATCGTCCTTTACGCGAAATAACAGGGACCGAGATAAGAGGTTGAAGGAAAAATGAGGTCTGGATGTAAATGATGGAAAATGGCGTTGGACGTGTCTTATGAAAATGTGACAACTACAAGAAATTGCAATCATTTGGTTCGAAACTCAGTCTGTTGATTCTAATTCATTTTCTGCCCAACTCAAAATCCCATCAAAATATTTGCAGCACCATCACCAAGATATTTACCTTTTAGATTTTGAATGTCGTGAAAAAGTGATGGACGCTTACATCGTGTCATGGCTAGCTCCTTGATCGTCCTAGAACGCGAAATAACAGGGATCGAAATGAGAAGTTGAAGAAAAAATGAGGACTGGATGTGAATAGCGGAAAATACCGTTGGACGTGTCTCATAAAAATCAGAAAACTACAAGAAATTGTAGTCGTCGGGTCCGAACCTCGGTCTCTGGATCCACATTCGCCTCAAGTCGGAATCTCATCCAAAAATTTCCAGTGTCATCACACGGTTGTAGAACACCACATAAAAGTCGGTTTTAGCGTATCTCATGTCCATCTCACCTCTTAGATTTTGAATGTCTCGGAAGAGCTGTGAATCTTTATCAGGTCGTTTTGTGGGGTTATCGACGTGGTGTGGAATCGCCAAGATGGCTCGGTCGGATGTTCCCATGGGACTGGACCCTCTTGAGCATCTTTCCAGTGGACGTTCCTCCACGCATTTCGGACCAGGTGAATACATTGCTATAGATAACCAGAAACAGTGAACGGTGGGAGCTTTCGGAGGGTGGATATGTACGGTATGGTAATGGAAGGCCAATCATGCGGTAACTAGCTACCCCAGGGAGACGGTCAGGCCTGCCAAGCTGCGGTCAGCTCCCGTCAATGTGTCACTTATGTAGTTGGCATAGCTGAAGCACCCCACATGAGGTCATAGACTATGCAGTTCTATGGAATACAGTACACATACCGTATTTGGTGGATGGGGCACTCGGAATGCAAGGTCTTGTCAGTTCAGTCTCTGATGGTGTAGAGGTTTAATTTGAGAAGAATATACCTCTTCAGAATTTGACGAATACTCTCTTTTTTGATCTGTTTTTTTACATGTTTGATTAACATTCATGATTACTAAATGATGTTTCTGATGGATTGAGGAGAATGTTATAGACATTTAGAATCTATTTCTAGAATATTAATAATGTGCTTGGAACACTGAGGAGATTGACCTAAAAATGCGAAATCTTACACAAATCAGATTTCTTAATCTGCAAATTTACGTGCAGTAGTCAGTTTTTGTAAACATCATAATTTCTCCGCAAAAGTTGATGCTCCGATGACCCAGATAAACTCAATAACCGCTCCCCAACCTCAATGAGGTAAAACTCCGTTAGAATTCGAATTAAACTTGTGGTCAGTTTATATGGCCGAGGGTTTGTCTCAATTTCATTTGGAGGGTGAGGTTGATGTCGAGTAAAACGAAACAGAGGGACTTGACGAAGGTCGACAATTGCCATTGGATATACCCACACCAAGTGGTTTTCCCTCTACTCTACCAAACGAGTGAGCGTCTTCAACACATTTGCCACTCATGATGGTGCGAGTACAAACGATCTTCGACCATGGACATCGATGAGCCGAGGCGAGTGAGATGGGTTGAATGAGCGAGGGAGAGAAAGTGAACGTACAGTAGCAGGATGATAAATAACAACAGAATGAAAAAGGGGGCGCGGTGCACCCCCGGGGCCCCTAAACCTAGACTATACCACCCAACGTACCATTCGGGCTTCTACAGCCAGTGGACCCAACCCCGACAATTATACCCTCGCACGCGAAATGTTTTATTACTCGTTGTATAGCCCCTGTATGTAGTGCTCGCCGGTTTGATGGTGCACATTAAATTGAGTTCGGGAAGACTGACCTAGTTGGTCGGCGAATTTTTGGGTGCAAGGTGGATTCTTCTCAACCGCATGGACTAAGCTCACTTTAAATAAGTGGGAAACACGATTGACTCGATGACACGATTGATCATTTCAGTTTAGAATGCTCTGTAAGACAGATCCATCGCAATAATCTCCTTGCAAATTTTCTCAGTTCCATTATTTTCAGCGCAAACTTTGTAGAAAACAAAAGTGTTGTTAATTTCTGAAACAACTGATTGCCAGGCGTAAGGTTGACCTGGAGAATGTTTCCTTTCGTATTTCTCGTGCTTCGATCAGTTTCTATATGTAAATATTGTAATCTCACTTAAGATTGACTGATATACTTGATTGTCTTTGGACTCTTATAACGAGAATTTATTTTTCTCCTCCTCGAAAACGGGACAATTTTTTTGCGCAAATCAAGACGATTTGACACACAATAAAAAATTATTAGTACCTTTGGTACTTGTGAAAACTACTAAAAGTACTGGCAGAAAGTAGTGAAGCTTCCTCCCAGTACTATTTCTACTCGATCGGCAGATGTGGTACTTCACCCAAGGACCCAAAATGTTCTTGGGACGAGTACTTTTAGAACTTTTCAAAAGTGAACTTCTCCCAAGTACCGGTCGTCACTGGTGAGGAGTACTTTTTTTTGGGTGGAGTAGAAAATAATCTATACACTCACCTTCGTCCACATCACATCACTAAGAAGACACCTCCGGGCTCGCCCCTCACCTCTGCACCATCTAATTTCGTAATCTGAGCTCGCACTACCAGCTAAACTGCTCACTAAAGGAGTCCAATCAGCCCCACCCCTTGGTCCCCAAATGACAACATTTAACGTACACAGGACATGGCCCCATCGACTCAACCTCATAACACCGGCCATTCATTAATTCTAATTGATACTGAAAAAGTTAAAAATTAACTGAGATCCGCAATGCATAAAGCGTGAAGATTGCTCGTTAATTAAAAATTGAAGTGGCTGACAACGGGAGGACCTGGCTTTTTCAACGGGACCAACCCCTCGTGCCAAGTCAGCCCTCGGCGTTCAGTTAATCACGTTAGATTACGTAATTCGGTTGAGGAGCTTCTCATTTTGTACACCAGAATGAAACTGATGTCAACTACGTAATTGCGAACCCTTGCCTCAATCCCAAAATTATTGCGATCAATAATCAATTGAATTTGGGGCAACGCATCAAATTTTTTTGCATGGTAATCAGAGTATCGTAGATAGTCTACTATCGATTTTTCAATTACAGTAATGAATAATATTAGCTGAGAGGGGTGACTTTACAGCGTCACCGGGCGCTTCAATGGGGTCGTGAAAACTAACTTAATCAGGGTAACTTCCCTTCCACTTAATAAAGCTGTCTCAATTTTTACCTCATTACCGATTCTTCCCTCAATCGATGATTTTTTATGCTCAATTTCAGGGAGATGGTCGATCAACCGGAGATGGAGGCTATGCCGTAATCATTATTTCATGGATCATTGCTGATTTTTCACACAGATGAATTTAAACTTAAATTACGTTTTGCTAGGGGTTATTTACGGTTTGCTAAACGTAATATGTTCTGAATGGATGGAATTAAATCTTTTTGTTTCAAATATCGATATTATTGAGCCCTATCAATCGCCATTAATTGAAATTTAATTCATCGATTAGTTTTGTAATTTTCGAATTTTTTCGCAAATCGGTTGTCCCACGATAATTTAAGAAAACATTCTGAATTGATTGAATGATGGCTTAAAAAATTTGTTTGAATATCCTTTTGACCGAGTTCAAAGGTGAAGGCGATAGCAATAAT
Source organism: Diachasma alloeum (assembly GCF_001412515.2). Lineage (NCBI taxonomy): Eukaryota > Metazoa > Arthropoda > Insecta > Hymenoptera > Braconidae > Diachasma > Diachasma alloeum. The sequence continues at coordinate 1,372,316 of NW_021680357.1, forward strand.
CGTTATTTTGATTTATTTGAAAATTTGCAAAAAATTTGTATTTTTTGAAAATCAGAATTCCGAGGATGTCTTTGGATATCATGCTTCAAATGAATTCAGTGTATGTAGAAGAAAGCGATGGTAAGAATCATGATGATGATAAAATGCAATTAAGTTGAAAATCTGACAAAATTAGTTGAAAAGAAATCTTATTCAATTCAATATAACGTAATAAACGATCAATTACACATGACAGAAGGAAATGATGTGCAAAATAATCATTCGGAAGCATATTGCTAATTTATTAGAAAAAATAACTACAACTATATGCAATACAAGAGGAATTTCCCACTTGTTTTCCATGAATACAGACTTTAATTAAGTATCTAATCATTATTCAATTATTATTATTTTATCTAATGTTATTTCATGCCTTCATGATTTACTCAACTGAATAGAAACGACAATCGCTCGGAATAAAAAAAACATTGAATAAATGGGGATCGATTGACTCGTCAAAATTCCCGGTATATGGGATTTCAGTGAATGTTCGGCGTGACGTGTTTGCGGAGGGGGGGATTATATCCGTGTACTATCGAATCGGGGGGAGAATTGGCTCGACAGCCGGTTGATTAGTTACACGAGAGTGCGAGGTGAGGGCAGTCTCGCTTATTCGCGTTGTCTCACTTGCCCCAATGACATGGGATCGGGTATTTTGGTAGTTCAGTACATGCGTGAACTCACCGCCGATTATTGCTTGTCCGAGGATACACGGGACAATCATGTCATATTATGCGCAACGCGTGCGGATCCTTCCAGGGCGGGTGACTTGTCGAGTTTGAATGACATTCGCCTTCAATTTTTAATAATTTTTTTTATTCAATTTGTAATTTTCCTTCTCACCATGCGCTAAGAGAAAACATTCGTTCTGGTGAATAATTATATGTTCCTCTGAAGAGATCTTTTGTCGTGGTGAATCAATTTACTTGTGGACAAAAAAAAAAGTTTCTACCAAAACATGATTATTTTCGTAGTCGTAATTGCTCTCGTGAGACATTTGTCTTTGGGTAAATACATTCGTTCTACAGAGAATTATATGAGGCTCCGGTTTTATCAAGTGAATATGTTAGTGAGTAGTGTATATCTTTGTCCAATAAATACTTATAATTTCCATGTAACAAATGATAATTTCAGGAGGAAACCACAGTTTTCTTGCCGAAAACTGTGTTATTGGCAAAACTAAATAATTTCGAGGAGATAATTTTTTTTCGGTCAAAAAATATTCTTTCCTCGTCAATGTATTCTTTCTATGATATAAACTTATGGGGTTCTCTCAGATCAAATGATTGTCGTACAATAGATTAGATTTTTTCCTGCCAACAGTTCGAATTCTTCTACGGATATTTCTGGTGATCACGACAAAAATTTAATTTTTGTGAAAGATATTAAATTATTTTCTGTAAAGCCGATTAATTTTCCTCAAGTAAATCTGTCCACCCCACCAAATATTCTCATGTGGAACATAGTTTTTCGGCAGAGCTTTTTTTTCTCTCACTGCATCTTCAACATCCTGTGAAACATCTTGTGAAAATTTGCAGAGAAAAATCGATTGATTTTATTAAATTCAAAGGTCAAGTAGACTTGCGCCCTTTCAGAATGCTTAAACTTCACTTAAGAATTTCAAGTAAAAACTTTGAAAAATCTTATTTCAACACTTTTGAAACCTTAAAATAGGAATTATTCTTTAGTACACTTATGTCTCTTTACATTCTCGATCGCAACCAAAAATCGAAGCAAAAATTCGCATTTACCTTTCATTTTTTCCACCTGGAAGATAACTCTCTGGCACAAGTGTGAGGCAACACGACGAGGGACAAAGTATATACGAAGGGTCGAGCCCGGAGTTGATAAAGAAATAAAGAATTGTAAAAGTTGGCGTCGAACTCAAGCGCTGACTCCCACGAGGCCTTATGACTTAAAGTCTCCTTACTCCGTTAATTCCGAACATTAACAAAAGTCTCGCTAAAACTCGCCAACCAACTTTCCACCCCGACCCCCCCNCCCCCCCGCCCCCCCCCCCTCCCCGCCCCCGATCTGCCATCTCAAGGGTCTGTTGGACTTGTTAATGAAAAAAATATAATAAAACTTCGTCACGGCGGCTGGTCATTGTTACCGTGAAGCACATCTCATTCTTCTAAACATTTACCGAGCCCTTTGCAATTCAACATTTTTATTATTCAATATGGGAGACACTTTGGCCACCGGCAAGAGAGAGAGAGAGAGAGAGGGGCTGTCTTAATGCTGCTGCGGAGGGTATAAACCGCTTTATACATCTCCAGTTTTATAACACTCCTTACACTCTTTCGTCGTTTTACGAACGAGACCACTCACTTATTCATCCCGGCGAGATGAACTTTACGGAGATTTTAATAACGGCCCAACGGACTGCGTAAAAATCTTCACGCCGGAGTTACAAATACAATTTTCTTGGCTTCTCGTATACTGCGATAATGTCGTTGTGGTGTTATATCTGTATTCAACTTGGATTAAATATTATAAAGTTGAGATATAATATTGTGGAATATTATGTTATTGATTATTGAATAGGGATATATTTTGTAAATTTCTTTTACTGAAGAATTGTAATTTTACAATATATTTATCAAACGTTTGCATAAAAATTTAAAAAGTGAGCTGAGATGACCGAATCGTGATGGATTCATTCCAATATCGGAGGATCATATACTAATTTCATTGCACGCGGAGTTAAATTCTATTTCAGCGGAAATTTTATTACGCTTTTCATGTATTTTTCCAAGAATAACCAAAATTTCTATCGAATATAGTATAAAATAAAAGGATAGTTTTATAAATTTATAATACCAGCATGCGAGTTCATCATTTTCATCACTTAAGTTGTGAAGAGAGGTCTTAGTACAGAGACGCCACTCCAAGGTGGCGCAGTAGCCAATCACAATGACTGATGTTATGTCCGGAGACCCTATCCGGCGTCAGAGGATAAGCTTGAAATTATTCTCCGTGATTTTAATCAAAATCATCAATTGAAGATTGACAGCGTTAATTTTTTTTATCTCTTTTATTTTCCAATTAAGGCGGACGGTGCTTATTTCTTGGAACTTACCGTTCTTCATTGAGGAGAGATTCAATTTTCAAGGGAGACAATGGAAAATTATTTTTCTGAACTTTTGCAGGTGAAACTGGGAAAAATACTTCATCTCTTCTTGGAAATGAAAACATGTATTAAAATTAATCAATTAAAATCAGTGGAATGGAACTAGTTCATGTTACAATTTCTTCGTGTATTTTAAGGGTTTCGTTTTCCGGATTAAAAATAAGATGGGAATCATCCGAATCGGGCTATCGGGTGAAGACAATTTTCAGTGCAGAGACGCCACCGCAAGGTGGCGCAGTAGCCAATCCCAATAACTAAATTCATCAATCATTCGATCCAAACCGTATCTCATTAATTAAAATTTTCCAAATCGGACCAAATTGGTCACCCTAAAAATTCCAATAATTCATCTCATTATTTTCTTCCAATTTCTGCATTACATTCCGTCCTTTTGAATTTCTAACCAGAGTTTCTAGAATTAATTTCTGGAGGAGAAACTCATTACAGATACAAATGCCGTCTATGCGTTCACCAAAATTAACACTATAAATTCCCCATCATTAATGGCATCATTACCCGAATAAACTAATCCACATATCCTCGCGGAATTCCCCCACCACGTATTTCCACAATTCCTCAACATGCTCTCCAACCAAGAGGCAGTGGAATATGACGAAAAAACATTTCCAATATCAGTTACGTGATAAAAGTTTTGCAGGGGTGAAAATCATGTTTGATCGCGCTGAAAATTAAAGAAACGATCTGCTCGTAGTCGTGGATAGATGGAAAAGAAAAATAGAGAATTGCATGAGGGTGGCGGCGGGGGGGGGGGGGGGGAGAGGATTGAAAGCGGGAAAGAAATGAACGGGTGAGGTTATAACGCGCAAGGTTGTGCCGCTGGTAGCGATTCGAGTCGACTCGACCGTTCCCCAGGGGCAAAAGTGGCCCTCTCTCGCCCTCTCATTTCTGCTCACTTCCCGACTCCACATCGTTCCCTCGCTTTCTCATTCCTCATTCCTGGATCTCTTTTTTTTCTTGGAAAAATCATGTCGCTGCATGCCAAGTAGGCGTCAGGACATTTTTGCACTGACGAAAAGAAGTTCATATAGTTCTAGGTTATTTTTAACAGTTTTCGTTGTTATTCTTGATAAATGTTTTAATTTTTTGTTGTTAGATTTCATCTAAAATTTTCTCAGTCTCAGGGTTTTATATTCACTATTCGTTGGTTGTGATTTGTGAAGAAAGGTACCGGGACACCATCGCAAGGTGGCGCAGTAGTTCATCACAATGACCGAATTCATCGCTCTTTTCATATGAACAGTATTTCATTAATTATAATTTGTCCTATATAATTACAATTTGCATCATTATTTGTAAAGTGGAAAATTGACAATTCATAAACTACAAGTTTTTCACCATTTTATCAATTTCCCTCATAGAGGCTATCAAATTTGAAACGTAAAACAATAATTATTATGAAATAAAATGATCAGCCGATCAAGTCTAAATATAAATACCCTTACAAAATATCCAGAAATCTAGGGTAAAATGAACCTTTCATATTTAATTACAAATGTCTTAGTACAGAGACGCCACCGTACGGTGGCGCAGTAGCTCATCATAATGACTGAATTCATCTTTTTTCATTTCAATAGTACCTCATTAATTATAATTTGCAGCATTATTTTTTAAGTGGAGAATTAATTATTCATAGACTACAATTTGTAACCATCTCTAATTATCCTCAAAAAAACTATCGAATTTGAAGCGTTTCCTCAAAATTAAAAATGATGGCTAATAAAACAATAATTATTATGACAAAAACGAGAAAATGGTCGAGTTCAACTAGAAAAACTATTATAAAATATCTAGAAATCTTGGGTAAAATGGACCTCTAATATTTAATTCCATATATTAAAGGGGATTTTTTAAAAAAGTTGTTGAAATATCTTGAAGTCCCTGAATGCTTCGACTATTTATTTTTGTTTACCCCCAAATGAAATCTCAGTGTTAAGAGAAAATTAACCATGCCTCTTCCGCGGAAGGGGGGGGGGGCAGTGGAAGTTGATCACGCGGGAACGCGCTCTCCGGGGGAGTCGGCCCGGTAAATGCGATGTGATGCGAGTAACTGAGTGACTAATTGAATGAGGTGTCTCCCAGGAACGGCAATCCCGTCACACGTCAGAACTGCTGTGCCTACGGGACTTCCTGAACCCCTG
>NW_021680357.1:1377693-1403524 GCF_001412515.2 Diachasma alloeum
CCCCCCCCCCCCTTTGCCGCCAAAACCGACTGTTCGCGAACAGTCAGCTAGTTGTGTACGTGGGGCATTCAAATGATTGTCGGAGTTGAGTATACAGACTCGCAGTGACAATCAAATTTTCCTTCGTGAAATTATTATGGCGTTATCGCGCGGTTTATGCGTGAAAAACAGCCGCAACCGACAGCCTCTGAATCATTAATAACGCATCGGGGGAATCTGGCAATCAGTCATGAATAAATAAACCATTGCTCATTTTTTTCAATTTTCCGAATGCGTGTGTCAGTTGTAGACGTCGATGGGTGGATAGTAATTGGGGCAAATATTTTGATCGAGATTTCTGGGCAGAGCGAGTGAAATTTTTGTTGCAACTTTTTTGTAGAGCCGATTAAGAGCTACAACACATGTAATTACAAAAATTTCGCTATCTCCCTTATATTCGGAAATATTCCTCAAAGTCTCAAGTGGGAGATAAGTTGACTTAAAACGTTTTATCACTTCGCTACTGATTTCATGACATAACATTCAAAACAAAGCTTATTTCTCTTTAATGTAACAAATAATCCCGTTACCATCGATTCGAGTATTTCAGGGGCACTATTTTCCTCACAACTCCCCCCCCCCCAAACCCCCACCCCACGGGTGGAACAGCGGGGGTGGACTTGAGGGACATCAACGAGAGTTGCAGCAGTGCGGATCGGTAAAGGTTAGCTGCTTATGCATTCTTGGCGCGAAGGCAATCGCAGGGATGGCAGGAAGCTGAAGGAACTGGGAGTGGGGTTTCGAAATGCCGTGCGCGCGGGAGAAGACCAGTTCAGACAAGAGAACAATTACGCGCCGTCAGTCCCGTGACCGGTAGGCCGCCGCGAGGTGAATCAAAACTAGATGCCTCGGAGTTATCATTCCCCTCTGGCATTGTCTCTGAGGAGTTGTCTAAGTCATGCAGTTGATGCTGAGTCGTATCGATCATCAACGCGTTTTTATTTTCGTTCATTCTCACGGAAACACATGTCTCCCCCCTTTTTAAATAAAAAAATAAAAACTATCTAACTTGATTAATAGTATATTTCGTAAAACAATATTTTTCATCACGCTGTGACGAAAAGTGAACTTTTCGGCACGCTCCGCATGCCTAAAAGTCCAATTTCCGCCACATTGTGATGAAAAATATTGTTCGTAACTCGTGAACAAATGTTTTTTAGCTCGTGGGATTATATCACGAGCCGAAGGCTCGTGATATAAACCTCCCACTCGCCGAAAAAAACACTTTTTTGCACTCGTTACGAAATATTGTATTTCATCACAATGTGGCGGAAATTGGACTTTTGCACGCGGAGCGTGCCGAAAAGTTCACTTTTCGTCACAGCGTGATGAAAAACATATTTTATTATACTCGAATGGGAAATGGGTGTTTCAATTCGAGGATAATTATTTCGTATCAGCCCGGCTTGTACCAAGCGCTCTCAAGTGTAATATAAGGATCAGACACTAATTGTGAGAATATAAGGGTCAAAAAGTGGAGGTCAAAAAATGAGGGTCGGAATATTAGAGTCGAAAACTGAGGGCCTGAATGTAAAGGTGAAGGGATGAGGGTCAGAATATAAAAGTAAAAAAGTGGATGTCACGCAAATGAGGGTCATATAAGGGCTAAAAACTGTGATCAAGCATAATATATGACTTATATTTAGACCCTCATTGCCTGACACCCACTTTTTTCACTTTTATATTCTGACCCTAATGTTTTGACCCTAATATTCTGACCCTCATTTTTTAACCTCCACTTTTTGACCCTTATATTCTGACACTTAGTGCAGATTAGGTGACACTTACACCTGAATGTAAAGCTGAAGGGATGAGGGTCAGAATGTTAGGATCAAAAAATTAGGGTCGGAATATAAAAGTAAAAAAAGTGGGTGTCAGGCAATGAGGGTTTAGATATGTCATATATTATGCTTGATCACCGTTTTTAGCCTTTATATGACCCTCATTTGCCGGACACCCACTTTTTTTTACTTCTATATTCTGACCCTAATATTCTGACCCTCATTTTTTAACCTCCACTTTTTGACCCTTATATTCTGACACTTAGTACCTGACCCTTATAGTACACTCAAGGGGGCTTGCTACAACCTGGCCTGATACAAAAGAATCATCTTCGAATTGAAATACCCATCCTCCAAATGAGTACACTCTAAAAAAAGATTACTTCTGATAAGTAGGAAAACTACTTGTATTCAGTACCGAGGCGTTTCTGGAGAAAAGCTAATTTTTTTACTTGGTCCAAGTCGAAAATCGACTGAATACAAGTTTTATGCTCCAAGTACAATTAGCACTGGTGACAAGTACCAACTGTACTCATCATCAGTACTGAAAGTACTTGTACTAAGTACCGAGCTGTACTTCTCAAAAGTAGAAAAAATACTTGAGACAAGTAGTAATAGTACTCAAATCCAGTACCAATGGATTTTCGCGGAATATTACAGTAAGATTCATCATACAATGGAGATCGTTGAAAAACGAAGAATTAATGCAAATAAAATTATTGTTTATTGTTCGTTTGCCCCTCAAATGCTTGAAAATTGAAATGTACTGGACTACAGTCCAGTGTAATAAATTCTCGAGCTACAGAGATTTTTTTTTCAAAATTTTTCAAAAGATGTGTAGAATAACAATTACCAATTAAGTTTTCCAAATTTAATTTCCAAATAGTCCTTTTTTTTAATAACAAAAAAGGTAATATTCATGCGAAATAGCCAGCAAAATGATTCTCAAAATAATTGTTATATTTTATATTGAACAAAAAAATTGAAGTATTAATCTTTTGAGCTATCTTGTGTGAAAATTGCAATTTCATTATGCGACAAAGAATGAAATTGCCTATTTAGAAGTCGAATTTTGAAAAAAAGTAGCTCGTAACCGTTATTCTAGACATCTTTTGAAAAATTTACAAAAGGAAACCCCTGTAGCTCAAAAATTGAGTACACTGTGCTATTTTTCTTCATTTTCAAGGTCTTGGGGGCAAATAAACAATAAATAATCGTTTTTTTTCCCACTTATTCTTCGTCTTTCAACATATATAAATAATCAATCATCAATGTGTGATAAATCTTACTGCAATATCTCGCGATTTTTAAACTCATCGTAACCTCCCCTCGATGAAATTTGGTCATTGTCATCTGAGAATGATAATGATAATGATAATGAGAACGATAATGAGAATGATAATTAATGATATGAAATTCCCCAACAAAATAACCAACCAAAAGTACTGGAATCAAGTCATAAAAGTACTCGCGAGAAATAGAAAAATTACTTGCTCCAAGCATTAAAAGTACTTGTGAGAAGTAAGAAAAATGCTGACAGGAAGTAATAAAAGTACTTCCTCCTAGTACTTTTCCTACTTGCTTAGCAAATATTGTACTTCACCCAAGGACATGAAAAGTACTTGGGACAAGTAGTGTCCCAACTTTTCACAAGAAAACTTCTCCCAAGTAGAATTCAGTACTGGTGAGTAGTAACTTTTTTTTAGAGTGTATAAAATATGCTTGAATCAAGTGTATTTTATACTCAATTCAGGTTTATTTTCTGTTTCGTGCACCCCGAGAGATAATTCAAGAGCATTTCTAGCGCTCGCTGGACCCCCTAGACCTCCGCCAGAGATTGTATCTAGCGAAATTGTCATCATTGTTGCTGAAAACAAATGTTATACACTCGTGTAACGTCGTCATCAGCATTGCGACAAACTTCCCCAGTCAGCCCCACGGCCTTGGATATATAGGGACACGAGAGAGGGTAAAATTCGTGTCGATGCGACCAACTCGAAAGTCGAAAGGGCCGAAACTGCTGGCTTTGCGGAATTACTCGACGGGTAGGCCCCATGGGGCTGAACTTGTCCGCGACAATTTCAAACTTATTTTAACATTCATATAAGCCCCCCACCCTCCACTGCTCCCGCTCTCTCTCTCTCTCTCTCTCTCTCTCTTGCGCCCCCCTCTGCCGCTCACATTTTCTGCTCGTACCCTTCCGCCACAGTATACATACCGTTTTCTAACCTCCATAACCTCTGAGGAATGGGAAGGTATCGTCGGCGTTAGGGCGTACGAGCATAAGGGTAGCCTTGGATTTACATAAAATTATCTTCGTCGCTGCTACTTCTGCTTGCGTGTGTCGTTTTCCGGCGGTGTCGTCAATCGCACACTCGAGGGCTATTGATTCCGATGGATACGATATGATGAGGGAAGATAATTGGGAATCGATAAAAAATTGAGACGTTTTTTTTATGTAAATATTCTTTCATGATGACGTACGCGAGTAGCTACACTCAGGGATAGCCAAATTTGTAATATTTTATTACGGTTAATATTGTAGCCCTTAAGGATGTTCTACACCCTTTCTGCCAAAATTCACGTTTTTTTAATTTTTCTGGCAAACTTATGATGGAATTAACGTGAAAAAATATAACGTTTTTGCGTTTTGTCATTATTTAATGACTGACGAAATTTTAAGGTGGTGCGAACATTTTCCTGCGTTTTCTCTAAACTTTTAAAAAGAATCACAAAACTGTAGAAAAAACGCATGAAAATTATCGCACCACTACGCAACTTCGTGAGCCATTAAAGAATGACAAACCACAAAATCGTTATATTTTTTCACGTCACTCCCATCGATAATTTACCAGAAAAATGAAAACAACGTCAATTTTGGCTAAAAGGGTGTCGAACATCCTTAATTAGATAACATCACTCTTGAAATTTTTTGAGTACTCCAGTATCATCAATTCAAATATTCAAAATTTTCAACGATTTTATCAATCAATAATTTGAGGTAGGAAGATTGACGATTATTTGTGTAATCGAAAATCCCCTCTCAAGAAATTTGAATTATTCACTAAGGAGTAAATTTACAGTTCCATATTAACAAATTTTAAATATATCATTATTTGTAAAAAATCAGATTATTAATACTATATTATTTGAAAAATTGAATCAACATATTTTAAATCTTCAATAATGTAAGGGTTAAATCCTTGTAATATTACAGAGATTTAATATTGATGGGGATCCCTGACTACTCTGAGAGAATAAACCAGTTCTGTCGGAAAACTATACGTCCCCCTGAAGAGATCTTTTGTCGTGTTGAATCAATTTTTATGTGACAAAAAAGAAAGTTTACACCAAAACATAATAATTTTGAGAGCGTGCGTAAAATTTCATTTTACGTCTGTTATCATCCATTCAAATATTCAAAATGTTAGTTATTCAAAGTGAACGTGTGAGGGAGACACTGAAAAAATATCACGTAACGTCAAATGCAAAGTTTTGTAAAAGAGAAAATGAAATGCGAATTATAATAATAAAATCAGTAGTGGTAAAATGGTTTAAGTCGACTTATCTCCCAGTTGAGTTTTTGAGAAATATTTTCGAATCTAAGGGAGATAACGAAATTTTCGGAATTACATTTGTTGTAGCACTCAATCGGCGCTACAAAAAAGGTTATAACAATAATTTTGCTATCTCCCTTAGATTCCGAGATATCCATTGAAAACTGATCAATGGTGAAAATTGACTTGACTTGTAGAAGCCAAATAGGAACAAAAACAATGCCCAAGTGATCACTGATAGATCCCCAAAAGTTCATTTGTTAATAGTTAACAAATGCACATTTGAAGAGCCTTGTTTGACTCGATTTTCACTTTTCAAGTGAACCATTCGTTAGCTATTAACGAATATTCACACGGAGAACAATATTCAATAAAAATTACGTATCTTTTCCGTAATTCCGGAGCGAAATGTCGTTGTAGGAAATTTTAGGGAACTGTCACGAAATTTTTCCAGAACGTTCCGTAATTTTTATCAGAATCTCCTGTGAAAAATTACGATACCGTCACTTAAATTTTCTGGGTCGATTCCGTAATCTGTGAGCAAATTGTGAGTTCCGTAATTTTTACTGAACATTTCTCTCCCCGTATTTGGTCATATTCAACTCTACCATTCGTTAATAGTCAACGAATCTCGTTTGCAATAAAGGAATCAGTCTATCAGTGATGAAAATTTATTTTACCAATTGACATGAAACGTGGACTTATGCCCCTCCCATTTCACATCCAACAAAAAGTTATATTCAAAGTACCCAAAAGGTAGCAACGAACCGGCCTAAGTTCGGAGATACGCCCCTTTGACTCTGAGGCGATGTTGTATTAAGGATGATATGTATTAAGGAATAGCGAATCATAAAATATTCGAAATGAACACAACTATTCCCCCATCTTTACGAGCATTGCAACATTTATTGTGCCCCGGAATCGATTCTACAGACTATGAATACGTAATGCGTAATGCAACAATTTGAAATACAGGAGAGAAAAAAAAATTTAACGGCCCCGAGGGGTGCGTGTACATCACCTCAGTGAGTAAATCTCGTCGATCCATTTTTCTAAGTACAGAGTACATTCTCAGGAATGGGAAAAATTGAATACCGCCTTTATTTAAGACTGTGAGGAATTATGATTTCCTTCTGGGAGTTCATAAACAAGTCATAGAAATAGCGGTTCCATTCCGGAATTCATTGCTTCCAACTCGTATAAAATTTTTTACATGAAACTAAATTTCGTACGGGGATTGAACATCTTCTCTGTTACTTCGCAATCATTTTTTTTAAACTAACAATAATTGAGGACCAATTATTCTCGTCATCGAGAATTTAATTCGTGTAGTTAGTACATTATCAGCATCGAGAGGTTAATAATTCATGAATCAATTACTGTTTGATGAAAAAAATTATAATTTTGGGGAAAAATGAACGTTCTACTCTGGAAAATCATGCCTTCGACCCCTGACGCACGTTTTATCAGAGTCAGAATTCAAATTGCTCACTCATCCGATCATTTCATTCTCATCCTAGGTGATTAAAGAAGGAATCTGTAGTCGTTATTCATACCACACGTGCATCAAGTGGCGCCCCTCGTCGTGAATGAAATTCACTACATTATCAACAGTCAATTCCCCGGAGTAATTCACTGAAAAAATTCCTGCATGACCAACTGTTGTTTCATTTCCCTCAACTGATGCGTGCCTCTGATTAATTAAAATTCAGGGCTTTTAGGGTGCTCTAAATACGAAGAGTTCCAGCCCAGAGGTGTAACATCATTCAAGATCTGAATATTCCGGATTCGTCATTTGGACGTAGATACGTGTAGTTGTATTTTGGGTAGTCATTTTGTAAGAAAATCGTCGACAAGATACCGACCGTCGATAGCTACTATCCGATCGATGATAATTATCCGACCGGATACACTGATTAAATGATACGTGTCAATTAGCGCATCGGCACAATCAATAAGTATTAGCAATAAGCATCAGGTTTTCCCACGGTCAATCCACGCTCCAACGCTCAATCCAAAACAGCAACTGTTATTCCCTCATCATTTTTCGGAAAATTTTGAATCTTTTCAATTTTTTTTTTAATAAAAAAAAAGGGATTTTCAAAGTTTCATCTTCATATCAGACATAATTCCATGAGATCACCCTATTATTTAGTATTTGAACTAGGGAAATACAGGGATAGCCACATTCATAAATCATAATTACGGTTAAATTTTGGAGCCGTCAATTAGTTATCATCACTCTTAAACTTTTAATTATTTAAGTAATCATCAATTCAAATATTCAAATTTTGAACTATTTTATTAATCAATATTTTATGTGAGAAGATTGCCGATCATTTGGTTAATCGATAATCCCCTTTAGGAAATTGGAAAGATTCACTTAATGGAAAATTTACAGTTCTAAATTATCAAATATTTAATTCATCGTCAATCGTAAATTTAAACTATTATTATTACATTATGTTTTATTTTGTCAATCTTTTTTATTGATGTAAGTCGCAAATCCTTCTAATATTGCAGAAATATAATATTGACGGCCATCCCAGGGGACATTTCGTGCCTTCTGATAATTTTTAAAAAAGAATCTCAAAAAAATTCCTGCATTACCGATTCTCCCGACTGTCAGCCGTACCCAAACCCGTGAAACAAATTCAGCCGCGTCTCCTTCAAATTCAACATTCACACGTGCAAAATCATGATCAATTAATTAAAATCGCATAGGAGCGATACGACCGTCAATCAATTTCCACTTCAAGTAAAGATGCTCCGTGCAATCACTCACCGAACCCTCCGAATAATCTCCCCAGGATGCATCAAGAATCCCGCCTCTCACCTCCACACAACCGTAACCAATAAAACCGCAAACGAAACTTGTGACCCCACACCAGTTGTCGTAGTGAGTGAAATCATCATTAATCACCCCCTTCCGCAAACTAATTAATCCCCGTCACAGGTTCTGTGCGGCTGTGGTGGCCTCGATGGTACAGAGATATCCGAATCCATTTCTCTCGCTATAAATCTCTCACACCATAATTTCTATCCAAAATTCTTTGCTCCCGACATGGAAATATGCGGTGTCGTCGATCACTTGACGAAGGAGCCTGATACGTGCGGTCTACCGAGAAATGCACTAGTCGAGGGGGCACGACTAGCCAGATCGTCCATAAAATCACTGAGCGATTGTAAAGCACTGTGCGGCGAAGCCTTGATTATTCCCGGGGGTTTTGGAGCTGCACGGACCATGTTAGAATCATAAATAGAATTTTTATAATTTTTCGTCGAAAGTTTTCCATTTTTTTAATTTTCCATTTTTTCTCTTTTCTTTTTTTTTTAGTTATTTTTTTTAATTCAGCGTTTAATCTTTCCCGAATTCCATCTAATATTCCTGTTGCATATTATTTTAACTACTGACATTTCATGCTTTCTGCTAATTTTTCAAAAGTCATCTTTTAAACTGAAATTTTCTGAAAATCAACATGATTAATCGCCAATGGGCTTTACTGGAATCTTTCTCGAAGTTTGGTGTGACGGAAGTTTAGTGATTCACATATTCCGCCATATATCACAAATTGTTCAATGGTTCCCAAGACCCAGCGAAGACTTTCAAATTTCACCGACGTATTCCCTTAACCCTAGATTGGTCACCCTGTGAGAGAAACGCCGCCGCGCGTCCTTTTTCTTTAACTCCTTCTTTGTGAAAGAAAAAGTTTGAAAGAAAAATGACTAATTTTGGGTTTAGAGGAAGGTTTCAACTTCTAATGAATAGGAAATGGTAATAGAACTAGGAAAAAAGTGGCGATTCAATGCAAAAAGTTGATTTGATTTCGTGCCGAAATGGGATTTTAGAAGTTAAACACGGGGATTCTAAGCCATTCGAATTTTCAAACTTTTTTGGCACTCAACCAATGCGAGTATGAACGCAGTAAAAATTGCCAATAAATTCAATGTATTCAAAACCAGGCATTGTAATTTTTTCAGATTTTTATTGACTCTCATTTCATTGAAAAAAAAAAAATCGAAAACGGGCGGCGCCGTGCTCAATCAGCCAGTTCAGGAGGGTTAATTACAATTGACTGAATAACCGGAAAAACTAAAAAAAAATTGACTTTATCAATTGAAGTATCTAAAAAAATATAGTAGTTTTTAGAACAATATATTTCCCACAATTCCTAAAGAAAACACATTATTTCGGACATGAATTATTTTTTCCCATGTTAAATGAAATTACCCACGACGCGACGTTGCCGGAAACTCGCTAAACGCGCCCAGGGAGTGTAGAGTGAATTCGGCAACGCTCAAGCCTAAAAACACGGCGGGGAATCCCCGCGGAGGTGACCAAAGTCGCAAGGTCGCGTTAGGTGACCAGACTAGGGACAGAAGACGATACAACTAAAATTATTACAAAACATCCTTTCACTTTTCAATGATAGGAGTGACTTTGCATCGAAGGGAGCTGAATGTGCCCTCATACCCGACTTGAAGCGAGTCATCGAGGAGTTTAATTGTGAGAAGAAACCCATAGGTACTATGTGTATTGCGTCAGCTCTTGTTGCCAGAGTTCTTGAAGGCGTCAAAGTCACCCTTGGAAAGGAAGGTGATGTCGGCTCCTCCGAAGCGTGACAATGTCACGTGAAATAATTTTGACGACGACTTTTCAGGATCTAAGGAAGACTGGCCTTACGCTGAGGCTATCCGCAGAGTCAAGGACATGGGCGCGAAAGTCGAGGAGCAGGATGTAAAAGGTGTTACCTATTGTGAGAAGTACAATGTGTACTCCACACCAGCGTGGATGTACTCACGAGCCACGTACCACGAGATTCACCAAGGCATTGGGAATATGATTGCGGAAATGAAGAAGAAAATTGTTCGCTAAAATTAGGAGGGGAGAGATTAGAGGCGTAAAGTAAGGTTTACTAAAAATATCCTTTATTCAGGCAGTTTTATCACCTCCATGACAAGTTTATAATCGTGAGACATGTTTTCTTCAATGCTCCATGGTATTATGCCGAGAATTTTGTCTGTGAATGGTTGATAGGTTACGCTAGAGTTAGAACTACAATAGTCAACAACAAATCATAACAATGGGTTGAAGCTGTTGATCCAGTTGTGATACAACTTTTCCAACAGCTTCAACGGAGATGATGACCAGTCTTGGATATGTCCAAATTTGTGGGCTCAAGATTTGACGGAAAATCTTCAGTGTCGACTGGAAAGAGGAATTTATTGGCAGCTTAACTATCCATTCATAGCAATCCCAGACCGATGTCAACTTGTCCGCTTTTTCCTTCCTCAATCTAGATGATTTACACTGATGTGAAGAAATTTGTTGAACTAAAATATGCGGAATGCCAATAAATTCCTCACCATCTCCTTGATTTTGAGGCCTACAGAAAACTTTCCATAGCAATAGAAATCTTCCTCACTCATCAATACCACCAATTGATACTTTCACTTTTACAAAATAATATTATAATAATACAAATAATAATAATAATCAAGTCCATGATATTTTCGTGATTGGCCAGCTGAGGAGAAGACGATAGTACGCTTTCTTCATCGGTTGCTGAATTTTCCAACAGTTGATAAAAGTTCACTACATTCTCCTCCCGCAAAATTTCAACGAATCGGCCCATGCATTCCCACAATTAATCCCAATAAAAAAAAAAAACTGCAAAAGAGAAGAAAAATTATTCAGACTTTGGTTCTGATCTCTCGAGGCCAGATTCCGCTGGGACATGAATCCCCGAAGCACTCTCAACACTCGTACCACATAGACTATTAGCACGCATCAAATAACCATTACGATTTTTCATCGAGACAGCTCAGCTGAGAGCGAGCAGTGGTTCGACATTAGTCATGCGTGATTTTCTGGCCTTGTCTTCTTGGTACATCTTCATCTTCATGAGTTTCCTCTTGCCCTGACTGAGCTTCTTGGTGGGCGTCTCGGTGGTGGTGGTCATCCCGTAGGCATCCTCGTCTCCTTGTTCCTCAAGCATCCTCAAGGTTTCGATGATGTTCCTGGGTTCGTTGGCCCGACCCTTCGTCCCGTTTCTGTTGGCGTAGACGACTGACAGATGCGAGAAGCTGGATTTGGGCGGAGCTGTGATGTCCGCGAAGTCCCGAAAGTTGGCGAAGAAGTCGCCATCGCGGATTGGCTGGGGCTTCGGGTTGCGGTAATAGGCCCGACCTCTGGCTGCGTTGGAGGAGTAGTAAGGATTGTACAGGCTCTCGTCAACTGAGTACTCCTCCGCTTCCTTGTCTTCTGGGTAGTAAGTTCCACCGCGAATGACACCGAAGTTGCCTGACCCTAGGAGTGGGTGCTGTGTGTTGTCCTTCACGTTGGATGCAGCTGCTTGATAAGCAGCATTGCGATCCCTCTGGAAGTACCCGAGGAAGCGATTCGGTCGGAATCTCTGCTGCTGCTGTTGCTCAGCGTAAGACAGCCGATGATTTGCGAATAGTTCAGCGAAGGACGGGAAGAAGTTCTGACTGTCAGGGATGATTGATCTGTCGTCCGGCCTTGGCTCTGGATTCTGGACGGGCTCTGATACTGTAGCCGTGACCCTAGTCTCCTCGATGACCGGTGATGAAGTGACTGATGAAACTGCCGAAAGGGTAACCTTTGGCGCGCTCGGAGGATCCGCTGTTTTCGGGTCCTCCTGAGCGGACTCAGCTCCGTCTGGCTCCATGTACATGTCGGAGTCGTCGGAGTCATCGTAGTCACCTGCGTGCACCTCCGAAGCAGCTGCTACCGAGTCCTAAAAGCAGAAGAAAGATAAATTACTTTTCAGTAGACTTCGTCATGAAGAGAGCGAAGAGAGAGAGAGAGAGAGAGAGACTGCTGCCTTGACATTTAAGAGCACGCGTGCATGGACCTGTCGGTGAAATACTGTACTCCATCTTTCGCTATGCCTATACCAAGATTCAACTGATCCGCTCTTTTCTATAAGCTCGGGCCTCAGAAAATTCACCTGGGCCTGTGGGCAATGTTGAATACATGCCTCGGGCACCCTGGGACCAATTGCAACACACTGACACGCCTTGGTATTGTTACTTAGTATGTCAAACCACCAGCCTCCGCGGGCACTATTCCATGCTCCTGTATTCAAATCGAGAGTCACCAGCCCCTCTCTCCAACACACGGGTCAATTGTGAAATTTTAGAACCGAAGGGGAGAGTTAAGGCTGCGTGGTTACAACCTCATTCTGATTTACTTAAAATATATTTTTTTGGATTGATGATTATAATTTACTTATTATAACTCCAGATGGACTAGATCCAAAAGATCAGTTTTGAGTTTACGAAGGAAAAAAATTGTTTGAAAAATCGTAATGAGTTATTTATGATCAACTTTAGCAACTGAATTAATATTTATTTTTCCTCGAAGATGAATTAATTACGATCACATAAATATAATATTCAGATGTGAAAGTTAAAAATACTCTTTAAGTTTTGCAAATGAGTAGAAATAATTAGTTGAATCATAGAGCTACATATTACTACATCAAAGTACATTCGGGCCAGTCCCACCTCGCCGATCAGCTGTTCACGCGGCAGCCATATTTTTCGGGAGTCACGTGATCGACCTGTTGCGCTTGTAACGCTTGCCATTCATCACCTCAGATAGACTAGGTCTAAAAGACCATTTTTTTAGTTAAGAAAGAAGAAAAAATTATTTAAAAAATCGTAATAAGTTGTTTATAATCAACTTTAGCAACTGAATTAATATTTATTTTCCCCCAAGAGTGATTTAATTACGAGCAAATAAATTTAATATTCACATGTGAAACTGAAAAATACCCTTGAGGTTTTGTAAATGAGCAAAAATAGACATTTGCCAGTCTCACCTCGCTGATCAGCTGTTCACGCGGTAGCCACATTTTCCGGGGGTCACGTGATCACATGTTGCGCTTCTAGCGCTTGCTCTTCGCAATGAGCATGAAAGATTTGTGAGAAATTATGTGATAGACTCGACGACTAGAGCGTTGAAAGACTCTAATATTGCCTAGTCATAATGTTTTGATCTGGTAACGCCTACATCGTTGGCTCAATATGTCTTCATGACATTTATGAACAGCTACATAAAGAGTCATTGTCTCATTTCTACCTTTATCATCTTCAATCTCCACGGAACGACTTCCATGGAGTCTTCACAACAAAAAATGCTTTCTGTATTCAAAGAGCTGTCTTTATTCTCTCTTCTATTACGAAAAAAAGTTTTGTTCTGCGTGAACGTATGGGAAAATGTAGATGAATTCAATTGCTCGGTCGAGTTTATAATAGCATCAATTATACTGTCGTCCAGAGAGATTGGCGATTCCTCTGGAGCTGTCACACTGTCGTAAGATCAATCCCAGATAGGTGAAAGAGAGACGTTATTACTCGCAATAATGATTGCACTGGTACTCGATGATTATTATATTAACACAAGCGTGCGTCGGTCGAGTGGGAGCGTGAGGGCAGATGAATTATATACGAATTAAGGACAATCAGTGTGGGAAAAAAGCATTTAAGATGGATGATCGTAATGAGGAGAGCCGAAGTCGGTGGGTAGAACTGTATTAGACGGTGAAAGTGAAGGTTTGTAAAAATCCATTGTCTGGTTTTAACACTGTTATTATATTTTTTTTGCTATTGGTTGAGGTAGAATTCGAGACGTAATCATCATTCGGTGGAAATCGGCATTTTCAGATGATGTAATTGACATTTTCCGAGATTTTTTATTGATTATGTGGAGAAAATGGAATTAGTTGAGCGCGGAGAGATTAAAAAATCGTTATGAGACGGTAATAAGGGAACTAATTATTTTGTTTTTATTTATTCATCTCTTCGCTGTCACGAACGTGTTCATTGTTTTACACCTAGGCACGCTGCCTACTCTCCTCGATAATTAAATAACGTCAGTTATGTAATATTTCTTCTAAGATCTCATTTTAATTTTATCTTGACTCTGTTTTAATTAGTTAAGTTGGAATAACACTGTTGGGTCAGTGAACGAATCAATTTCTTGGAATACTAGGCAATCATGCGCGCTGTCGCCCGCGACCAACTTCAAGTGAGCGCTGTAACGCACAATAAAATCCTCGTAGTCATGGAAATCATTGATTGATCCATCAACCTATCGCAAGGCGAATAAAAAGTTAACGATCAAAACAATCATTCATTGTCAATCAACTTTATGAAAAAGGAGCAGAGGATCGGAAGAGAAAAAAATATGAAGCGATTAAATATGGAAACCTTATTCCCTCACCTTCGATTTGAAATTCTATTAGTTTTTGGCTGATTCTATTGAAGATTTCCGCAGTTTCCTGCGCGTTTTTCTATAGAAGACGTCCAATAGAAACGATTCTTCAAAAAAAATCAGTGGAACTTTTTCGGTTGAGACATTTTCTATAGCAATTCCTCGAAATGAATTCCCTTAGTTTTTTCTACTCTATTTTTTTTCTTTTTTTTATGAACACAAACAAAAAAACGTAGCAGGTTTGAAGAGAGGAATTTCTATAGAAAATATCCCACTAGAATAAGTTGTATATAAATATCGATTTCTATTGATTTTCTCCATAGAATATTTTCCGTTGAACATGTCTGTTGAACAAAAAACGTAATACAATGCAGAATTTTTTAATAGACTCGACCGACAATTTGTAGAAAAACCTAGTGAATTTCATAGAAAATTCTATTAGATTTCCATTGATTTTCAATTTCGAATTCTATTAAAGAATTCGGAGAGTTCTACGGATTTTTGTTGCAGAAAATGTCCAATGTTTGGAAACGAAAATGTTCAATATTTTCTATGGGAATTCGTGGACATGAATTTTCCTATTTTTCCACTCAATTTTTCTTTTTTTTTCATTAAAAAAATCGAAGAAAAAAAAATTGTAAAAAGAACCCAGAAATTTCCATAAAAAATATCTCAATGGAATAATTAATTTAAAAATATCAAATTCTATTGTTTTTTTTAATGCAATATCTAACATTTAATATTTCTATTGTCAACACACGCAAATGAGATGTGGAATTTTTCAATAGAATCGACCAGAAAACAATAAGAACTCCAATAGACTTCTCGAATGGATCGTGTTAATCCACTCATTAATAAACATGATTCTTATAAAAATCGTCTTAAATAATGATTTTCAATTTACCTCACGGCCAGACTGGTCTTCAGGAACTGCCCCTCCATCTGCAACAAAAATAACGAAAAAAATGAGTAACATTCATCCGCAATCATTACTCATATTCAATAAATATATCAACAATATAACAACTCAAGTTTTAAATTTATTAACTCGTTATTTCAGATGGAGATAATGTTCAAGGGTAGACGATTTGTAACAACTTGAATAAATCAAGTAACAGAGCCACCCACAACCGGACAACATCTTCCGAGTGCATGGAGAACTGTAAGTGAACCAACCGGTCGCATTTATCACTTGCACCTCGGCATTCAGACCCGGATAATGCACCTCAAGGACAACTCCGGGGATTATTTATACAATCGAAAATTCGTGTTGTGAATTCTTCGGAAAACAGCGGTTTTAAAATTGAATACCGAGTGGAGAGAGATGAAAATAAATTTGATAGCATTTTTTTGCATTCTTTCCGAAGGGGGGATTGGACACAGCGAGAGAACCTGTTCCTTCACCCCAGTTTTGAACCTCTGGAATACCTCTCGGGCCTCTACTGACACCAGTCGCTATCATTTCTTCTATAAATCACTCAAGCCTCACTTTTTATTCCCCCCCTTTTTCTGAATTTTCGCGTGGAAAAGTGGAGAGATGTCTGGCGTTACGAGTGGGGCAACTCTACCCCCCGGGCGCTCAGCGATCTTTTAGGTGCAGTGACGTGGGTCATATTAATTAGTGGGCAGCTGCTCTGCTCAGCTAGGATTACGATTAATTGCGCGGGCTTGGGACAGTGGGTTTTCTTTTCTCGTGATCCTCTCGGCTTTGGGGAGAAAGTCAATTATAAGGAATGGGAGGAGACTGAGAGACAAAGTTAGGCCGGGGGAAAATGTTATGGTCCATGTGAAAATATTTGATGAAGCGGGGATTTACTTGAGGGGAAATAATAAACTTGATAGAAGAAAATTTAAGATTTTTCACAAAATAGGATATTTTATCACTTGTGCGTAAAGTGGAATTTTACACACGTTCCGCCTACGCAAAATCCTACTTTTAATATATTGTGATGAAAAATAACTTTCGACACTCGTGGAAAAAGTGTTTTTTGAGCTTTGGGAAGGTAACACTCGTCTCTGGCGAGCGCTAGACGCCTCTCACGGGTCAAAAAACACTTTTTCATCACTTGTGCGTAAAGTAAAATTTTAGGTACGCTCCATCTGCGAAAAATCCCACTTTTAATACATTGTACTGAAAAATAGGGTTCGACACTCGTGGAAAAAGTGTTCTTTGTCCTTTCGGAAGGCAGCACTCGCCTCTGGCGAGCGCTAGACGCCTCTCACAAGTCAAAAAACACTTTTTCATCACTAATGTGTAAAGTGAAATTTTACGCTGCACCTGCGAAAAATCCCCCTTTTGCAATTTGTGATCTAATATATTGTGAGGAAAAATAGGGTTCGACGTCCGTGGGAAAAGTGTTCTTTGACCTTTGAGAAGGTAACACTCGCCTCTGGCGAGCGCTAGACGCCTCTCACGGGTCAAAAAACACTTTTTCATCATTTGTGCGCAAAGTAAAATTTTAGGTACGCTCCATCTGCGAAAAATCCCACTTTTAATACATCGTGATGAAAAATAGGATTCGATATTCGTGGAAAAAGTGTTCTTTGACCTTTGGGAAGGCAGCACTCGCCTCTGGCGAGTGCTAGACGCCTCTCACAAGTCAAAAACACTTTTTCATCACTGATGCGTAAAGTGAAATTTTACGCTCCACCTGCGAAAAACCCCCCCTTTGCAATTTGTGATTTAATATATTGTGAAAAAAATAGGGTTCGACGATCATGGGAAAAGTGTTCTTTGACCTTTGGGAAGGTAGCACTCGCCTCTGGCGAGCGCTAGACGACATTCACGGGTCAAAAAACACTTTTTCATCACTTATGCATAAAGTCTAATTTTACGCTCCACCTGCGAAAAATCCCCCCTTTGCAATTTGTGATTTAATATATTGTGATAAAAAATAGGGTTCGACGATCATGGGAAAAGTGTTCTTTCACCTTTGAGAAGATAACTCATAGGTCAAAAAACACTTTTTCATCACTTGTGCGTAAAGTGAAATTTTACATATTGTGATGAAAAATAGGGTTCTATTGAATTTTTTCATACGTGACCTCTCGTTTATACACTAAAAACCTCCTCATTTTAACACATTCGAAAGTCCAGTCATCGCGCCGATGACCATTAAGCCACATTCTTGCGACTGACGTATTAAATCAAGTCATCTTGCCCATGGGCATGAAATGCAGGGAAATTGTTGCAACAATTCCCCTGCATTTCAGTATCATCTTTCTCCAAGTGTCTCCACAAAAAAAATCCCAAAGCTCATGTATAAATTCACCTCCTGAATTTTCCCACTCCAAGAATTCGTCCCCCCATTGACGATTGACTCTCCACTTATCTCCCGCTGTTAATCTAGAATAAGGAAGAGAGTCAGCGCAGAGACGAGATGGTGAAACTTTTTCCCGCGAAACAAATTGGCAATTCATTGAGTCACCGTCTCCAACTCGGGAATAAAAGGAAATAATATCACAAGCAGGAAATAAACTCTGAACAAATTTATCGCTTGTACACACGGCATCAATTGACATTGTTTTTCATAATTTTTTTCCACCCAATGGGAGTGAAAAAGTTGAGCAAGAAATGGCTGCCTCGGAGTTGATTCAAATCGCTTCCTAGTGAGCACGAAGCTGGGTAGAGACCACCGTGCGGGAATTCCCGTTTTATTCATCATTTGGAATCATGCCGTTGTAGAAAACCAATTACAATTTCAAGAGACAGGAAAAACGGAGGGGGGAATGATCGGGGGGATTGAGAGTCGTTTCCGAACCGCTGAGAATGATAGAAATCAGGTATTACTCGGCGGCTATTTGAGGCGGTATTATCATGTATCAATTACCTCGGCTATTTATTTTCAATGACAAATCTCTTTGCATACGATGTTTCCGGCTCGGGAGAATTAATTAATTGATGGGACTGGGTACAAGGAAATTTGGTTTGATTTTTACTCCCAAAAAAAAATTACTTCTCACCAGTACCGACCGGTACTTGGGGGAAGTTCACTTTTCAAAAGTTCTAAAAATACTCGTCCCAAGTACATTTTGTGTCCTTGGGTGAAGTACCACATCTGCCGGTCGAGTAGAAATGGTACTGGAAGTAGCTTCATTATTTTCCGTCAGTATTTTTAGTACTTTTCACAAGTACCAAAGGTACTAGTGAAAAGTAATTTTTCAATTTCTACCAAGTACTTTTAGGACTTAATTTCAGTACTTCCAATTGATTACTTTATTGAGAAAAGTGAATATTATTGCCGGATAGAATGGGCTTCCTTACGCATTTTTGTCAATAGAAATGTTCAGCAGGAGATATTTTGTAGGAAAAAATCAATAGATTGCGATTTTTAGAGATGCTTCCGAGAATTATTGGTATGCTTCCAATCTGCAAAATTTCAATTTTGTTGAGGTTTTCATGTTTTATGTTGTTATCAACATCTAAAAGGCTTCGAAAAATTGTTTTCAATTTCTTTTCAATTTTATTAGGTACTCACAAAAAGGGAATTATTTGGATTTTTGAATTTTTGACGAAACTCGGTTTTTAAAAAAGGTAGAAATAGTTACTTTCATCACAAGGTCCACAAAGTATTTTCTGACGAATGTGGCTTTATATAATCACATTCGTCAGAAAATACTTTTGGACCGTGTGATGAATGCAATTTTTCGTCAGAAGGCCCGTAAACCGCGATCAAGCCGAGCGAAGCGAGGTTAGAATCGCGGTTTACTGGGTCTTCTCACGAAAAACATTTTTTAGTTCTTACACTCAACTTATATTAAATTATTTGACTTTATTTGGTACTTTTGAAAAGAACCAGCCAGGTACTCAGTACAAGTAATTTTTTTACTTGTCCCAAGTAACAAACGTACTTGTGACAAGTACTGAGGTACTTCTCACCAGTACACAGATACTTGACGCATGATACTTGCATCAAGTTGTTTTGTAACTTCGAGGAAGTACAAAAATGTGCCTTTTCCCCAGAAACGCCTTGGTGCTGGGTAAAATTACTTTTTCTAATGACCAAAAGTAATTGTTTTGGGTGTTTCCGGATTTTTATTGTCAGTTTCTACCACGTCATCTGCCAATTTCGATTTTGGAAAATTGGTTTTTCTATAATTGATGTCAGATTGTGATTAAATTCAGGATGAAACCTCCCAGATAGTTTTTTTTATAGAAAGGTGATTATAAAACGATGTGTTGAAAATTAGACTTTTACTGCGCTGGATAAATAACGCCTAACAATCGCCGTAAGAACAGTGCAAACTCCATTATAATCTTATGAAAAATGTATTTCTCTCACTCACACCATTCCTATCACCTCCACTCCCCCATTATTCAACGAGAGAATGGCCTTTCCTTCCTCACTTCCTAAAAACCTGCATCACTCCGGTATAATCACTAATCAAAGAAAGTTCCACAAAACCCGAGGAAGTCATATTTTCATCAACCCGTAATGCCCCTACACGTGCTGCACCAGCAAGCGCAACCAGCTCCACATGTTCGTTCGCTGAGGGAAAAAATTAGTGTTCCCCGGAAGAGATCTTTGAGGCTCCGGTTTTATCAAGTGAATGTTATTGAGTAGTGTATATCTTTGTCCAACAACCACATGAGCTGGAGAGCCCGAAACCCGCGTTCTAACCGAACGAAGTGGAGTAGCACCACGGTCCATCGGTCTAGTGACATAACCGTTTCCATTTGAGACACTATTGTTCGAAGATCGTAAAGCTTTCGTATCGCCTCAATTACCCCCAAATATCCACCTCTATAACCACCATCTCGTCGATATCAATCCCCCATCGCCCCCCAATCTGATTTTCCCCAACGATTAATCATTCGATTAAACCCGAAAGATTCCTAAACCCCACCACAATCTCCACAACTTCAAACTCATCCAGCAAAATGGAAACTCAACGATAACTGGAAAAATCCGAACCGGAACAGCCGCCCAATATCAGACATGAAATCTCCCGAGGAAACAATGCACCCGGATGGCGAGAAGTGCTAATGAGTCTGAAGATCAATATCTCGTCTCAAAATTCTTATCGGCAAATTCTCTAGACAATGTCATGAAGGATAAAAATATGACAACAAGAGCAACATGAATCTCCAAATGTCCACCAGGATTAGAATTTCATATCATATGGAGAAATAGAGATCCTCCGAGAGAACATTTCGATCTCTCAGTCGGAGAAAAAACAAGACTCACGTCTCATCGTAATCATTCCACGATCTTCAAACAGGGAAACTCTCACCAACGATTTCTGAAATGTCGAGTCTGCCAGATGAGCTTCGTCGCTGTATGTCTCAGTCGAATAATGATGAATTCAAAGCAGAATGCTAGAAACAACTCGGTTCCCTACCCGTAGCAACGGTTTTCCACTGAAAATACCGCAGGATATCACGTTTTGCGGTGCATCATAATAAACAATAATCATCGTAATGCGTTATAATTCTTTCGGCACTGCCGTGCAATGAATCCACTAGGAAATGTTCGGTTTGATAACCAAGGATTATTCTTCCTCATTCAGACTCATGGGAGTATTTTCAATCTTTCACATATATTTTCTAGCGTTCAAACTCATAACCCATTTCATCCCATATTTGTTCAGAAAGAGCAGAATTTTTTTTAATATAAAAAAAGATAATTTGTAAACTAATTTTTGGAAGAAAAATTGAAAAAACATTTTGGATTTTACAATGAGATTTAAAAGCATCAAATTTGATTTTAAATCAACCAACTTTTTTTGATTTTGTGAAACAACAAAAAAAAGTAATTAAATTTGGAAAATAGAATAAGAATAAAAATTGAGAGAATGTTTATTGAATTTTTTAAAAATAAATCAAGATTTTTTTTGCTAAAATTCTATGAAATAACTTTGAAAAAATTATGAATTTCGGATAAAATCACGAGGAAAAAATAGTGAAAGAGCGAGAATTGATGTGAGAATTATTTTCTCTTTCAATTGAAAAATTATTCAATGACACATAATACTGCACACTGCGTGGATTTAATTACCCCTCAATAACTGAAAAATCTCTCGCATGAATAATTACCATTAAAACTTAATTGCCCCCAATTATGATATAATTAAAGTGGGTTAAAAAATTCAGTTATTTCGAATTATTGAGGAATGATTGCGTAGAGGTAATAAAGGAGATACGAAGGACGCTTAGATTCAAATCATGGGAATCGTGGTATTATTGTGGGAATCGTGGGAGTCGGCTGCCACACCTTCGGGCCCGGCATTCAAATCCACTCGGTCGAACTTTTATTCGTGGATAGAGCGAAATCGAGAGGATCGTTGTCGTCTCCCAATCATGTGGGGTTCTTTATTTTGTTTCAAGTGGATGCATTACGTGTGACTTCTTTATGGCAGAAATATTTGACGAAAACTCTTGGAATTTTTTTTCAGTATCATTTCTGAGATTATTTTGGTTATGTGAAAAACATTGTAAGTTGCGTAATGCATCATATCTGCAATTATGAAAAAATTTAATGAAAGAACCTCACGTTTTCAGTAAAAAATTCTATAGAAAAATTCTATCTGTTCTCCCGTCAATTCTATTGAAAAATATGAATATGTTGATATTCATATATATTTTTCATTTGATTATTAGAAATGGATTAAAATACAGCGAAAAAAACTTGAAAAAAATTGGCCCAAAAATTTTTATAAAAAAGTCAAATCTATTGATTTTTTCCTACCAAATATCTCTTAACAAAATGATACTGTAACGTTGCATATTCTACTATAGAAGTGGCGCAAAAAATTAATAGAATTTTTAATAAAATTCTCATAAAAGTTCTTCAAGAGAATTTCTATCGGGTTCTAATAAAATTTCTCAGAGAAAGCGCTAGATTTTTCAATTAATTTTTTCCGTGTAAACTTTCACATACATCAAAAAGAAGTAAAAAAATCGTCAATTTTTCGGGTTTGTCATTTAGAAAATATTCATGAGCCCAAACTTTCGTTGAATCTTCAATGCATGTTACGGAGATAATGTTGACGTACTGTATTCGGTCGAAAGTCAATCGCTGAACTTTCTCCCGAAGGGAGAAGCATCTCGCGGAGTCTACTCGTAAAAATGCAGGTGAAGAGTAGAATAAAATCAATAAAACACGACAATTCGTGAATTTTCCCCAATTAAGAATATTTCTCTTAATTATTTGCATTATGCAATTAAAATTGTCAGGTCTTTTCGTGATTTCGAAGTCATCGTTATCAGATAATTCAAGGTTTAAACAGTTTCATTCCGAAAAAAAAATAGACAAAAAAAACAACTAGAATAATCAAAGATGATAAATTGAAAATTTAATTTTTTTAGAAGTCCGATTTAATAATATAATAAAAAAATTCCTTAACATCAAATTTCTAGTGGAAAAAAAATAATGAAGACAATAAATAATAACGACAATTTGTGAATTCTCCCAAATTGAGAATATTTCTCTCAATTATTTGCATTATCGAATTGAAATTTTCAGGAATTCGTTATTTCGAAGTCATCATTATCAGATAAGTTAGAATTTGGATAGTTTCATTCAGAAAAAAATAAAAAAATAGACAATAAAAAACGAGTAGAATAGTCCACCAAACATAACAAATTAAAAATTTGATTTTTGTTAATAATAAAATACATTCCCATTCCATAATAAAGTGAATAAATTCCTCAACATCAAATTGCCAATCTTCCTCCTGAAGACTAGGAATTTTCTGTCTGCGATGAGACAAAATTTTTTAATTTATTTTTATTATTTTTTTATTTGCGTCATCTTGGCGAAGGACAAATCGATTACGAAAAGCGGTACAAAAATGGCAAATATGCAAGATATGACCTAAATAATCCCCTGAACACACGATCAGAAATGATGGATTGCATTCTTGATCGATCCAGCACTGGCCTTGACAGTGTAACCGAGTGTATCCATAGTCAACCCGTACCACAAACACACCAAAGGCCAAACCCATTGGGGTTCGATGGCACTTTCACGACCGCACACTGTAATTATCATTGATCACCGCTCTGTTCACATTTGGAAACCAGTTTTTCACGATCTCACCGGATTTGCTACTCGTCCCATTGATACCAGTGTGTCGTTACCCATCCTTATCACGGAAAAATCATGAAAGTCGGTACACACGGAACAGCTGAAGTTAGAGGATAAGTGGAACAGCATGTATGCCAAAGTTGTTCTCCCATCGGGCGGCTGAAGGTTGCAAAATACAACGGGCATTAATATCAATCACAACTCAATGTACCTTTCTTATTTCAGCGATTATATTAATTTTAGATCACGCGAGAAGCTCGCGATTTGAATGATTCGTTCGCGGTGGGATTTTATTGAATAATTAATTTGGTAAGAGGACTGAGGCGATTGGCAAATCGTACTTGAGATTGATGAATTTTATATCAGGTGGACGAAATATCATGATGCAGAGTGAAATATTATTTGACCGATTTTTCAATTTTTGTCATCATAATTAAGAGGTTTCTTTGGACGTGGAGGTTACATATTTAGAGATTGCGAATGGATACTGCGCCACCTCGCGGAGGCGTCCCTGTACCGACCTATCGCGCGAAAATAGAAGTGGAGTAAATTATCTTCATTCAGGCGGCCTAGTTTGCCTCAGCAATACAATGTTGTTGTTTACTCATTTATCAATAGAGGAAGTGAAAAAAGAGTCATTCATTGTGCAAGCAAGGAACGGTCTTACAGTTGGATTCTTTCACTAAAGGATTTTGTTGAATAATTAATTTGGCAAGAGAACTGGAGCGATTGGCAAACCTTATTCTAGATTGATGAAGTTTATATCAGGTGGATGAAATATGATGCAGAGTGAAATGTTAATTGACGGATTTTTTAATTTTTGTCATCATATATAAGAGGTTTCTTTGAACGTGGAGGTTGCATATTTAGGGGTTTCGATGGGCTACAGCGCTACCTTGCGGAGGCGTTCGTGTACCCAACTATCGCGCGAAAATAGAACTGAAGGAGACTATTTTCATTCAGACTTCCTAGTTTGCCTCATCGATAAAATGTTGTCGTTTACTTATTTATCAATAGAAGAAGTGAAGAAAGAGTCCTTCATCGTGTGAACAAGGAAGGGTCTTACAGTTAGATTCTTTCACTAAAAAATTTTGTTGAATAATTAATTTGGTAAGAGGACTAGCGCGATTGCCAAATGATACTTGAGATTCATGAATTTTATATCAGGTGGACGAAAGGTCATGATGCAGAGTGAAATATTATTTGACCGATTTTTAATTTTTTTTTCATCATAATCAAGATCCGATCAATTAGCCCCTCATGTATAGATATTCCATATTTTTATTTTTTTCCTCATTGAAGTAGTTTTGAAGAAAATTGCGAGCTAATAAAAAACATTTGCTAGTTAGTACTTTTTTTAAAATAAATTTTTGAAAAATCACCCCTAAAAAAAAGGCGTTATCCCCCGTATTTCATTATTTCCAAAAAAATTTATCACCAATCGGTAGCAAATTGTTTGAAGATTTTTGCGAGTTAAGAAAAAATCGTCAATCCACTCCTATTATTGTGTAAATTAACAATTCCAATTTCAACTGAAAACCAGAGTTGATGACCAGAGTTTGTAGCAGAGATGTCAGACAAGATATGAATGTTTTTTTTGGCTCAAATGAAAGAGCGGGTCGAGAAATGGCGTGCAGAAGTCTTTAAAGATGAGTAATCTCTCTAAAGATGATGCTTGTTTTCAATTGAAAAGTGCAATTGTGACAACATTGTCCAGTGGGGTCTAGGAGTCTCCCCTGGTTCAAAACCATCTTTAGAGGTCCTAGCACGCCATTTCTCGACCCGCTCTTTCATTTGAGCCCAAAAAAACATTCATATCTTGTCTGACATCTTTGCTACAAACTCGGGTCTTCAACTCGGGGCTTCAATTGAAAGCCCGAGTTGTAGACCCGAGTTTGTAGCAGCGATGTCAGACAAGCTATGAATGTTTTTTTGGGCTCAAATGAAAGAGCGGGTCGAGAAATGACGTGCTAGAGCCTCTAAACATGACAAATGTCTCTAAAGATGATATCTGTTTTCAATTGAAAAGTAGAGTTGTGACATCATTGTCTAGGAGGATAATGGGGTCTAGGAGCATGTATAGAACATTGGGGTCTAGGAGTCTCCCCTGTTTCAAAACCATCTTCAGAGGTCCTAGCACGCCATTTCTCGACCCGCTCTTTCATTTGAGCCCAAAAAAAC
>NW_021680357.1:1405642-1419232 GCF_001412515.2 Diachasma alloeum
AATTTGCTATCGATTGGTGATAAAATTTTTTGGAAATAATGAAATAGAGGGGATAACGCCTTTTTTTCAGAGGTGATTTTTCAAAAATTTATTTTAAAAAAGTACTAACTAGCAAATGTTTTTTATTAGCTCGCAATTTTTTTCAAAACTACTTCAATGAGGAAAAAAATAAAAATTTGGAATATCTATACATGAGGGGCTGATTGATCGGATCTCATAATCAAGAGGTTTCTTTGGACTCGGAGGTTGCATATTTAGGCGTTGCGATTGCCTATTGCGCCACCTTGCGGAGGCGTCCCTGTACCCAGCTATCGCGCGAAAATAGAACTAAAGGAAATTATCTTCATTCAGGTCTCCTGGCTTACCTCATCGATAAAATGTTGCTGGTCATTCATTTATCAATAGAGGAAGTGAAAAAAGAGTCCTTCATGTTGTGAGTGAGGCACGGTGCAACAATCTTTCGTGATCATTAATTTTCATTAATTAAAAACTTATATTTAAATTATCTTTGACTGTACATCACACAGTGATTCTGTGATTTGTATTCATTAAAACTGCCTATAAAATATTTTATTTGCTATTTATAAATTCGTCATTCCGGGATGGATCAATATGAGATTTCAATCACAGCAACTAGCTAATAGAATGCCCCGTGAAATTGGTTGCCCCCCACTGCGATGACAGCCCCAGCATCAAGCTACTGCATGAATCACCTGAAAGGAGCTTCCGGGATGATCACCGCTACGTGATTCTCCATTTCCACTGCATCTATCCCCATAATTGCGACTTTCACTAGATGCCGAACGACGAAAGCTGTCTTCCTGGTATTGAGATGATGTTCCGATCGCCAGCGCTATCAGTCCGATCAATCCCGTGCTGCGTCAATCACCCGTCGATAAAGAAAAACCTCGATCGAGACAGTTCTCCCAAGACCTCGATATCTACGTGATAGATCAGCAGGAATGCTTTTTCATTAAACCTCTTTCTCAAATGGAACTAATCCACATGACGTTAACAAGGCGAACCGTGTGGGTGTGCTCTACGACGCAAGGACGATGAATCCTTGTTACGATTTTTCCTTCCTACATTATCTAGGTGCAGCATTAGATCGTGAACTGGAACGTAATCATCGGTACAAGGACGATGGCGATCATTATTGCGTGCCTGAGGCTGTCAATTAGACACGGATCCTCGCACCAGTACATTTTTCGTGATCGGTGGGGGGTTTGTTGATGGTTCTCAGGTGAGACAGGTATGATTTTATTGTGATGATGGGAGACAGATTGTTGATGTGGTGAAGAGGATGCAGCGGTCGCGATCCGGTACTGCGCCACCTTGCGGTGGCGTCACTATACCTAGACAGTCGTAACCTATCCGACTCACAGGTGATGACCAAAAAATAGTGAATTGTGATGAGAATAAAAATCAATCCTAATATTACTGTGATAATGTGAGACTGGTGATAAATGAGGAGTTATTCCTGTAGAGAGAGAGAGAGAGAGTGATAGAAAGAAATCTGGAGGAAAAGAGAACAGGAGATATTTATTTATAGATAATAATTGTTCAAGATTTTCATCAGTTCAACGTATCAGAAGTAGGTAATTACCTTCTGCATATGTAATGAGGTTAGAACAGCCGCAGGGGGGTCACAAAGTTCACGTACTACAATTTTATTATAGTGACGCGAACAAATATTAGCCATGAGGAATTATTCGTACAAAAAAAGTGATGAAAAATATTAAATGTTGGAGGATTACTCATCTGCATGTCATTGTGGTTTAGAGTTGAACTCGGTCAATGTCTGGGAAATAGTCAATCATTCGCATATGTAATGAGGTGAGACACCAGAGCGTCACAAGGGTCACGTATCAAAGTTTTATTGCGTGACGTGAGCAAATATTATTAATGATGAACTGTTGATGATAAAGTAATGATAGAGAGTATTTAGAGGTTGCGATCGGCTACAGCGCCACCTTGCGGTGGCGTCCCTGTACCTAGATCTTCATAACCTCCCTGATTCCCAGCTGATTGCCAATAAATAGACATTTCCGAAAAAAGAGAACCCGCAATGACTGGATGAGCATAATTAATTACAGAATGTTCATCTGAAGAAAGAGATGAAAATAATTTAGTTTTGGCGTAACTCCAAGCGTTCGCT
Organism: Diachasma alloeum; assembly: GCF_001412515.2. Classification (NCBI taxonomy): domain Eukaryota; kingdom Metazoa; phylum Arthropoda; class Insecta; order Hymenoptera; family Braconidae; genus Diachasma; species Diachasma alloeum. The sequence continues at coordinate 1,407,801 of NW_021680357.1, forward strand.
GAATCACGTGAACGGACTTCAGTCAATGACCCACCGCCATTCATACTCATCTCGGACCATGAATCTTAGTTAAGCTATTCCTCCCGACTGATGTCTGAGGCGCACAGGTGAAGTTCTAATTATGCATTGCAGCATCCAAGGAGGAGTCGCTTGGGTCACTTGACCTGGCGTGACTCGTGAGCCTTGGCATGCATATTACTCATATAACTATATCCATTATCTTACACATGCACGCAACATCCTTTAGAGCTGGACTGACTAGAGACAGTGCACCTCAAGCGCCGTATTATGATCCTATGATGCGTGATTTTTTTCACTGTTCTCCATCCATCGAGACATTCATAATTTTCTTCTACTTTGTTATTGTAGGGACATAACAATTTTGCGCGTGGTTAATTGCAGAAGGAAGTCGGAGGAATGTTGCTGAAGAAACGAAAAACGAATGTTAGCGGGTCGTTAGTCTCTGGTGTGGCTCGTGTTTTTATCGTGGCTGTGTAATTTCAATACTGCGAAAAACAATCCCTCTGTTTTGTATATTTACATCGTGCATAAGGGGAGAATAATTGTGATGCAGTAATTGTCGAATGGGAATCGAATGTGCATTTAGTTTTTGTGAGGTGGAGAACTTTCTGAATGACGAGTGAAGAAACTCATTTCTTGACCGTTGGGAGTAATGGAGAAGCAGTTTTTTTGGGGGTTGTTGTAAGCGATAATTACGAAGTTGGTTGTTGAAACTATTTTCTGGGTAACGTTTCAAATTAAAAAGACTTCAAGACAGGTTTGACTCGTGGTTAAGACGTTCGAGGACTAACACTAAAAAAGTAAGCTTTATTTTGAGATTTATAGTCTCAAATTGAGACTTTTGCAGGTCTGAAGTTGAGATTTTTTAATGTTTTACATTGAGACTTTCGAAAATAAGTTGAGGCTGTTGTGACTGTCGTTGCAATATTCCTCTATCTAAAATATTCATTCACACAAAACATGCAGCATTCGGAATTAACATTTCCGTGAATTTACCCAAATGCCTAAAGTCACTTTATCTCTCGCTCGCCGAAAATTAAAACCTTAAAACACTTGTGTTTCCTGCTTAAGACGTTTGAGGCTCTACACCCAAAAAATGAGCTTTATTTTCACACTTATTAAACTTAGACTTCTGGAAGCCTCAAATTGAGATTGTCAAATTTTTTAAATTGAGACTTTCAAAGGTCTCAAGTCGAGAGGCTGAAAGTCTCAAATTGAAACCTTCAAAGTCTCAAATTAAGACCTTTCAAAGTCTCAACTTGTCACTTCCGAAAGGCTTAAATTGAGATCTCAAACGTTCAAATTGAAACTTTCAGCACTGTCAACTTAAGAATTTCAGGCGTCAATTGAAGACTTGAAAATCTTATTATAAGACCTTTGAAATCGTCAAATAAGGTATTATTTTTTCAGGTGCAGATTTGAGTCTTTTATAGTTTCTTGAATTAAGACATTAAGAGATGCATCGACGTCTCGTTTATCTTTCCTTTTTTTTCTTCACATTAACCCAATATAAAAATACCTTGCCTATCAGAACGTGTTACTTTAAGACATTCGAGACAGTTTTCATAATATTGTAAAATATGAGCCCATTCAAGGGTATGCTAATACTTTTGCTATTTTTTCTTCCTATTTTTCAATGATTTTATCATTCAAATTTTGCAGGTCTGAATTTGAATCTCGATATTGGACCGTTAGGAAATATTTTTTTAATTAAAAAAAAATTAGAAAGTTCACTTTTGGAGAAAGATTGAAGAAAAAATTAAAAAATTGGACTTTCTGAAAATTACCAGCCTTTTCCAGAACTAATTTACAAAACAATTTTCCACCATATTAACCATTTGTTCAGAATCGTAACAAATTTATTCATATTCAGAATTTTACCCAAAATCGATTTTATAGCTAAACAAACTAAAACAATGTCACTCTTTATTTGTAAACAACGAATGTTCAAAAAAATTTAATAATTCTGTGGAAAATATAATTGCAATAATACCGAATCATTCGTAATTTTTAAAAAAATTTCTCACGCATTTTAATCGACAAATTTGATGACTGAAAATAAAAGATACTTGAATATCCTTAAAACAAAATTGCGATAATCTTCATAAACGTCCCTACAACCCAAGAAATCAAGTATATCACTCACCGCCGAAGCAATTCACCTCCGCCACCAACTGACGACCGAATAATAAATGATTGATCGACCGTTCGATTCATTCATCACCCCAACATCTCACCAATAATCATACATTGACAAAACTAATTAATACCATCGCAGCAAATTGCAGTCTCAGCGGTTCGATTATTCCCCACGGAAATTATTTATCCCCGCGAAAGTGTTACAAACACGCCTCTGGCAAAGTCATGGATCTCGGACGTTGCAGTGATGGAAAAACCGTAAATGTCATGTTGTACATGAGAATCGAGGGTAGACAACGCCAGGGAGTTGTGTTAATTCGACGCCGATCATGTCAATTACCCGATCCACCAGATCGCTGTGAATATTCTCATGGGTGATGGCGTCCAACACTGGGAATTTGTTCTGTTATTTACAGCCACTGCACGTCCATTCCCCCATTCTTCAACAAGATGCTCGATTTTTAATTAAAAAAAGCAGTTTATGAGGTGCTCAAATGGGAAAAAAAACGACTGCAACGAACTTTCACGAGGTATTATTTTAACAGGTTGCAAAATGCAATTTTGTTATATTTATGGCAAGATGGATTTTTCGCGAATTTTTTATTACGCCGGTGGAGAAAAAAGGATATTTTCGAGCAGCGGCAACAGTGAAAGCGAGAATTGTTAGTGGCAATGGGAAAAGCCGGTCACATGGGAAGCAACCGTGAGTGAAGATCGGGGAGGGCCACACGAGAAAGAGTCTTACGCAATCGTAACTCATTTGGCATGCATGTGCGGGAGGTGAAAGACTTTCCTCCCTCGTTGGCTGTCCGCGGATATACTCGCGCAGATATCGATCTTCAGGCTCATTAGCACCTTCTCGCCATCCGAGTGCTGTGTTTCCTCCGGAGATCTGATGTATGATATTGGGCGGCTGTTCCGGTTGGGATTTTTCCAGTTATTGTTGAGTTGTCACGAATTATAACGCTTTGGGATGATTATTGTTTATTATGATGCACCGCAAAACGTGATTTCTGCGATATTTTCAGTGGCAATACGGTGCTAGGGGAGGGAACTGAGTTGTTTCTAGCATTCTGCTTTGAATTCATCATCATTCGGCTGAGATATACGGCGACGAGGCTCATCTGGCAGACTCGACATTTCAGAAATCGTTGGTGAGAGTTTCCCTGTTTGAAGATCGTGGAATGATTACGATGAGACGTGAGTCTTGTTTTTTCTCCGACTGAGTGATCGAAATGTTCTCTCGGAGGATCTCTATTTCTCCATATGATATGAAATTCTAATCCTGGTGGACATTTCGAGATTCATGTTGCTCTTGTTGTCACATTTTTATCCTTCATGACATTGTCTAGAGAATTTGCCGATAAGAATTTTGAGACGAGATATTGATCTTCAGACTCATTAGCACTTCTCGCCATCCGGGTGCATTGTTTCCTCGGGAGATTTCATGTCTGATATTGGGCGGCTGTTCCGGTTCGGATTTTTCCAGTTATCGTTGAGTTTCCATTTTGCTGGAGGAGTTTGAAGTTGTGGAGATTGTGGTGGGGTTTAGGAATCTTTCGGGTTTAATCGAATGATTAATCGTTGGGGAAAATCAGATTGGGGGGCGATGGGGGATTGATATCGACGAGATGGTGGTTATAGAGGTGGATATTTGGGCGTAATTGAGGCGATACGAAAGCTTCACGATCTTCGAACAATAGTGTCTCAAATGGAGACGTTTATGTAGCTAGACCACTTCGTTCGGTTAGAACGCGGGTTTCGGGTTCTCAACTCATGGGGGTATAATCCTCGCCTTCGGCTCGTGTTATGAAGTCAATATAAACAAATAAAGAAAATGAAAATCAAGATTTAATCATTAATTTCTAAGATTAGGTTGCCCCAACACGATGATGTTCTGTTACCATTTGTAAACTAATTTGCTCGACACTTTCTCAATTCCTAACAAGATGAATAGCTACTCTTCGCGGATTGCATGCCCTCATTAGTTATGCCCAAACGAAAACGAAAACAAAAAAATAAAGATGAGAGTGTGCACTCTCGGATCCTCCGTCGCGACCCGATGAGTAATCCCACCGGTGGAACCACACCGGTGGTGAAAGATATTCCGGTCTGGCGGGATGTTGGAGAAAGTCGTCTCCGATACATATCGGGATACGACTCCGTATCCGAGCATCCGATGCCCCATCCTGTTATCACGACAGAATTGTCGATGTTACCGGAGTAGTCGTGTAACCGTAATTTTTCGAGCTATTTTTCGAAGTCTGTTGGTTGGCTTCCGACACGCGGAAAAAAGTTTTTGGTTCCCAGCACTATGGTACTGTTCAAGTTATTTTTAATAGTGGGAAAGGGTACTTCATATGTTATTTTCGGCTGATATGTAACATGATTCGAAATTTGAGGAAATGCGAAAAATTGCCGAAGATCTGGTGAACCCACGACCCTTAGGTCCCCAGTCTGAGACTTACGCACATGACTATCCTCTCATTATTTTCAATATTTTTCTTCAATACACTGAGCGAAAAACAAACAAGTTGACAAATAAGTCTTGTTTGGGCCAACAAAATCGCTAGTTGCAAATTGCCAAAAACGAATTTGTTTGGTTCGAATTTGAAAGTCTCAAACATGAATAATTTTTCTGCTTTCGACAGCAACGAAATATTTGGCTCGAGAGGTGGATAATTCACACCAGACGGTGCCCTTTTAGGATGAAAATATCTCATATAGAGGAAAATTTATCACCAAAATTTTTATTCCTAAGTTATAAGGTTGCTATCATATCATTATTATTGTTTCATTTAAGGGTTCATTTCTTGTCTGTGATTATTAGACAGCCGAAACGAAAAACTACTATCCCTTGTTTCGCATAAAACAAAAATTTTTCGGAGGCAAAATACGTATGAGAGTATCGAATAACGAAGGAGTAGTGCTATAAATGACATATTCTTGCGTGGACAGAGAATTCAATTTTTTTTTAACTACTGAATCTACTTTAACGACAAAAATTTTTCATTCCGGCGCACTCTCTGCATGTTTGGCGCAAAAAAATCCTTTTTTGATAATTTTCAAAAAACTATTTTCCTGGCACAAGTAAGACTTGTTTCAGAACTTTGTCTTTTTTCTATCAGTGTACGTAAAAATTAGTGGATTGAATTCTATGTCGGATGCATATTCAAACCTTCCATTTACCGATATAATTTTCATCAAAAATTCTGAAATTTTTACCGAACATACTTTATACATTCCTTTGTCGTGTAGCGGAAACAAAATTTCGATTCAATGAATTACTGACTTGTTATTAACAAATTTCCCACAATCGTTGATCTTGCCAAACGTTCACTACTTTGACACTCGTAAGTGATGGGAAAAAATCAATCAACGTGACAAAAAAATTGATATTCAAGAAATGTTCAAATGCACACTCAAATAGTTCCTGAATAATCCTGAATTTCTCTGTGTCAGAAGTCCGGTTATCAACTCCTGCATGCAGTTATCTGATCACTACCACGTTTCATTGATGCAGAATCATGAACGAATAATTTACCGCATGGTAAACTCGGAATAAAAAGAAAGTCCACACCGGGAATGAAATAACAGAAACGGTGGAAAAGAATGTTTGTATTGCCCGAGTCATTACTCATTAGCATAATTGAATGAGTTTCTATCATTACATCTATCCCCGACAACCTAAAAAAAACAATACTTTCATCGAGTATCGTTTACTCGATTCGAGTATGAGAACTGCCGATAATGAGCAAGCAATTACTCTGGAGAAATAACGTGTGTATTTACTTTGGATAGAAGTGGGAAAAGAGCTGTACAGAGGTATGTTGACTTGAATCATCAAGATGTTTAGTTGAAGAATTGTAACTTTTCATGTCTAGTGCAACAGGTGATTCCATGTATAAAAGATGAAAGTTTCGTGAAGTTGTTTTGCATCGCCATTTGTTTTTAGTGTGTTTTTACTTTGCTTTTATTACTTTTTATTGTATTTTTTACAGAAGTCTATCGAAACTGCCTCACCGCTCATCGTCAATTCTGATTGGTCAACGAGTCATGTGAAGCTAGTCGCCAAAAAACGCGCGGTATTTTCAAATTCTTCAAACGCCCGGATTATTCCTTGCGCCATAACTGTGAATTTTCTCATGTTTATCATGTTTATATAATTGATTAATTCATCCTGTTGAGATTTTCATCGATATTCATAAATAAATATGCTCTGCCCTCATGATTATCATCCTACACGGAGAAAAAATGGCTTAACTAAGTTGAATTCATTTTATTGAAATTCGTAAAGCGTTTATTTGATTCAAATAAAGTTTATCCAATTCAAATCAATCCAATGAATTCACCTCTTCCCCCCCTTGCACCCCTCTTCATCCTTAACCCATTGGATCACCAACTTTCCACGATCAATTCAATTCATCAATTAATCACAAATGCACATGTCAAAACCCTCCCACTGCCGCTGCTGATTTCACAAATGAATTATTACCAACGAAAATTTTCGTAACAAGATCCGCCAACCAGACACTCATTCTGGATTACAATGCAACGAAAAAGCCCTCGTCCACTTGATGGGCTCTGGAATCCTCGCATCACGCCAACCGCTGCAATATACATTTCGCAAGTAACAACCGAGGCGAATGCTCACATGCGCACACATCCCGGACGTAGAAGAATGATCGGAGTGAATCGCTAATATGTTCCTCTTTTTAATACAGGTTTTTATATTCACGGGTTTGCACACAGACTCCATTATTTCATAGTCAGGATGAAGAGGCACTGCATGTCACTCTGCATGCTCTTCAGCGTTGTAGAGCACTTGAGACGATCACAAATCACGGCTCTCCCCCTCCGGTGAATGTGCGACGGATCTTAGATGGCCTCATTACGAAAATTTGTGTAATTATGGGGACACAAATGGATTTATTCAATAGTCGAGTGGAGTTGTCAACAATATTTTCGCAATTTTTTGTATAATAAGAACCATAGGAATGATCCGTGCGGCATTGCCATGTCCCTGATACATTTTAATTTCGTTTCAATAATTAGAAAAACGTCCAACAAAAATAATTTAGCACTCATAAGTGATGGAGAACAATCAATCTATCTGATTAAAAAATAGTATATTTCGATACGAGTGAGACAGAATTTTCACGAGTGTGAAGTTGGCGGCCCGAGGCGAAGCCGAGGGCTGCCAATCACACGATCTGAAAATTCCTGTCTCACATGTGTCGAACAATAGTTTTTGATAGTGATGTTACGTTCAGCGAGTGGCGAACTGTGCCTTTTTTCGTTTACTAGTAAACGAAAAGACTTTTCGTTTACGAGTAAACGAAAAGGCACTTTTCGACACGAGGTGAACGTAGCAGCAGTGTCAAAAATTAATTGTCAAGGAATGGTCAAATGCATACTGAAATAATCACTGGAAAATTAAAAATGTTCGTGTTCAGGGCGCCATAACGACTTAATTTGAGACATTATCTCGAAGACAATAATTTTTGCTGTTAAGTCCACTTACTTCAATGCTTTCATTAATTGATACATCATCATTGGTGGACTATTTATTACGGAATAGAAGAGAAACAGTTACCATTTTCGTTGGTAAACTCAGCCACGCGCCTCAAGCACGCGATGTTTATGTACCTTTCTCTGGAAAATAAACACGCATGGCTTCCTCGTTTCCCTTCGAATGTATACACTCGACGGAACGGAGTTATACCCACTAGGATCGCCAGTGACTTCAAAGAGGTGACCGTTACAAATCACACAACAACACGTAAATCCATAAAACTTGCAGACCACCTGGGGAATGTGAGTTTACTCCTTCTTCGGAGGTTGCGGGGCTGGTCTCAGTCTCCCTCGTGAATCCGCTGATCGGTCATGTACGGGATATACTGTCGCGATATATCGCCATAGTGCGCAATGTTGATCCCTGACATAAGGTGACACGAGCCAGAAGGGGGATTGCCTGGCGTTACTTCACACTGGACAATCTCAAAAGGAGCGAGTTATGAGGAACTTGGAAAGCACGAAACTGGAGGTAAATCCAGTTCCATATGGGTTTCGAGTCTCTTTCACCCAGTTTTTTTAATTTTTCCTTTTATTTTTAGATTTGGAAAACTCGAGAGAAGTTGGATGATGAATGTTCAATTGACACGAGTAGAATTTAGGCAGTTTCTATTCGCACGCTCCACGGTAGATTCTCACTCACATCTTGTCTGGCATCTTTGATACGACGAGACACAACGCGCGCTACAGCGCGCTGTAATTTTAAAAATCATAATTGAGAATCCCGAAATTAAATTAATCATGAATTAAATTTGCCGCTTCAGACGACTGGAACCAATGAGGAATAAGCGTGACAGACTTGCGAGATATCGATAGTTGTCGACTTTAAGTGTGTGTTCTTTCTTGAATAGGAACTCTGGTTTTGAACTTTGGCTGAGAAATCATCCTTAAAATCATTTGCATTATATTTCGGCACCCACTCCTGCACTCGGAGCCCATTAGACAAATATAAATATTGTTGAGAAAACGTTCACATAAAATGTAAAAAACTATTTATTTCATTTTTTATTTGCGTTAATCTAGACTGATATTCGTATTCAACGAAGTAATATTTTGAGAAAATTATTTACTAGTCTACTATCTGCATATCACTTATCAATTGATTCGGTGTGTCTAGTTTATTGTCTAGATTTAATTTGAGAAGTAAAAGTTGGGGGTCCACGATCTCACATATATCCGGGGTAGAAATTACCTTGAATCCACGGGAAAATGTCCCGTATATCTACGGTCAAAGTTACCGTGGAGCGTGTGTATAGACACTGCCGTTGCCAAATTCACTCTACACTGCCCGAGCGCGTATAGCGAATTTCCGGCAACGTCGCGTAATAGGCAATTTCATTTAACATGGGAAAAAATAATTCATCTGTTTGAAATAATTTGTTTGCTTTAGAAATTTCGGGAAATATATTGTTCTAAAAACTACTATAATTCTTTACACCCTTCAATTGACAAAATCAATTTTTTTTCGAATTTTTCCGGTTAGCCGGTCAATTATAATTGAAAAAAAACGACGCGCGTCGGGGTTTCCTTTATATGGTGACCAATCTAGGGTTAAAATGAATCAAATTTAAAAATTTTTCCCGTACGATCTATCGACATGAGGGTGAAGATGAGATGTTTTAATAAGAATTCAATTATATTAATCATGATAATCACTACTTTTTAATAAATAATCATCCATAATCCTATTTATTGTACCTATTGTTATATTAAAAATCATGAAAAATCCGTATTTTGTCTTTCTGCATTGTGATGATAGAAACCGTGATATTCTGGAGTAATATTTCATCCTACAAAATGTTTAAATAATATTCCATTTGTCTCAATATCAAAATGTTCCAACGAATTTCACAATTCGTCTTCACATCTCTTAATAATAATTTTCCATCATATTTGGAAATAAAAACCGCAAAAATATAAATCTCGACAATTACAAAATTTCTGTACGTGCAACAAATAATAAAATTTTACAGCCTCCACATTCTCCTACATCTCCTCTGTCAATTTTTATTACATTTGGTTTTCCCTGCGTGTCACGTAGATAAATATGAGACGACATGCCAAAACGATTATATCGTAAAGAGATACGTGCGTAAAATAAATGTATCATATTTATCTCTCCCTAGATCTCCCCGATCTATTTTTCCTCAGACATATTTCAATCTTGATTCGACGTTTTCCAGAAATGGGATGTAAATCATAGCAGTGATGGGCCTGAATGAGGAGCAGGAAAACAAAATCACTGGGCATAAATCACCATCGATGTTATTCCAGACGTTTAGAGATAAAAATTTATCGTATCTACTGACTTCGTGATGTCTGAAATTTTAAATGTCTTAAGGATGTTTAGCCGTTGTCGGTAAATGTGTTTTTTTTCATGGTCAAGGAAAATTCTGTAATTTTTTCCGCTGGCAGCAGAACATATAAAACCAACTTTTCTAACGTTAAAAAAAAATTAATCGCAGTAGTCTCGGCAGAAACGAATAAACTAATTTTTCCTTATACACGGGCTCTTATGGAATTTACGTTCAAATTGATGATTCACCTACTAGAAGACTCTAAAAACAGAAATAAAAATAGAAGGTAATGTGTGAATTCATACTGAATCAAATGGCCAGAGAAAAATCTGGGGTACCCAGGCAAAAAGAGGAAATATTTGAATGATTCTATCCCATATAAGCGCATGTTAGCGCATGCATTTGGTGCATTTTGACTATTTCATTTCTAAATAATGAACAGGGGTTGGTGGATTGAAATTTGTATCAAAGTGAAGGGAATATCTTCATCTCTCAGATTTTAAAAAATCTTTTTTTTTAATTACTTGCGATTTTGGGTGAACATCCTTAAGGATATCCAAGTTAACAACTTTTTTTTTCAAGCCAGATTTCAGTTTTGTCGAATACCTTGTCATCCCTATACTTTTTCGGATTTTTCATTGTTGAAAACACTTCCAAGAATTTTTCTCAATTCAAGAAACTTGAAGACTTGAAAGAACCAATGAAGTATTTGGAAAAAAAAGAAATATCATAAATTTAAAACAAAAAATCCTCGAGTAAGATGCCTAAAATGTCTACAATAAATGTCTTAATTTGAGACACTAAAAATAACTTGAATTTGAGGACTCGAACGTCTGAAAAAAGGGACTGAAGTGTCTGAATTTCAGTCTGTTGGATTTCATGGAAGGAAATAGTATTCAAAAATCAATCTCTACACAGCTCGACACATTTCAGTGTCACCACATATTAAACTACCTGGCGACCACATGGTGGGCGAAACATACACCCAAAAAAAGAAATTACTTTTGATGAAAAGAAAAAGTACTTGCCCGAGTCGAGGATTTGGTTCTGATTGGACGTACACAGGTCTTTCAAGATCTCTCCAGACCTAGATGGACCTGGTAAGTCCGAATCAGTTCTGCGACGTACTTTTCCAGAGACCATTCGAATCCTCAGTTCTTTTCGGTCCTGAGAAGCCCTCCTCGATGCTACCGAGAACGCGTGATTTTACGACCGGGTGAAGGGGAAGGCATGTATGCGGAGGGTTGAAATTTGTAGCCAACGAGGAGACAGGGTTGCAGAATATATTTTAGCCACCCTCATCTCCCCGTTTGCAGGCGGTGTTTAAATAAAAAATAGTGAACGTTGATTCTGTATTTATTGACCCCCTGATGCCAATGAAACCCTCGGAGGTGACAGAAA
>NW_021680357.1:1420157-1521624 GCF_001412515.2 Diachasma alloeum
TGGGTTCTAGGAGTCTCCCCTGGTTCAAAACCATCTTTAGAGGTCCTAGCACGCCATTTCTCGACCCGTAAGAGCTTCGCTAAGAGACTCGCTTCGCTCGGTTAGATCGCGGTTGTCGGGTCCAACGACATAAAATAGCGTATGTCACACGGCGATAAAAGCATTATCTGGCGAATGTGATTATAATCCTCGCTTTTGGTTCGGATTATAAAGCCACATTCGCCAGATAATACTTTTATCGCCTAATGACATAATATACTATTGTTACTTACGACAAGTAAAAAAATTACTTGTACTGAGTGCCTGGCTGGTTCTTTTCAAAATAAACTCAATATATTATAAGTTGAGTATGAGAACTCAAATATGTTTTTCCACCTCTTCTAAAAACCGAGTTTCGTCAAAAATTCAAAAATCCAAATAATTCCCTTTCTGTGAGTAATAAAATTGAAAAGAAATTGAAAACAATTTTTCGAAGCCTTTTAAATGTTGATAACAACATAAAACATAAAAGCCTCAACAAAACTGAAGTTTTGCAGGTTGGAAAGCATACTAATAATTCTCGAAAGCATCCATAAAAATCGCAATCTATTGATTTTTTCCTACAAAATATCTTCTGCTGAACATTTCTATTTACAAAAATACATAAAAAAAGCCCATTCGATCCGGTAATAATATTTACTTTTCTCAATAAAGTAATCAATTGAAAGTACTAAAATTAATTCTTAAAAGTACTTGAGAGAAGTTAAAAAATTACTTTTCACGAGTACCTTTGGTACTTGTGAAAAGTACTAAAAGTACTGGCATGCCAGAAATTATCCTATAGGAAGCTACTTCATGAAGCTACTTCCTCCCACTACCATTTCTACTCGATCGGCAGATGTGGTACTTCACCCAAGGACACAAAATGTACTTGGGACGAGTATTCTTAGAACTTTTCAAAAGTGAGCTTCCCCCAACTACCGGTCGGTATTGGTAAGAACTAATTTTTTTTGGGTGTAGAACAAAAGACAAAGAGAAAATGCGTTCCAGTGATTCAATGTACTGGTCCTTATTTTTCTGAAGTTAGTCTCCAACAGCTGGAGTTAGAGTAAAGATCGAGATGCGTCTTCTCCGTGTGACTGAATAAAGAGTCACACTCAAATTAAATTCACAGAGTTATTAATTCAATCCTACCAATAAATCCAATACAGCCGCTATTTTTCTCCTCGATCCATACTCAACTCAACCAATACCTCAATTTTTTACTCAATACCATTTAGCCGGGGTACATGAAATTTATGTAAAATTAAAAATTCACCACGCTTAGTTGTTCGACCGGAGGAAATTGGTTAATTAACCTGAACCGAGTTTTTCCACATAACAGATGTATTATTTATGATTAGCCATTTGGTTCATGGCAAATTGGTGGTGAAGCAAAGGATTGTCTCATCGGTTACTCGCGGGGGGGAACGGAGAGCGGGAGCTATGCAGGTTGAATTGCGTGGGAGTTTGTTAATTAACACCGAACAGATTCACTGGCTTTCATCACCAGTACAAGCTCTCCGTCTGCAGCATCGAGAATCGTTGGATCCGATCTACCATTCCGGGAGAGCTCGCAAGAAAGAATTCCAATGGATCAAGGTCAGCGCCGGCAGACAGCATGCATTGAACAATGACTGCTGGTATGACGGCAAAAAATATCTCATTAACGTTTGTGTTTTTACGAGTGTGCAGTGTAGAACCCAGTTACCTTGGGGAAGAGAGTTCTAATGATATGCTCTCATTAGCGTATTTTTTTCAACGTAAACGTCTCGTTCAGTTCTTCTTGTAAATAATGAATGGGCAAGGATATGCCATTTTTTTAATGTCTTTTTTTTGTGTAGGTAATAGGTGAAGTTTATTGAATTATTTTTTGCTGAAGGAATTAGTTCTGCTGAAAAATTATGTTTCCCTGAAGAGATCTTTTGGCGTGTTGAATCAATTTACTTGTGGAAAAAAAAAAGTTTCCACCAGATCATAATCATTTTCGAAGTGGTAATTGTTCTCGTGAGACATTTATATGTCTTTCGGGTAAATACATTCGTTATACAGAGAATTATATGAGGCTCCGGTTTTATCAAGTGAATGTTCTTGAGTAGTGTATATCTTTATCCAATAAACATTTATAATTTCCATGAAACAAATGATAATTTCAAGAGGAAACTACAATTATCTTGCCGAAAACTGTGTTATTGGCAAAACTCAATAATTTCGACGGGACAATTTTTTTTTTTGGAAAAAAAATATTCTTTCCTCGTCAATGTAGTCTTTCTATAGTGTAAACCTATGGAGTACTCTCAGATCAAATGATTGTCGTACAATAGATTATACTTTTTCTGCCAACAATTCGAATTCTTCTAGGGATATTTCTGATGGTCACGACAAAGGTGGATAATTTCCCTCAAGTAAATCTGTTCCACTCCATCAAATATTCTCGCGTTAAACATATAGTTCTTCGGCAGAGCTAATTTTTTCTCTCAGCGAAACAAAAAACATCATGATTTTTGGAGACACGCCCTTCTCACTCTCAAAACCGAGGTTTCTTGAAGTTACGCCCCTTCGATTCTCCCGCATCGACATAACCTCAATTAATGCATCAATTTATATCTTTATGCAACCGTATTTTACTGCAGTTTAATGCCCGAATACCGCATTTCTTCACAGATTCATAAACTTAAACGGGTTTTTAGGTCGAGATGAACTCCCGAATCCGAATTTTTTGCCGGCGACAATAAGTTAATTTCATTTCTTACGATTACCGCACGGCCAATTGAAACGTCCATAAATTCCGTAAAAAATTTGGAGGCGTTGTCCAATTAAGTCCGAAGCTGGGAATTGAGAGAAAAAATTGTCCATTCGAGGTGAATCCAGAGTCGATGAACGGAGACGAGACGGCTGTCCAGTATTACGAAATTTGATCATAAATCTCCGGGACTTTAGCGCATCAACCCAGATATGAATACATAACTTCGTGCCAACAGCGTCTGACTGCAGACAACGGAAAAATAATTTTTTTAGAAAGTCTGGGCACTCTCATGCTAATTTCCAACAATGTAAGTAGATGCTTTTTCAAATGAAGTAGACATTAGTATTCTTGTCATGCTCCCTGACAATAACTCTTTCAGATTACATTCAAATCCAGGATGGACGGAGCCGTGAGGAGTACATCGACTAGCGTCACACTCTGATTAGCTACTGACCCGTCCTTTTTGCACATCTGGTGATGTTCTTTGTTCACAACTGCATACGCAATAACTTGGTACAGTATGGGCATTTCGACACTGCCGGGCAGTTCATTTACAGTATTTTTTATTTAAGCAGACAGGAGCGGGGTTTTGGTAAATTTCTGAGTTGTGAATGTTTTTTTTTGCGAGCGGAGGGCAAGAGCGAATATCGAAATATACAGGGTGTCGCAAAATTAATCTGAAATATCGTGAGGATAGCTCGGGGGGATTATTTGGCGACGAAAACTCTAATGAAATTTTTGTGTTCGGCGCTTCGTTAAGGAGTTATTCGTCAACAAATCAAAAATCCACCGCAAATCACCCTCTTTTTGAAAATTTTTATCTACTTTCTCACTCGGGCTGGCGGAATGAAAATGATGGCAATCGATTGGGCATTTAATGCACAATGATCTGAAAAAAAAATGTTACTCTATCATCATGTCCGGGTGAGATAACCCGTAATGAATTTCAACGCGGCGCCAGAGTTATTTGGTTCCTAAACGCAATGTGACCCTAACAACCAGAGTCAACGCAAAAAATTCATATCGCCACTATCATTCAATATCGAGGAATGAAATTGAAATCTATTGGACATTCAATGTCATCATCCCTCTGCCTTAAATGGGAAAGGGGGTATGATCTCTCTATCGGGGAATAGCGTTTGATTGGCTGTCCTTTTTTCTTGATAACTCATAAGCAAAGCGTTGGAGACGAAAATTTCATGAGAGTTTTCGCATCCAAATAACAAGAATCGGGAGATAATAAATCAGTAGTGAAGTGGTTGAACGATTCAAGTGAATTTGGTCCTTAAGTGAGTTTTACAGAAATATTTCCGAACTTAAGGGAGATGGTGAAATTTGCAATAACCTTGTTTGAGATTGATGCTAAAAATTTAGGCGGGTTGGGGAAAAGTGATTTGGAAAAGGTGTGAAAATTAAGAACACGCGATTTACTAAAAACCCACTGTTGATGTACTTTATTTGTGGTGTAAACCAGGCGTCTATAAATTTTATAAGGGTACACTGTTTGTTGAATTGTCTCAATTTAAATTCGATAATTGTCTCTACACTGCACTTGATAATTATCTTGATAATTTACTTGATTATAGTCTCAAAATGATTGATAATTGACTCGAAATTAATAGATGATTGACTCGAACAGAGATGCTACTAGGAGCGATAACTCAGTATCTCACGGTGATGCACTCGGTGATGTACTCGATAGAGCGATTGCGACAATACTTACTGTACAGAGATTGAGACGATACGATACTGAACTCGATGGGTGATTTACTTCGTGATCTGACCGTGAACACGAAGGGTCCCGAGGTCGTTCGAAAATTTTCGTTGAACCCGGTGCCATTAGATACGAAACTATTGCTGTTTTAAACAAACCTTTTTTGTAAAGCGAATTGAGTGCTACTAAAAAGGTTATGAGAAAAATTTTGCTATCTCCTTTAGATTTCGAGATATTCATTGAAAACTGCCTAAGAGCCAAAATCGACTTAAACTGCTGGACCACTTCGCTACTGAAATAATCACATGAAAAAAACAGATCGTGGTGTGATGTGTTTAAAAATCAGTGGCCGAGTGATCGCTAAATTTGGAAATGAGGTGAGAGATCAAGGGTCAATAAATATTGAAAATAACCAATAATAACAACACTCGGATGCATTTAAATATCCTCCAGGTCTTTTTTCATTGAATTACATTTCGCACGGAGAGAATGGTTCAGTAAAAATTACGGAACGCTCTAGAAAAATTCCGTGACTATAGATAAAAATTACCTGACAGTTTTGTAAAATTTCCTAAAATCACATTGCGCTCCGAAATTACGGAAAAAATACGTAATTTTTATTGAATATTTCTCTTCGTGCGCTGACGATTACATTTTGTACAGTAAAATTTGCCACGATTTTCTAGGTAATTTTTATCCAACATTTCTCTCCGTGCACTCCCGAAGCAATACATTACCGCCAGGGTAAACCCAACAAATACATCATTAGTACTTCTGCAATCCAATCTATAGCTCCAATTCCACCTCCACCACCAGTAACACAATCCCCATAAACTCCTGTCAATGTTTCTGTACCTGCAACATAAAAAACGCAAACCGCACAATGATTAGTGCGTCCAGCAGTAAAAGTTGTGTTAAATATAACTCTCAGAAAAGTGTCTCATTAACGTGTATATTGGTTCTCCACAAAGGCGTCACTCACGGCGCGTGATCCGTGTGTGCCACATAAGTAAATAAAGCCGATTGAGCTGGCGCGATAATAGCCTTGTGTAGTAATTCAAAGATTGGATTCTCCGAGCTGTTCAACAGATTTGGAATTTGCATACTCAAGCGCTAGGAAAGTTTCCACGGTTGTTGCCGCCCTGTCGTAAACCTCACACGTAATACTCGCTTCCAATGCCGTGCTATAACTAACACCCTTCAGCGGTCTGCACGCCGACTCGCGAATCGGAGAAACGGTTGTTGATAAATCTCCATCGATCGACTGCACTGGGGAAACTAGTGTCTTCAAGACGACTTAATGGAAGAGATTAGAGACAAAAATGTGTCTCATCTGGTAACTTTGTGATGATCGATATTCTGAAAGTCTCAAAGTAAGACTTTTTTTCGTCTGAAGACAAAACCTTTGGTAGACAAACCATTTTGTTCACGCATTTGTCATAAAAATTGTTTTACTTTTCTTGTTTTAATTTCCTTGAAATTCTACTCACAACCGCTATTTTTAATTTTACTGAACATTTTAAAAAACTAGTTTTATTTTGAGACTTATGATCTCGAATTAAGATTTTCAAATGCTTCACGTTGAAAGTTTGAAATGTGTATGTTGAGACTTTTAGCAGTTTTCAGTTGAGGGTTTCTGAAGTCTCAAATCTAGACTTTTGGAAGTCTCAAGTTGAGACTTCTAGAACTTCTCTTAAAGACAAATTTCAGGTTGAACTCCGAAAGTCTTAGCTTGAGACATCCAAAAGTCTCAATTTGAAAGACTCAAGCGATTTGAGACCATTAACAGTCTCAAATCGCAAACTTCAAGTCTCAACTTGAGATTTTAAGTCTCAAATTTAGACTTTGGAAAGTTTTAATTTGAGACTTACAGTGTCAAGTTGAATTTAAGCCTTCTGAAAATCTCAAATTTAGACTTTCGAAGGTATTAATTTGAGACCTTCAGAAGGCTTAAATTGAAGTCTCAAAGTCCCAATTTTAAACTTTAGAAACTCTCAACTTAAGAATTTCAGGCTTCATATTGAAAATTGTGCAAATCTTATTTTAAGACATTTGAAATCTTAAAATAAGGTATTATGTTTTTGGGTGCAAGTTGAGACTTTTCGAAGTCTCAAATGAAGACTTTTAGAGCTTCCATTGAAGAAAAATGTCACGGTGAGTTCCGAAAGTCTCCACTAGAGGCATTCAAAAGTCTTCATTCGAGTCCATGAAAGTCTCAAATTGAAACCCTCAAGTCCCAACTTGAGACACTAAGTCTCAAATTAAGATCTTCCAAAGTCTAAATTTGAGACTTTAATAAGGCTTAAATCAGAGTCTCAAATTAAGATTTCGAAATTTTCAACTTATGAATTTCAGGCTTCAAATTAAAACTTGTCCAAATCTTATTTCAAGACATTTGAAATCTTAAAATAAAGTCTTATGTTTTTGGGTGCAAATTCCGAAGTCTCAAATGAAGACTTTTGAAAGTCTCAAGTGAAGAGTTTTAGAACTTCCTTTAAAAAAAAATTTCAAGTTGAGTTACAAAAGTCTTACCTTAAGCCATTCAAAAATCTCAACTTAAGACTTTCGAATGTCTTAAATTGAGACTTGAAAGTCTCAATAAGGACTTGAAAATCGCTATTTAATCCTCTCCAAAGTCTCAATGTAAGATCTTTAAAATCTCAAAATACCGCTTTTGTTTTCTGAACGATCTATCAAAAATTGATTTGATAAATTTCACCCGGCGAGAGACTTCCATAAGGCTTAAATCAAAGTCTCAAATTGAGACTTTCGAAACTCTCAACTTACGAATTTCAGGCTTTAAATTAAAACTTGTCCAAATCTTATTTCAAGACATTTGAAATCTTAAAATAAAGTCTTATGTTTTTGGGTGCAAATTCCGAAGTCTCAAATGAAGACTTTTGAAAGTCTCAAGTGAAGACTTTTAGAACTTTCTTTAAAGAAAAATTTCAAGTAGAGTTACACAAGTCCTACCTTAAGCCATTCAAAAATCTCAACTTAAGACTTTCGAATGTCTTAAATTGAGACTTGAAAGTCTCAAATAAAGACTTAAAAATCGCTATTTAATCCTCTCCAAAGGCTCAATTTACGATCTATGAAATCTCAAAATAGCGATTTTTTTTCTGAACATTCCATCAAAAATTGATTCGATAAATTTCACCCGGCTCTTACTCCCTTTTGATTCAGAGTCATTAGAGCATTAGACATGTCAGAGGATGTCTCCT
Source organism: Diachasma alloeum (assembly GCF_001412515.2). Lineage (NCBI taxonomy): Eukaryota > Metazoa > Arthropoda > Insecta > Hymenoptera > Braconidae > Diachasma > Diachasma alloeum. Next base: position 1,427,860 of record NW_021680357.1, read on the forward strand.
GAATCAGTCTAACGAACGTCTGTCCTCTCACTGTAACGATAGACACCATTGCATCAACGTCATGAGTTTCTTCTCTACAATACACTGACGGCTCACGTTACGTCTCGGCATTATCCTCCTCTTGGAATCGCGATTCTTCTCCTCTACGAAGTTGAATAAACATCTGACGATTGCGAAAGGATTAGATCGGAGGAGACTTCCTCGTCAAGAGGAGTTGCCAAATTAGTGCGACTCAAGAGGCTCTTCGGAGCTCGGGGAATTTGATTTATTTTCCATCGGTTTATTATTCATCTTTTTTCTTGGCATCGAGGAGTCGAGTGAGCGATCATTCAACCGTGACACAATCAATCAGCGCAACGAGCCTTGCGAAATCATTCGGTGCCTGCCCTTTGGCTGTTCTGGCCAGTTCCGCGAGTCGTAATAGCCCTATATTACTGATATCCTGATGTATGATCTATTTACGTATGTTTAGGTTTTCGTAATCATCTGGCCATAATGATGGATTCATTTTTTTTTGTGCAAATGTTTTTTTTCGTTTAGAAATGCCCATTGCATTGAATGTCAATATTTGTAAACGGGTTCGATATAATCTTTACACTGTTAGAAAATTACTCCTGAAATTTGAAGTAAAAAATCTGGAAATCTTTAACAATCACACATTTACCCGAAATTTTTATGTATTTTGGTATTGGAAAATCAATTGAATTCTGGAGTATTCAATGGAATTGCAATTTTCAGATGCACATGATAATGAAAATTATTAAATAATTGGAAAGTTCAAGCGACAATTTCCCTGAATTTCATTCTACTGAAAATTTAGTTGGCGGTGATGTTCAATTTCCGCAATGAATTAAAAAATTCTAGGTGTCATTGCAATATCAGTGATAAGCTAACCTGAAAAACACAATTATTCTGAATTTTCAACTTGAATGAGAGATTCTATAAACGAGATCTTAAATTGAATTCAAATTTACAACATTGGGAATTCAAGTGCAAAATTTGTAACAGTGTATCAATTTTTGGTGCTACTGATACTTTTTATGGATTTAAAAACTCTGAACTGTTAAGAAAACTGACATTTTGTGGAGTTTAGTTGTATTTTTCAGAATATTGAATTCAATTTAAGGGGTAAACGTTATGAAATTTCAAATCTTTGAGCAGAATGACGAGAATCCTTCGACTTATTTGAGTTTTCGATCAAGTCATGAATATTTAGTACCAAATTAAAAGCTGCATTGTTAATTAATTTAAAGGTCAGGGATATATCTACCTCAATTCTTCTGATTTTCAGCAATTTTTGTGAAATTGTTGAACTGAAATTCACAGTTTGCATTGATTTTTCAATAAAATTGTCAATTTTCAATGACGAAATTCTGTGAAATTTCAGTGAAACCATAATGTAACGAAAATTTCGTTGAAGTAGACGGGAAATGTCAATCAAAGTTTCTTATATATTTGAAAACGTGTTGAATCAATATTCGCATAAATTTTAAAAATCCACATTGTTATGAAAAAAATAACATTTCAGGAAATTTTAGGAATAATTCTCAAAATATTAGAATCAATTTAAGGGGGAAAATCGTTCAATTTTAGAATTTCGCAATTTACTTGAATTGTCGATCGAATCATGAATATTCAGTATCAAATTACGCCGAATGCTCCTGATTTTCACTAAGTTGCGTGCACTGAAAGAAAAAATTATCACTTCCGAAATCGATATGCTCCATGTGAGAATATTTGATGGAGTGGATCAGATTTACTTGAAGGAAATTAACCAACTTGATAGATCTGAGAGAACTTCATAGGTTTATACTACAGAAAGCATACATTGCCGAGGAAAGAATATTTTTTACCCAAAAAAAATTGTCTTCTCGAAATTATTTAGTTTTACCAACACGAAGAGAAATGTTGAGTAAAAATTCCGGAACTCACAGTTTGCTCACCGATTACGGAATCGACTCAGAAAATTTAAGTGACGATATCATAATGTTTCCGGCACTAGAAATTTTATTGGGGAAAACGTGAATTTTTCCCCGTATTTCTGTGAAAATTTTACCAGAAATACCAAGAAATTTTACCTTAAAAGCACAAGAATTTTTCCCAGCCGGTAGATTGTGATTTTTTCCAGTACTCGTACTAGAATTTTTCTATAAAATTTCTCTCCGTGTAGTTTCCTCTCGAAATTATCATTTGTTTCATGGAAATTCAATAACGTTCACTTGGTAAAACCGGAGCCTCGTATAATTCTCTGCAGAACGAATGTATTTACCCGAAAGCCATATAAATGTCTCACGAGAACAATTACTACCACGAAAATGATCATGTGCTGGTGGAAACTTTTTTTTTCCACAAGTAAATTGATTCGACACGACATAAGATCTCTTACGGGAGCATATAATTTTTCCGCAGCAGTAATTGGTTCTCTCTCACTGTTAGAAATTTCTTGCAATTTCAGTCACAATGTCATCTGAATTTTCAATGTTGTGAGTTTGAATTCAATTTCAAATTGAAAATTTTCACTAAATTTCTCATTGATCTTGAAAATTCAAGAAAATTGAATTTTTCATGTTGAAGAATCATTGATTTTTCAATGAAAGCTTGAATTTCCAAACTCATCGTGAAAATTGAACATCACATATAAATCAATTTTAAATAGGTTGGAAATTTAGAGAAGTTATTGCTTGAATTTTCACAATTTTCAAGATTTTTCAGTGCTGTATGGGCCTGAAAATCGAGAATGACTTGAATATTCAAGAAATTAACTGATTCGTCAATGAAGAATTCGACAGAAATTTCATGTATCTTTGTAATTGTTAAAAATTTCAAGCCTTTTAACTTGAAATTTCAAGAGTAATTTTCTAACAGTGCAGTGNTGAAGGAAATTAACCAACTTGATAGATCTGAGAGAACTTCATAGGTTTATACTACAGAAAGCATACATTGCCGAGGAAAGAATATTTTTTACCCAAAAAAAATTGTCTTCTCGAAATTATTTAGTTTTACCAACACGAAGAGAAATGTTGAGTAAAAATTCCGGAACTCACAGTTTGCTCACCGATTACGGAATCGACTCAGAAAATTTAAGTGACGATATCATAATGTTTCCGGCACTAGAAATTTTATTGGGGAAAACGTGAATTTTTCCCCGTATTTCTGTGAAAATTTTACCAGAAATACCAAGAAATTTTACCTTAAAAGCACAAGAATTTTTCCCAGCCGGTAGATTGTGATTTTTTCCAGTACTCGTACTAGAATTTTTCTATAAAATTTCTCTCCGTGTAGTTTCCTCTCGAAATTATCATTTGTTTCATGGAAATTCAATAACGTTCACTTGGTAAAACCGGAGCCTCGTATAATTCTCTGCAGAACGAATGTATTTACCCGAAAGCCATATAAATGTCTCACGAGAACAATTACTACCACGAAAATGATCATGTGCTGGTGGAAACTTTTTTTTTCCACAAGTAAATTGATTCGACACGACATAAGATCTCTTACGGGAGCATATAATTTTTCCGCAGCAGTAATTGGTTCTCTCTCACTGTTAGAAATTTCTTGCAATTTCAGTCACAATGTCATCTGAATTTTCAATGTTGTGAGTTTGAATTCAATTTCAAATTGAAAATTTTCACTAAATTTCTCATTGATCTTGAAAATTCAAGAAAATTGAATTTTTCATGTTGAAGAATCATTGATTTTTCAATGAAAGCTTGAATTTCCAAACTCATCGTGAAAATTGAACATCACATATAAATCAATTTTAAATAGGTTGGAAATTTAGAGAAGTTATTGCTTGAATTTTCACAATTTTCAAGATTTTTCAGTGCTGTATGGGCCTGAAAATCGAGAATGACTTGAATATTCAAGAAATTAACTGATTCGTCAATGAAGAATTCGACAGAAATTTCATGTATCTTTGTAATTGTTAAAAATTTCAAGCCTTTTAACTTGAAATTTCAAGAGTAATTTTCTAACAGTGCAGTGTGCACGGAAAGAAATTTTTGATAAAAATTATCCTACCGTTCTATAAAAGTGCATCGTTTCCTCATTTTTATCCCGATATTTAGTAAAAATTAATATATGATGATCAAATTTTATTCTACGTTGGAGAAATTTTATCCTTATAAAAATAAAAATTACCGTGCCGATAGAGTAAAAATTACTGTACCGGTAGGATAAAATTTATTATGCGTCAGGATAAAACTTCTCTAACGTAGAATAAAATTTGATCATCATATATTAATTTTTACTAAATTTCGAGATAGAAATGCCGAAACGATGACTCATGATACACTTTTATAGAACGGTAGGATAATTTCTATCAAAAATTTCTCTCCATGTGGAATCATTGAATGAAAATGTATAGTTCACAACCGATGAATCCTCAAACGATGAGAACCCAATCGTTATTACTAGAAAGCCAAGAGGAACCGGATTCTCCACCGCAATTTATTAATTGCGGAAACGATCGAAAAGTGGAATAACGCGGTGTACGTGCACACAAAACAAGTTGTATTAGACGTATTTTCCCGGCTCATCGTGCACGCTCCACTTGCCGCCAGTCCACAGTCTAATGGCTCTCATTCCCCCTCGACTTTTTTTTAATTGTTTCCAGAAATCCTACAATTCCCTTCGGCATAAGCCCACTGGCTGTACGCGTGCTACGGCAATTAAATCTCCACTATGTACAGACAAAAAATATGATACAAAATGCGATAAGGAAAGAATCGTAAATAACATTAGGGGATATTTATGTGATATCTGGTTTCAATTAATTGGGTGAATTAAGCCGATACTGCAGGAAGTAAAAACCCAAGGTACATGTCAATTGACACTTGTTCTTATTTTACATATTTCTGTTTCATGGGTTCGGGAGCCGGGAAAACTCATAAGTAATTTATATGGGGGAATTAGAATTCGTAAATTAGAGTTTATGGGTCGTGATGTAATGTCACACTTTGCGCAAATTGTGGATTCCGGCTATTGAATCATTAGAAGTGATCTCGTAATTTTAGCGGGAAAATTTTTTCCATTTATTTATAACGAGAAAATCACGTGTGGTGGTTTTTCAGGTGTTTGTGCATTTGTAGCGAGGGATTGGAGGACTTTTTTGGCTGATGAGTGGAGTAGTTCGTGATGTGCGCTGTTAAATATTTTTGTCTGAAGTTAATTACCACTGAAATTTCAAGAAATTTCGGAATTGAAAATTCAGAATTTCGTGGGAAGATCAAAGAGAATTAGAAATTTCAGCTCCATTTTTTCTGAAAAATGAATTTAAAAAACGAGAAAATTTGGTTAAATACATTTTTGAATTTCCAGGACGATGACACTGAATGCGATTTAGGAAGAAAAAGATGATTAACTGAGATGAAAATTCTATGTAATTAGGCACTGAAGATTCATTTTAGATTGGAAATTCAAATAAATTGAGGAGTTCTCGTCTTTTTACTGTTTAAAATTCTGGAATTTTACTGAATTTTCAGTGAAACCTTAAATTTCATGATTTTTTTCTCCTTCAATCGCATTCAGTGTCACTGTCCTGAAAATAAGTAGTCAACTGTGGGTGAAATTTAATTTTTTTCTAACAGTGTGTGCAATTTTTGTAAGATTTACGCTGTTAAAAAAAATTTGGTTAATTTTATGGAAAAAGACCATGAATCTAATTTAAGGGGAATAAGTCAATGGAATTATAAGTTTCTTTGAAAATTCAAGTGATTTTGCAGTGTTTTAGCGGCAGGAAAATTGAAATTCCACAATTTTCATGAATTTTGAGGTTAAAATCACTATTTTTTGCAAAATTCCCTTGAATTTCTCGGAGTTCTAGGGATTCTGAAGGAATTCCCTAAAAATTTAGAGGAATTAAGAATTCAAGGAGAGATTTCTCTGAATTGTCCTGATTTTTCATTAATTTTCCCGGAATAATTAAACTGAAATTTGCAGTTCCTATGGATTTTCCATGAAATTGTGAATTGTCAATTACAAAAATCCTTGTAATTTCAGTGGAATTGTTACATGTTAGAAATTTAAGACTCTTACCGGAAATTTCAGTGGAAAATTTTTAACTGTGCATCCAACAAATTTAGGATGATCCGAAAAATTCACTTATAGCCTAGAGATTTAGGACATGAGAAGTTAAAATTCCACAATTTTCATAAATTTTGAGGTTAATATCAATATTTTCTGCAAAATTCCCTTGAATTTCTCGGAGTTCTAGGGATTCTGAAGGAATTCCCTAAAAATTTAGAGGAATTAAGAATTCAAGGAGAGATTTCTCTGAATTGTCCTGATTTTTCATTAATTTTCCCGGAATAATTAAACTGAAATTTGCAGTTCCTATGGATTTTCCATGAAATTGTGAATTGTCAATTACAAAAATCCTTGTAATTTCAGTGGAATTGTTACATGTTAGAAATTTAAGACTCTTACCGTAAATTTCAGTGGAAAATTTTTAACTGTGCCTCCACCAAATTTAGGATGATCCGAAAAATTTACTTATAGCCCAGAGATTTAGGACATGAGAAGTTTAGAATTATTCAATGAATTAAGAGTTTCCTGGAGTGTCAGGACTGATTCCAAAATTTGGAAATATTTTAGGAATTCAGGAGTGCCACAAAAATTAGGAATGTCCTAAGAATTTCTGAAATTGTCTAGTAGAGTATAAAAAATTTATGATCATTTAACAATGCATAAGGATTCGGGAAATCGAGGATCACACACACGAAAATATTCATGAAAAACTCCAGTGAATTCTACAGAAAATTCTATTGGATTTCTATTTGGCCGATTCCATTGAAGAAATGATTCTACATAAAATTGAAACTATTTTATAGAAAAAAATCAGTAGAATTTCGTCTTTCTTCACAACCTTTTCTATCGAGACATTTCCTGTCTCGAATTTCTCGAAATTAATTTTCGAAAGTTTTTCCACTCTACGTATAATAATCGCCGGGGCATTATGGGACAGGTCTAGGTTAAAGAAAAAACATTTCACAGTTAACAGAAAAAAAATCAAATCCAATAAAAAAAAATCAATCAAATCCAATAAAAATAATTTGAGCCTCATAAGTAATAAAAAAAATCCATAAATCTGCCACTAAAAATAGTATCCAAAACTCCCAAGTAAAAACACAGTGAAATGCTGGAATTGAATTTCATAAATCATAGTTGATGTCATGATGTAATGTCACACTGTGCGCAAATTATGGATTCCGGCTATTGAATCATTAGGCATGCTCTCGTAATTTTTACGAGAACATTTTTTCCGATTAATTTATGACGCGAAACTCGCGTGCGGATGTTTCCTAGACGATTATGCACTTACATCGAATGACTTTTTTCGTGACGAATGGAGTAGTCCGAAATTTTCGCAATTTCGTTACGTTTTGACGTTACATATCGTCCACCAGGTAATGAGAGACATTAATCGGTGGGCAATTATGGAGTACGACCGGTGAGTCTGATTATTTTCAATGACTCGATGACTTAATCGCCCGTGCTCGAAAGAATGGGCCCATCGATGAAATTTTATTTTTATTTGACGTATTTACGGTAATTGTGGGGGATTTAACTTTCTCGATGGAAAAATCAACCCGTGAAAATACGAGGAAATGATCTGGGAATTTGTATTATCCCCGGAATTTGTCGGTTGTAACGCGCTCAGGGCTTCGGGCTCTGCATTATTGGCTGATATACTCCAGGGAGTATAACAGGAATTATGGAACGTACACACGAAAAATTTCACAAGACTGGGACTGACGCAAAGGCCCAGTCACCGCGACTTGCGGAATTACCACGGGCGATTGCTTTAATAGTGTAATTGTAATTTGGCAATTGTTGGAGAGAAAACGCGGACGGGGGAGTGGGAGGGTTTAGAAGAGTTTTGATTTAATGCGAGAGGATTTTGTTGGGGTGTAAAATCGGGGTGATTGATGGCGCGAGTGTCTCAAGCTATTTATGGCGTTGTCAGCGGAGGTAAAAAAAAAATCACGAAATTGGTGACTTTTTTAAAATACATTTTTTGATTTTGTCGAAACCCCTATGCAAAATCTCAGATAGCCTAGGAGAATGGGTGAAACCCAGATTTTTTCTTTTAAAAAATGCATTGTAATATGCGCTCTCATGGGAATTCGGACGAAAAAATATTAAAAATACGTGGAGAGAAATTTTTGATAAGAATTATCTCACCGTTCTATAAAAGTGTATCATGAGTCATCGTTTCCTCATTTCTATCTCGAAATTTAGTGAAAACTAATATATGATGATCAAATTTTATTCTACGTTAGAGAAATTTTATCCTGACGCATAATAAGTTTTACCCTATCGGTACAGTAATTTTTACTCTATTGACACGGTAATTTTTGTTTTTATCAGGATAAAATTTCTCTAACGTAGAATAATATATAAGATTTCATCATCATTTATTAATTTTTACTAAATTTCGGGGTAGAAATGGGGAAACGATGACTTATGATACACTTTTATAGAACGGTAGAAGAATTGTTATCAAAAATTTCTCTCCGTGTAGAAAAAAAATCGTAATTTTTCTGAAATTTCGCACTTGGGCGGCGCTTTCATGGAGGAACATGCACAAAACTAATCCAAGTGGCCTAGGAGAATTGTTTAGAAGGGATACACTGTTAAATAATTACTCTGGCATAGTGAGTAAGTTCGTTGTCTCACATGCGAAACGTTCCGAGTTCAAATCCCGGCCGGGTAGAATGGTGCGATCTAACGATTTAAAATCTTGATCATCACCGGAGTATACCCTAACCGGAGCGATCGCAGCGATGTAAAATAACGATAAAAAAAAATAATTACTCTTTAAATTTCAAGTGAAAAATCTTCAAATTTTTAACAACGAATTATTTACATGGAATTTCCATTGATGTTATTATTAATAAATCAGTTAAATTTCCTGAATATTCAATGAAATTTGAATTCTCAGGTTCATACGACAATGAAAATTAGTGAATTTCGTAAAAATTCAGGGAATTTCTCTTTAAAAATTTTAATCTGTTGAAAATTCAATCGAATGTATTCCTTAATTTTCACGACAGGTTTGAAGACCCAAATTTTCTTCGAAAATTCATGATCATTAATCATGAAAAACTTAATTTTATTGAATTTCGAAAATGAATCAGGAATTCCAGGAGCAATTTAGTTTGAAATTGAATTCAAGTTCAGAATATTGAGAACTCAACTGCATCTGTTACTTAAATTTCAAAAAAAATTTAACACTGTAATTAAAAAACTCATGAAAAAAAGGAATTCTGCGTTAGGCGATAACCCGGGTTAAGTTGATTTTAACTTTTGGCCAAATTTTATAAATATCTCGGAATCTGAGAGAGATAGCAAAATTTTTTTTATTACCTTTTTTATAACCCTCAATTGGCTCTACAAAAACGTCGTAACAAAAATTTTTGTGTCTCTTTTAGATTCCGAGATATTCGACAAAAATTGGTCAATAGTCAAAATCCACTCGACCCGATTTACCGCTTCGCTACTGAATTATCCAAAAGACAAGCCAGAAAAATAAAAGAAAGCTTGAAATATGTGGGGAAAAAATAGAAAAGTTATCAAAAAAAATTTTCGAACACAAAAATTGTCGAAATCGATTGGAAATTTGTAACTGAAATATCGTCTTTTTTTGTTCAGCGATTGGTTTTCTGCGAGAGAACAGTAGATTCTCCTTCGTCGCACTTCTTACATGTCCACCCCGCCACAAATATCTAAAAATTCGAGATGTTCCTACTGAATATGATCATCGGCTCCACTGACCGCGCCTGATTCTCCGCGTACCGTCACGCCTGAAAGAACCCCTCGCATTGCTGCCATCTCGAGCCAAGTGAATTACGATTAACGAGGAAATTGTGCACGGACAAGTAGTTCCCTGGTCACGGGGGGACGAGAATTCCATCTCATTGTGACGCTTCGTCTACTCAAGTTGGGTAATACCATCTCAACAGAGAAAGTGACGGTTATTCCATAATAATTTCTCGCGAAGAAGAGCACTGAATTGCGGAAGTTACCGGTTCAATGATCCCGCGTATTATCCCGAGTTTTTCCCGATGTTTTTGTGGGAATTTCAGTAGAAGAATGATGAGATCATTCTTCCTGCCATGAGGACAATGACTTGTGGGCCGCATCCAATGGTGTGCGGGGATTGGTAATTGGCGACAAGATGTTCAATTGAAGGCATTCACCGGACATTCATCGTTTTATAGACAATTGTCTTGTTAGGATGATGCAACATGATCATTACGAAGAATGTGTCTGTGCTGGCTATTATTAGACGCCGTTGTTCAGTTCTCAGCGTATCTTTAATATTTTTTTCAATCGCTGCAGCCTGCGGTGATATTGCCTTCATATTGCTAGTTTGCATTCAAATTTTTTTGGGAACGCACATAAAAATCCGCCTTGCTCCTCTGAAATCCAATATGGCCGCACATACGGGTGCCGCCATGACACTTTCATGCGAGCGTTTTTTATTTGGAAGACTAATAGTTACAGTTTGAATGTGGTTTTGTTCCTTCGTATTTTAATGTAAATTTCTATATGAAGGATGTGTTTGTGCTGGCTGTTATTAGGCGTCGTTGTTCCGTTTTCTCTGTATTTTTAGTAATTTTTTCGATCGCTGCAGCCTGCAGTGATATTGCCTTCATATTGCTAGTTTGCATTCAAAATTTCTTGTGGACACACATGAAAATAAGCCCTGCTTATCTGAAATCCAATATGGCCGCATATACGGATGCCGCCATGATACTTTTTCATGCGCGCGTCTTCTACTTGGGAAGACTGTCAGTTGATATTTAAATATGGCTTTTATCCTTCGTACTTTAGTGTAAATTTTCATGGAGACATACATGAGAATTCGCCCTGATCATCTGAACTTCAATATGTTCGTTTACAGGCATGTTTCCATGACTTTTTCAGGCACGCGTATTATATTTGGGAAGTCTGACAGTTTCTATTTAAATGTGGTTTTAATCCTTCGTGTTTTAATGTGAATTTTTATGAAGACCCACATGAGAATTCGCCTTGATCATCTCAGTAGCGAAGTGGTAAAAAGGTATAAGTCAATTTTAACTACTGACCAGTTTTCAATCAATATCGCGGAATCCAAGAGAGATAGCAAAATTTTTGTTACAACATTTTTTGTGGAGCTGATTGAGTGCTACAACAAATGTAATGACGAAAATTCCGCTATCTCTCATAGATTCGGAAATATTCCTCAAAATCTCAACTGAGAGATGAGTCGACTTAAACCCTTTTATCACTTCGCTACTGATCTGAACTTCAATATGCTCGTTTTATGACCTAATACATTTCTATGACTCTTTTTCACACATTCTTTTTTTGTAAAAACGGACAGCTGCGATCTAAATATAAATTTTATATTGCCAATTCTCATGTAAATTATCAAGACGACGTCCATGAGAATCCGCCTTGCGCAGCAAAAATCCAATACAGCATGTTTTCCTCTATTTCAGAAGCCTGGAACTGAAATTTAGACACATCTTTCATACTCCTCATTAGCATGGAAATTTTCATGAAAACGCACATGAGAATTCGCCTTGTTCACCTGATATCTAATACAGCTATGACGCTTTCTCTTACATACATTTCCATTTGCAAAATCTAATGCGGTAGTTAGGGACACCTTTCATAACGTTGATTTCCATGTGAATTGTCATGAGAATGCACATGAGAATTCACCCGCTCCTCCGAAATTCAATCCACCCGCCTGTATGAAACTCCCTGCACAGGAATAATTTTCTTCATGCGCACTTTCTGCCAACTCTCATCACGGAAGAAAACCATCTCGTCTAAATTGAGGAGCATTCGCAAGCAATTCCCGATAAACACTTACGACCTCATCAGAGCATACATTCGAGGCACATTACATATCCTAGAACGATGGCAATCAAATAAGAAGTGATTTGTGAATTTATATCCCAGAGAGCAATCAACCGTGCGTTACGTCGCTAATCAACGAAATTGAAGCACAAAACAAAATTACAATCCCGGTAATTATCGAGAGAAGAGGTTCATTAGTGATGCATACGTCCTAGGAGTCATGATGTATTCGGCTTTCGCTGAAATCGTGACCAGGATTTTTCGTATTGAATTGAACACTCGATGCAGCGAGTTTTTCCCGCTCTCTTTGTCTCACTTTCAATGAAGCTGACAAAAAAATTGGATACAAATGAACTATTATTTCTCAACAGCGGGACAGAGAACACAAATTGGTTGTTATCTGAGGACTGGTTGTTTGACAAATACAAATATTTCACTTCTGAAATAAGAGTGAGGGAGAAAAAAAACTCGTCGGCGATTGATAGAAATGGAAAGCCCCGGAACAACTCTCACCTTCCGATTAGCCAGATATTCCGAGATATTCCATAATTTGACGAAGAATATTTCCTGTTTCGTGAAGACTTTTTAGATTAGTGTCATAATATCGGCATTTCACCGATAGATTATCCAATTCAATGGTTTTTGTCTGCCTTTTTGTTGGAATTTGTCTGACGGAAGGAAGAACCGGATCTTGCGCAATCGTCCGTTTACGGTCATCATGCTGATGGATGGAGTGTAAATGTTACTCGTTTGACGGGACACGATAGCTGTAGGACACGATGTCATGTCATTTTTCGGGGAATTTAATCTTGAAGAATCAATCGCCTAGTCATTGGTGTCAAAGTCAAGATGACGATGCCTTCTTGGTTGAAGGGGGCTTGGTGGAGGTGTGCGGAAGGAAGAGAGGTATTTCAATTGCACAATTTCACGAGGGGTCAAGCAGCGCTGACCCCCGGACGCATTGCCGGCAATTTGAGAAAGCCGAAGGGAGGTAATTTATGCTCGAACATCTTTGGTTTTTTCCCGCGGGGAATGGAAAGCTGGGTTTAGGTGATTCCAGTCGAGGCGCATGTTTTCATTTGCATAGGTGGAGAATTTTGCTCGATGCGGGGAGATTTGTGAGGATGTCATGGAGTTCTTTGAAATGTTTGTGAAGGGGTCCGATAATTAAGATAATACTTTCAATTTTAATCATTTTAATGGGTGCTCTGGCAATTTAGGAATGTCTCAGAGATGCGTGGGTATTCGAAATATTTGAAGGATTTCAGGATTTAGGAGTATCCTACAAATGTAGGAGTATTCTTCAATTCGAAAGTATTCTGGAAATTTAGGGGCGTTCAGAAAAATTAGGAGAATTAAATGGTCAGAGTCAATCAAAATATTTAGGAATACGGAAGGAATTTAGGAGCGCCGTCAAAATTAAGGCCTATTTCGAGGAATTTTCTAGGTGTTCATAAGTATTCTAAAAATTCAGGAGTATCGAAAACATTGAGGAGTATCCTAGAAATGTGGGAATTTTTCAGAATTTGAGAGCATCCTAGGAATTCAGGAGCCTTCAGCAAATTAAGAGAATCCTGAAACGTCGTAACCAAGCGAAATATTTAGGAATTTGCAAGGAATTTAAGAGTGGTGTCGGAATTCAGGAGTATTTCAAACAATTTTCTAGGAATTCAAAAGAATTCTGCAAATTCAGGAGGGTCTGAAAAACTAAGGAATATCCTAGAATTTTGAAGTGTCTTGACAGTTCAGGATTGTCCTAGAAATACCCTGGTAATCTAGAATTTAAGAATACTTTGAGTATTAAATAGTATCCTGAAAATTTAAGAGTCTCCTAAAAATGTAGGAGTGTTCTAGAATTTGAGAGCATCCTAGGGATTCAGGAGCTTTCTGAAAATTGGGACAATCCTGAAAAGTGATAATCGAACGAAATATTTATGCATTTGCAAGGAATTTAGGAGTATCTTCAAAAATAAGGACTATTTCAAGGAATTTTTTAGGAATTCAAAAGGATCCTAAGAATTCAGGGGTAACTAAAGAATTCAGGAATATCCTAGAATTTTGAAATGTTTTGGAAATTCCCGAATATTCTAAAAATATTCGTGAATACGAAAAAATGAGAATTAGCTCGAAATTTAGGATTAGAATGTAGGAGTTTTCGATTTCCTAAAAAGTCAGGGGTAATCCTAAAGATTAAGAGAATCCTAAAAATTGAAAAGCCAGGATGAACTGAAAAATATCCTAGGACCTTTGGACTGTCCAGAAAATCCAGGAGAATCCTGAAAATGTAGAACTGTCCTAAGGCCTTAGGAGTATCAAAAAAAAAATTAGGATCATTTAGAAGAATCTAGGAATATCCTGCCGATATATGAAATCCAAGAATTTTTATAGAACCTCCCAAAAAATCAGGATATCCTGAAAATCCAGGATGTACGCACCTTCCTCTCAATCTCAATCATATTCGGAACTACCGCAAGCATTTATTTCCCAGCTATCACATAACATCGTCCTCCGACTCTCGCGAGTGCTCAACCCGTGCGAAAAAATTCATAACATCTCCAATCACCTCAACCCAGCTGAAAAATGGTTTTATCCCCTAATAAAATCACAATTGTAAACCATGCGAGATACAAGGTGTGACGTATCCAACATTACCACCTGACATGAACGACTCGACTAAACGATGTTGCTCAAAAAAACGTCAAACAGGATTTTAATTCAATTCTACATACATTCCACATTCTTCCCCTCAACTGCTATCAATGAAGTGCCAATTACTAGCGGTCCCGTGTCTCTTACTACCCTGATTCAGATCTTGCAATCGAGATAACGTGAATGATGATACAGGGCGGTGTATACTTTTCGCCACTCAACTACCCGGCATGTGCTACTGATTATAATCTTCGTGTAAAAATTACCACGACTCCTAAGTCATGCGTCTTAATTCCCAATTAGGAGACTCATGCGTGGAGTTCATTTCTCCATTTATGTAAATAAGTCGGCGATTACGAATTATCCCGGTGACGCCCTATCATTTCGCGATTTTGCGGTAAGAACAAGTGCCTGTCATTAAATTGATATTCAATGGAGGAATAAGAGATTGAGTTGGACATTCTAATACAATCTTAGGGGTTTTTTGAAACTTTAGAATTTTTCTAGAAATTCAGGATTACTCGGAAAGTTGAGGAGTATCCAAAAAAAAAAGATTATCTAGTATTTTAGGATTCAAATGCGCGATGCAACTTCAAGGGGTCTCCAAAATTCCCGAGTAATCCATAAAATAGGATTATGTTAAGGAGTTAGGGATTAACTAGAAATTCAGGAGTATCGCAACAAATTCAGTTGACACATAGAAAATAGGAGTATCCTGGAAGATTAAAAAATGTAGAGGATTTTATGAATTCCATAAATCTTGAAAATTAAGGATTCTTTCACAAAATAGGATTGTCCGGAAGAGTGAGGAGAGAATTGTAGGAGTATCCTAGCATTCAGGAGTATCCAGAATTTCAGTTCTCAAAATTCTGATATTATCTACAAAATAAGAGGAGAAGAATGTAGGAGTACCCTAGGAGCAAATTTTAGAACCGTCCAAGGATTAAAGAGCATTGTTCCGAGAATTCTGGAAATTCTCAAGATTCAAGTGTTATCCCTCGTGTTATCCACAAAGTACGATTATCCTGAAGAGGGAGGAAAAGAATATAGGAGTATCCTAGGATATACTGGTGTCCTGAGAATTCCAGAAATCCTGGAAATTCAGGAATATCACACAAAATAAGATCATCTGGAGGAGTTAGGATAGAATTGTAGGAGTATCTTAGGATTCAGGATCATCCTGAGAATTCCAGAAATCCTGAAAATGCAGGAGCATTCTATAGAATAGGATTATCCTGGAGAATGATGAAAAAATTCTGGAATATCCTATAAAATGAGGAATTCCCTGAAACTTTTCGGCTGTCTTATGGAATTTCCTAAAAACTCAGGCATATTAGAGACATCCTGAAATACGCTAGGATTCCAGAACACCCTGAAAAGTTGAGAGCATCCCTAAAATTCAGGAGGAATAAAAAATACAGGATTACATCCAACAGGAACGGGACACGTTCAGTTTAGCCCTGGAAATCTGGAAATATCCTGGAAAATTAGAGCTACCATAAAATTGTAGGAGTGTCCTGAAAGGAGCATTTAGCGCATTCGTAGATTAAGAATTATCCAGTAACGCCCTACGATTTCGTGATTTTGCGGTAAAAACAAGTGGCTGGGGCAATTAACTCGATATTCAATAGCAAAACAAGACATTAATTCGTACATTCTAATGCTACCTTTGGGATATTTAAGCGAAAAGAACGTGCATGGGGACAGCCCTGCGGGTGATCTAAATCTCGGATCGTTTAAATTAGCAGGTACGGGTACCGGGCAGGCACCTACGCGCCTTCTCCCGGGCCCTTCACCGACGCACGTGGCGTGTATCAGTGTCACGTGATATAGTTTTCCGTACTAATCGGACCACACGTGAGGCGCGAGGCACGTGTCTACTGTCGGCTACTGCAACATTGATACGATTATTCGAAACATGGGAAGAAAAAAATGAGTGAGGGAATTGTGGAACTGGCGCCGCCGGTGGTTGGGAATTCTGGTGAAATTCTGTCGAATTATTGGCTAAACATTTGCGAAATGGGGATTTCTGTGGTGACGAGTGGACCGAGGAAAAACAAGAAAAGGTAAGAACGAAATTTTAAGAGAATGTATGATAGTTCAGCGTTACGGACCATTGCAGATGGCTGTCTTGGCTTTTTTTGTTGAATTCAATTACATGTATTTTAGTTGGATAAAATGGTGTGTACATTGATTTCGTATCACTGAAAAGACTATTTTCTTTTTATCTCTTAAGACATATCTAAGAGGTTTTTTTTTCGATCAGAGTATTGGAAGGGTTTTAGAGACTTTTGACAGCTTGATTAATTCGTTACTGATTTCTTTGAGACGCATAGGATATCTTTAGGAAATTTAAGACGTTTAAGACATTTTTAATCCATTTTAAAACACGTTAAGAACTTGAAGAATATGACAGATTCTTCTCTGGAGATGTTCGATCAACTAAAATATTATTCTCCACTTTCAAAACTATCTCAGAATTTTTGAGTCTGTTTAAGACATTTTAAGACATTTTCCATATCTTGGTAGAAACATCGATAAGTATTTCCAATGCAACAAAAGAATGTTTTAAATGAAAAAAAAATTAAGTTGAAGAATTATTTCTTGATAATTTCAGGATGTTTAAAACGATTTTAGGTCTTTTACGCCATTTGAAGACATTTTAGACGCATTTTATCTTTTTCATATTGAAATTAATGAGGTGTCTATGAAGCATCTTCAATGGCAACATAATAAATGTTCCCCCAGAAAAAAAAATTCAAGTTGAAGAAAATTTTTTCTCTTCAATTTTAAGACATTTAGGACTTCTTAAAGCCGTTGATCAAGACATTGTTTCCACGTCTTAATAAGGTGGTCCTGAAGCATCTCTAATTCCTACGAAATAAATATTCCAAAACAAAACAAAAATGTCAAGTTAAAAACATTTCTTCTCCAGAATTTTAAGACGCTTAAGACATCTTAAAGCCATATTTGAGATTTTCAAAACCGAGATGTTCCATGAATCGAAATATTCTTTCCCTTCATTTCTAAGATGTTTAGGACATTTTTAGTCATTTTAAGACATTTCAGGACGATTTCCATATCTTAATGAGATAACCATCAACTATTCTCAGTTGCAACAAGATAAATGTCTTAAGCCATTCCTTGCGCACTAAATTCACCGTAAGTAATGACCGAAAATGGTTATTTCATGTATCTAATTGGAATACAAGTAGAAGCCTCGAATAAAACATGGAGGAGTGTATGAGTCACTGCATTAACTATCGATTATTGAGAAAGGCAAATCAGATGATCCGCATTTCTGTATCTACTCCATAGCAGTTACATACGTGTTTCGGCCGATGAGCGGCAGAAGGTGAGTCCAAACAACCGTGGAAGATCCGCAATTGGAAAGGCTCTCGACACGGTTTGTCACGATAGGCAAAAAGGCATGGAAAACCCGGGAGAAGAAGACTATTTTATCCTGGCAATTCAAGTCGACCTAACCGACAAATTACAGGCACGATTGGTACGGGGAGACGGCAGCGCGGTTGGGCGCGTGAGATTTCCACGCGGATCGTGAGCTAAAGATTATTTCGAAATTTTGAAACGTTGTTACGAGACGTAAGGAATAATTGTTTCGATATCGTTTCACACGGGAGAGGAGGGGAGGTTTGCACTGTTTTGTCAATGATTTATCATTTTTTCTTCATTTGGAATGAGTCGGAAATGGGCCCGTGTGACATGTGGAGGAAATTTATTCGGGACAAAAAAATTTGGTTTTTTGCCGGAGGTTTTTTTTTAATTTTATTTGTTTAAAGTGTTGGAATCCGTAGTTTGGATTATTTACACTGCCAGTGTGTTACATTATTTTAAATTTGAAGGTTACAGTCTTTTAAGTAGTTACATATCTCTTCTATGAATTTATGGTCAGTTGCATCTGCGAATTTCTTGGTGGAGTAGGGCCGTGAACAGTTAAGTTTTTCTAGATTATTTATTAACTTTGTTCGTTCTTGACTGTATAGTGTACAGTGCCATATTGCTGGAGGTTTTGGATATTGATATTGTATCACAATGGAGACTAGTTTCTTCAAATCGTTTGTAACCCCTCGCGTACGGCGTCGATACCATGCATCGACCCATAAACTTGTCCTATCGGCCGGCGTCAATGCATGACATCGCCCCTTTCCGTCAATAGTAAAAAATCATTTTCTCGAATCCTAAGGGACATATTGACGTTTGGAACAGATTTTTGGAAAGTCAATGGAATTGTCTCTGCAGTGAACTATTTTATTTTATTTTTTTCACTGCATTTATAATATTTTTTTCTACGAACAAAAGTTGTAGATGGAAATTTTGGATCCAACCGATTCAATGATATTAAATCATCTCGTTTATCGACAAAATTTTCCCCCAAATTTTTGAAATTTTTACTGAAAATACTTCAATGATCCTTCTATCGAATGGCAGAAGTTAAATTTCGATTTGTTGAATAATTTGTTTGTTATAAATAAATTTAGCATGTTCGATGATCTCGGTAATCAATTGTCGGCAAACATTGAAATTGGTGTAAAAAATTACGAAATTCTCTAGGAGTTTATTTCAACGTTCAATACAGCCAATGCATTTCATTTCTTTTTTTTCGTTCGACTGTTTTCAAGTTATCGTTCATTGAATAACGGAGTTGACGCGGTCTACGTCTCCCGGGCGTTGATAAACAATCCGCGTTATGAGGAGGCCGTACGTGAGGGTTTAAAGTTTTAAGACATTTAAGATCTCTATAATTATAATATTTGATGCGATCATAATATTTTTCATACTTTGAAATTGATTAATGACATGAAATTTTTTATTCGTCCGTTTAAATGTTTTGAATATTTTGTATCATATTAAAAATTGGTTTCCTTCGATCAGTTTTTAAAATGTTTAAGCCATTTTTAAGCCATCAATTGCAGTTAAAACGTTCGATGCATTATAATCTTTTTTTATTTTTGAAATTTAAAAATCTTTCGTTCATTTCTAAGACGTTTCAGAATTTTGAGGCCATTTTTAGACGAAAATTATGTCAAAATTTAAGAAGAACGTGAAAGAAATTTTTTTCTCGAATAAAAAAATTTGAATGTTGATCCTTCATCACTTTTTAGGCTCTTAAGCCGTTTTTAAGACGTTTCTTTCAACGACAGTAATAAAAAAAATGTAAATTTCTTTGATCCTTTAATGCCGCAGACCTTTCATTCATTTTAAAGATGTTTGAAACACTTTAAGAGTTACAAATTAATTAGAAATCTAGAACGTTGTTCCGAGACCTCAAGAATAATTGGTTTCGATATCGTTTCACATGGGAGAGGAGGTCAGTACGATTTTGTCAATGATAATTTTTTTCATGTGGAATGCGTCGAAAGCCCATGTGATATTTGAAAAAGGGAAATTTATCAACGACAAGAAAACAACTTTCTGAAGTAGGAAAAAAGGGCCTTGAATAGAAATATCTTTGACTCGTTTAAAAAATAACGGATCTACAGTTTTTTGGATCAATCATTGTCTTCAACATTTCCGGGGCACATCAAACGTTAATTTTTCAATTTAAATATTAAATTAATAATAAAAGAAAGAATAATCATGTGACTCAGGAGAAAGGAATGGAAAATCGGATGCCATATCGAAAAAATCAGTCCAAAATTATTCTCAAAATAATTCGGACTAGGATAACTTCTTCAATTCAATATTTCTTCCAAAAAACTGATCACGATCTCTGACAATTTCATCCGCTAAATCCCATTGAAAATGTCATTCCTGTTTATTTGCGACGTCTTGAAAAGACAGATGGTGATAATAAATCACGGAGACTTTTATTATCTCTCATGGTGAACTCTGCACACAAACAATACGGCGAGTTGCATTCCTGGGGGTACTTGACTCTCAAGGACTGATGTATGTGCAGGTTAACGCGGCACGAGACCCCAACGATCTCGCACAATCACGTGATTGTGTTTGTACACAATCGCTCGGGCACAAGAAACTCGGTTTTTTATTCTATCCAACGGTCGAGAAGGTTATTATCTCCACCTGATACTTGGGATACGGTAATTATCTGGTTGTTTAGGGGAATTTTTTTTTGTGAGATTGAGGGCGAGTTGAATTTTATTTGAACTATAAAATTCACTGTGAAGCCATCAAAAATGGAAAATTAAGTGAAATTTCAGGGTTTCAATTGTTACATTAAGATTGTTGATTTTTTTCTGTAAAATATTTTCTGATGAACATTTTTGTTTGAGAAAAACGAAAGTTTATTGTCTTTTGAGAATATTATTGAGAATAGTTTTGCTCTCATGGAATTTTTTATCCTTTCGTTCGATTATTTTTGGCTAAATTCACGATAAAGTTCTTTAATGGTTTCTTTCAGAAAAAAATTGAGAAATGAAAAATTCAAAATGCTTGGATGACCCTGAATTACGTCACCCCTCCAATTCATCAAAGTCCATTAATTTTTTCTATAAAATATTTCTGTTAAAGATTTTTATTTGAATAAAAGGAGATTTTCAACACAATTTTGAAAGAATTTTTACTTTTGAAAATATAACTTGAAATAGTTTTGTTCTCATGGAATTTTTTATTCTTTCATTTGATAATTTATGTCTAAACTCAAAATATAATTTTCCAAATCGATCCTTTGATTGAAAAAGTGATTAGAAAATGATTTTCTAGGTGATTTCATTCGACTTTTCTCTCCGTGCAGTTTACTCTCGTCACTGGAGCGAAAGGGTGCTTCTAGTGAGTCAACGCTGAAGTGTAGGGTGTGACGTCACGTTCCTCTCCTCACTAGCTTTTTAATCATTTTTATGAAATAAAAGGAATGATAAAATCGAAGAATTTCTCATACATTCACTGTTAAAAATTTTTGTCTAAATTTTCCGTGCCAAATTCTGAAAATTTGTATCGTGGTCAATTTCCACTGAAATTTCAGAAAATCTTGTTATTAGAAAATCGAATATTTTTCCATTAATTTTCTGTTCAATTTATCTAGAAATTAAAATACTTGATGTTTCAGTTCAATTGGTCTGTGAAAATTGAGAAAAATCAGGAAAATTCAGGGAAAAATTGAAAATTTATGTTCTTTTCATTCTGAATATTCGTGTTAAACTAAAACCTCATGAATTTCCGTGAATTCTACTTAAAACTTGACATTTCATAACCATTCGTCGATGGTTTCATAACAATCCGTCGAATACCACTCGACCTCCAAAATTAATCGAACATTTTGCTCATGTGTTTCTGTGTATCAACGATCGGGATAAGTTTTGCACAAAAATTTTAATCTGGAAAACTTCTCCCTCTCGTTGCTACGCAACAAAACAATCGGGAAATATCCGATAATTTTGGAGGTCTCGTGGTATTATTACTGAATAATTTCTACATTTAAAAAATGTATGAAATATCCGTTTCCACGGAATGTCACGAAGAAAAATTGAAATTTGCAGGCGAAAATTATGGAAATGAAGTGGACATTAATGAACCCGGGCATATTACATCGCAATTTCCGTGAATTCTTCTTAAAACTTGACATTTCATAACCATTTTTTCCACAAATTCGGTTTAATGCCACTCTCATGAGATTTACTATAATATCTTCCATGAAATTTCAAAAAATTTCTAACAGTGTTGAGTTCTTTGCAATCCAAACGATATATTCGAATAATTTCTGCATAACAAAATGTTTGAAATATTCGTGTTCACGGAATGTCACGATTTGTAACGGAGAAAAATTGAGATTTGCATGCGAAAATTATGGAAATGAAGTGGACATTAATGAACTCGAGTATATTACATCGCAATTTCCGTGAATTCTACTTGAAACTTTACATTTCATGACCATTTTTTCCCTAAATTAGGTTTAATGTCACTCTCATGCGATTTACTATAATATCTTCCATGAACTTTCAACAAAATTCTACCACAGTTGAGTTCCTTGTAATCCAAACAATATATTTGAATAATTTCTGCATGAAAAAATGTATGAAATATCCGTGTTCACGGAATGTCACGATTTGTAAAGAAGAAAAATTGAAATTTGCATGCGAAAATTATCAAAATGAAGTGGACATTAATGAACCCGGGTATATTACATCGCAATTTTCATGAATTCTTCTTAAAACTTGACATTTCATAACCATTTTTTCCCTAAATTAGGTTTAATGTCACTCTCATGCGATTTACTATAATATCTTCCATGAACTTTCAACAAAATTCTACCATAGTTGAATTCCTTGTAATGCAAACAATATATTTGAATAAATTCTGCATGAAAAAATGTATGAAATATCCGTTTCCACGGAATGTCCCGGAGAAAAATTGAAATTTGCATGCGAAAATTATGGAAATGAAGTGGATATTAATAAACCCGGGTATATTACATCGCAATTTCCGTGAATTCTTCTTGACGTTTCATAACCATTTTTTCCCTAAATTAGGTTTAATGTCACTCTCATGCGATTTACTATAATATCTTCCATGAACTTTCAACAAAATTCTACCACAGTTGAGTTCCTTGTAATGCAAACAATATATTTGAATAAATTCTGCATGAAAAAATGTATGAAATATCCGTTTCCACGGAATGTCCCGGAGAAAAATTGAAATTTGCATGCGAAAATTATGGAAATGAAGTGGATATTAATGAACCCGGGTATATTACAGCGCAATTTCCATTAATTCTATTTAAAGTTGCCATTTCATGACCATTTTTTCCCTAAATTCGGTTCAATGTAACTCTAATGAGATTTACTATAATATCTCCCACGAAATTTCAAAAAATTTCTAACAGTGTTGAGTTCCTTGCAATCCAAACGATATATTCGAATAATTTCTGCATAACAAAATGTTTGAAATATCCGTGTTCACGGAATGTCACGATTTGTAAAGAAGAAAAATTGAAATTTGCATGCGAAAATTATGGAAATGAAGTGGACATTAATGAACCCAGGTATATTACAGTGCGAAACAATGTGGCAACGCTCGAGGTTGTTTCACACTGAGGGCATGAATTAACTTCCATTTTCACGTCTAGGTAGAAAATGATGGTACTTACAATTTGTTGCGAGAATCCCAGGCGTGATACGGCGCTTACGGAAATTGCTAGGTAACACCGCCATTTATATCTCTTTTCCTCCGCGGCGGTTTTCCATTTTTCTCTTCGCTTTCGAACATTTTCAGGTGGAGTTAGGGTTTATGATGTGGCGGAGGGCAGTGGGGGTGACGGGGAACGCTGACAGTGACTCGAATAAGATAATTGATCACGGTTATGGGTCGAAAGACGTAAAAGTCGCCGGTGCGAGCTAGTCGGGACTATTTGGGCGGGCAATTTGTTGCTGATATTTTCTCTCTTTTTTAGGAGTTCGGGACGGTTATGGATATTGCTTTTCATTCGGGCTGCTTTGTTCGTGAAGTTTTAGCGAAGTGACATAAAGGTGTTGGAGGAACAGGGGGGGGGAAGTCATTTGTGCAAAAGGAATGCCGTGAGTACTTCCTTGTGAATGCAATAGATTCTTTTAAGGTCTTTCGTGCGTATTTCTCTGGGTGGTGAGGCGGAAGAGGCGTCTCATTGTGCTCGAACTCTAATTCAATCGCTAAACATGAAAATGTTCAATTTTCAATTAAATCCTATTTTTAAAATTTTTTTTTGTCAGATTGATTGATTTTTTTCCATCACTCACGAGTGTCAAATTGTTTTTATTGGATGTTTTTCTCGTTATTAAAATGATACTAAAATGCACCAGAGACAATGGTGCAATGTTTTGTTTGATTTTCTTGATGAGAAGAAAAAATTGGATGAAAAAAAATTAAAAAATTTGAGCCGAGGGGATTCAATAAAATATATTTGAAGAGAATAAATTATATGGAAAAATCGAATTCTATGGACTTTTTCTATTGAATATTCTCTGCGGAATATTTCAATAGAATCGGCCAAAAACGAATAGAAAGTTTAACAGAAATCCAATAGAATTTTCTTACGAATTCGCTAGGTTTTTAAAATTTTGAATATGAGTAAATTTGCTACGATTTTTATGATGGAATATTGATTGTTTATTAATCATTTATAAGAAATGCTCGTAATTTTAAAAAATTGCAATTTATTAATTATTTTATCAATCTTTCTTCGAAAGTAAACTTCCCATTTATTTTCCAAGATTTTTAAAATGTTTTCTAATGGTTTAGTATCGAGATTCAACGTCAGACCTGCAAAATTTAAATATTAAAATCTTCGTAAAGGTAGTCGGACAGTTTTTCCCCAGACAAAATCTCCCGGACTAAATTTACTGAAAAAAATCTTCCTGAAAAAAATCTCCTCAGACAATTGCTTTTTGCGAAATTTTCTCGAAAAAATTTCTTTCAACGAATCGGCCAAAAACGAATAGAAAGTTTAACAGAAATCCAATAGAATTTTCTTACGAATTCGCTAGGTTTTTAAAATTTTGAATATGAGTAAATTTGCTACGATTTTTATGATAGAATATTGATTGTTTATAAATCATTTATAAGAAATGCTCGTAATTTTTAAAAATTGCAATTTTTTAATTATTTTATCAATCTTTCTCCGAAAGTAAACTTCCCCTTTATTTTCCAAGATTTTTAAAATGTTTTCTAATGGTTTAGTATCGAGATTCAACGTCAGACCTGCAAAATTTAAATATTAAAATCTTCGTAAAAGTAGTCGGACAGTTTTTCCCCGGACAAAATCTCCCGGACTAAATTTCCTGAAAAAAATCTTCCTGAAAAAAATCTCCTCAGACAATTGCTTTTTGCGAAATTTTCTCGAAAAAATTCCTTTCAACGAGTCTTCTGAGGGGTAAATTTTCCGCAAATAACAATCCGTATGAATTTAATTCTTTCGTAATTTCATTGAGGCTAAAGACTTGATAATTTCATGTGTTCTATTGTGCGATTCAGTAATAAAAACCCCTTTAATTGAGCATTATCGTTATATTTATTTTGGCCGGATCCGATTTTCTAATCGCAAATTCCTTTTTCAGGGAGATTTTATCCGGGGAAATTCTGTTTCGGGGAGATTTTGTTCGGGGAGATTTTGTCCGGAAAATTTTGTCCGGGAGATTTTGTCCGGGGAAAAACTGTCCTAGAATCCTTAAATTGAATTTTTAAAAAACTCCTAAAAATTAAAACTCAAAGATGTGCATCGATATCCCCTACGTTTTTCATTCAACTCATCATGAATCCCCTTTGAAACCTGAAAGAGATCCTCCTCAGCTCCCCAACAGTCCCTGAATCCCACCAGCACCTCACAATATCTCTAAATTGACCTTTGCATGCCACACAAATGCATGTATTGCATTACCACCCGTTTTCCCGCATTCAGCCTGAAATGTCCGCATGCACAAACACCTTTGATCGATTATGATCTTGTTAGCCGACTCCAGATATTTAATTACCGCGCGTCATCGTCCCCATATCCGCCCATTAAGCCTCATAAATCAATCACTCCGAGGAGTGGGAAAAGATCTGCTCTGTCGATCGTAAAAAAATGACCCCGAGGATTCCACGTCCTCAGATATTTATTCCGAGTCGCAAGTTCAATCGCGCGGTTACGACTGTCAAGTGCCACATTTTCACGCGATGTCAGAATTTTTTTTCCCCTCGTAAATATATTGCCGCATTAGTAGACAATTTATAGCTCGTTACTGTTATCGGTAAGACTCATCTTGCATAATTCAATGGTTTCGCTGAATGCAATTGAAACTAATGAAAAATTGTCTCTCGTTGGAAGCTGTTTGGGTTCGCTTGTCGTTTGGACTAGGCATTTTTAGGGAATTTTTATTTAATCTTGTTATCGGGGGTTTTTTAACGACGGGATGATAGAACGTGACAACATAATGCCACATTAGCGCATAATTTATCGGTCTGTTATCGATTACAAAATGGTAGGTACGATAGTATCGTGGAGAGACAGGTCGAGAGGGAAAAATGTGAGGTAAATAGCGGGGATTAATGGGCGGAGGTGTAACTGGTGATTTCATGTTGGATCCGGGGCATTCTCATCGGTCGTGACAAGAATCCATCGATCAATCTGGCACAGGAGAGTCAATATTAAATGCAATTGGTTCATGATGCATCCGGAAAATATAGGTTGGCCCTGAGACATTGCAGATGAATGAATAAATGAACTTATTTACTTTTCCCCTTCGATTTAATTATACTTCACGCATCTATAGTTTGATATTTCGAAGATATTCATTATTTGTTGGTCATCAGCTGTGAATCGAGGAGGTTATGTGGGTCTGGGTACAGGGACGCCACCGCGAGGTGGCGGCCCTATTATAGCTCGTTACCGTTCCCGGTAAAATTCGCTTGCATAATTCAATGGTTTCGCTGAATTCAATTGAAACTAATGAAAAATTGTCTCTCGTTGGAAGCTGTTTGGGTTCGCTTATCGTTTGGACTGGGCATTTTTAGGTATTTTTTATTTAATCTTGTTATCGGGGGTTTTTTAACGATTGGGGATGATAGAACGTGACAACATAATGCCACATTAGCGCATAATTTATCGGTCTGTTATCGATTATAAAATGGTAGGTACGATAGTATCGTGGAGAGACAGGTCGAGAGGGAAAAATGTGAGGTAAATAGCGGGGGATTAATGGGCGGAGGTGTAACTGGTGATTTCATGTTGGATCCGGGGCATTCCCATCGGTCGTGACAAGAATCCACCGATCAATCTGGCACGGGAGAGTCAATATTAAATGCAATTGGTTCATGATGCATCCGGAAAATATAGGTTGGCCCTGAGACATTGCAGATGAATGAATAAATGAACTTATTTACTTTCCCCCTTCGATTTAATTATACTTCACTCATCTATAGTTTGATATTTCGAAGATATTCATTGTTTGTTGATCATCAGCTGTGAATCGAGGAGGTTATGCAAGTCTGAATATGGGGACGCCACCGCGAGGCGGCGCAGTAGCCAATCATAGCCACTAAATTCTACGTGCAGTAAATGTACGGATGTTTTCAATCAAATCGGCTAAAAACCAATAGAATTTCCTATCGAATTCACTCGATGTTTCTACATTTTTTCGTGCATGGGATTGTGAAGCTCATGATGGCTTCAGTTAGGGACGCCCCCACAAGGTGGCGCCGTAGCTAACGGCAACCACTGAATGCGCACTGACTCCCATAATTCCATAAAAACCCCAGATCTATTGAATTATCAATCCCATTAATTATCTCCAACTAAAGAACAGACATTTCGACATGACTTTCTATTTACATACTATGAATTTATTCCCTCATTTTTTATTATTCACCAGTGAGTCACGCGAGTATAAACGATACACCACTGCTTTATGTGTAATAATTATTTCTCATTCCCATCTATTCTCGCATGTCACATTACCATTGCCCGAGGGCTGGCTGTCAATAGAAAAGACAATTCAAGTCCGCGAGTCGATTATCACAGGGTATATGAGACCTTTATGTTCTCTTTCTGGTAGAATATCGAGTGAGACCTCGAAATTATCAACACCGCCGGCCATTTTTTAATGCAAACCGATACTAAACATCACGTTTTTAGGATTAAAAAGGGGAAAAGATATTTTATGGATTATTAAAGGGATAGGAGATAGAAAATCGCTTGGGGTACGACCCAGCCCATGAGAATCGGGGGCTTTCATCGAACAGTGAGATTGTCGATTGGTTTCTTTGTGGGTTATTCTGGAAAAGGAAATGCTGGTGGTCACCCAGAGGGCACTTGTCCAAAAGATCGATAGCGGCGATTGACAGGACAAAAAAATCACCAATTCTGTTTCGATTTTTTACCGATTTTTTCCTTTTCACTTCACTATAGATGTTTTTTCTCTTTCTAATAGCAGGGGCAATTTATTGGCATTGTGAAAGTAACTTAATGAAGGGAAAAAATGGATATCTCGAAATTTAAGAGAGATTGAAACATTTTTAGCATAATTTTTTTTATAGCCCTCAATTCGCTCTACAAAAAAGGTTTTTACGAAATTTTCGGTATCTCCCTTAGATTCCGAGATATTCCTCGGGAACTCAGCTAAGGGCTGAGTTCAATTAATTGTTTATAATCATTCTCATTGCAAAAATGTCCCAATTCATCAGCTGTTGAATTTTCATATTACAATAAATAATTTGCTCATGTTCGAATTCCTATGCTCACTGAATAAGATTTTAATCACAATTACAATTCAATTCCTTCTAGAACACACTTTCCAGTGTGAATTTCTGGAATTCCATGTTTGTTGATACTCTGGTAAAAGTGCATGCCCACACTGTCATCTATTTTTAGTTAGTTCACACGGTAATTCAATTAATCTGTTGTTCATCTCATCAATATAATTCCGTGCTTAGAATATTGTCATCTCGTGTTTTCAGCACCAAATTAAAAATTAAAACTTCATTTGGAATATTGGGTCACAGCTTCTTTTTATTCATATTAGAAATTTTGGATTTGAATATTAATATTATTTGTTCAAAGTGAAAAAATCGATCATCATTTTCACTATATTGCATTCAGATTCTCCTATTCTTAACGTCAAAAATGTGAGATAATCTCATAATTCTAGCTATTAATTCTAATCAACTTTGTTCGAAGAAAACCTTAGGAAACGCAATATTAAGAAAGTAGAATTATTCGATTTTCCTCTGACCTAAGTAATTTGGACAATTATGATACGTTTATTCATGTTTGATCGAATGGTATTCAATTCTTTTGTTTGTTGGGTGGACTTCATGAAAACTCGACGCAGGACGATTGTACTCATGAAAACCGCCATACTTTCTCCAATCGTTCGAGTTATGAGTTTCGATTTGAGTTATTTACCATGGTTTTTTGTAGAAAGGAAATGTTTCATTAATTTGAAACAAAACATCCTCCAGTAAGATCTACAATGAAATATAATTTTTTTTTGTTATGTCACATTTAATTAATCAAGTGTTTAAGTGTCACATTTAATTAAACACTTGATTAATTAAATGTGATTACCGAAACCCAGGTGTTTGGAAAGGTAAACTGAAATTATTTAAAGAAATAATTTCAGGCGACATGACCGGGAAAGTGACAACATGTTAAACAAATCACTCGATCTTAAAAAAAGAGATCACATTATGGGTCGATCATGGTTTATGGGATACAATCATCGGTCACGTTCTCGTGATGTGAAGAACCACGCGCACGATTGATACTTTTCCCGAAGTCCATTGATGCGCGTCGGATCCAATGAAAACATCAGAGTGAAAGTCCCCTCATAATTCAGCGATAACCGAGGAAGAACAATTTGTGAAGGAAACTTCTCTCCCCCTTCTGTCATAAAAAAATTATAAATGAATTCTCACATCAGGATATTTTGCGAGAAACAAACTCTCAAATTGATGCACGTCAAATTCACTTTTCCCATATTTCGATGCATTCATTTTCATTTGTTGGGATAAAGGACTGAAAGAATTGCAAATGATTGGAGAAAAAATAAAAACATGCTGAGAGACAATAGCATGTGGGAGTCACACGTTAGATGCTATTCGCATGCTCCGCATGGTTTCCCTCTTAGTCAGCCTCGAGGTTGGCAAGAGGCCATCTTTCCATCCAAGGATAACAGCCTCATGTACCGAAAAATGCAGTCCGACTTTCAGATGATCGGCTTTAATTCAACGAAAGGTGAAAGATTTTCTTCTATCCGTGAGTTGCATTCACCTGTCCAGCATAAATCAGGCTTATCCCGGGGACAATGGTATACAGGTCTCCGTCCAATTGATTCGACTATTAAAGGCACAGGAGTGCGCCAGGGATAATTGTATTGGGACACTTGTTTGCGGAAAAGCTATCTTGAAACAGTGGGGACGTGAAACGTCAATTGGGTAAAAGTGGGTTCCGTATGCTGTCTCGTATAAATCAATCGGTTTAACGTCTATGCTAAGTCCGAGGGCAATTGCTCTCTGGCATTCGCGAATTGGGTGGGACGATCATAAACAATATGCTTGGGGTTTGCGCAATAATGAGGTTAATACAGATTTTTAATAATAATTATTATTTCTCAAGATTTGGTAAATGTGATGTTATATTATTGTAATGACTTGAGACAGATAATTTTTTTAGTGGAGAATATTCGGCGGCTGTGATGAGCTACTACGCCACCTCGCGCTGGCGTCCCTGTAACTAGGACCTCGTAACCGTTCTCATTAACAGCTTATGAGGAATAATGAATATTTTATGATGACATTAGGCAGATAATTGAAGAGAAATTATTCGGGTAAATCTACTGAGAAAAAAATTTGTTCTGCCGAAAAATTATGTTTCCCTGAAGAAATCTTTTGTCGAGTTGAATCCATTTACTTATGGACAAAAAATAAAGTTTCCGCCAAAACATGATCATTTTCGTAGTAGTAATTGTTCTCGTGAGACATTTATGTCTTTTGGGTAAATACATTCGTTCTACAGAGAATTATATGAGGCTCCGGTTTTATCAAATGAATGTTATTGAGTAGTGTATATCTTTGTCCAATAAATACTTATAATTTCCATGGAACAAACGATAATTTCAAGAGGAAACTACAATTTTCTTGCAGATAACTGTCTTATTGGCAAAACTAAATAATTTCGAGAGATCAATTTTTTTCACGAAAAAAATATTCTTTCCTCGTCAATGTATTCTTTCTATGATATAAACCTATGGAGTCCTCTCAGATCTAATGATTGTCCTACAACAGATTATATTTTTTCCTGCCAACAGTTCGAATTCTTCTGGGGATATTTTTGATGATCACAAAAAAAAATTAATTTTTGTGAAAGAATTTACATTTCCTTCTGTTAAGTTGGCTAATTTCACTGAAATAAATCTGGTCCACTCCATCAAATATTTTTACGTGCAAGATATAGTATTCTCTCAGTGCAGTGTGATATGAAGAATTCCCCATTCGAGTTGTTAAAAGAGATAACCTTAGATACAGAATCTTGAATACTAAAAATTAAATAGTAAATACTCAAGATTTAGAGGAATAAGGAAACGTACAGGTGTTGTATTATAATATCACTCATGGAGAGTATTTAGTGATTGTCATTGACTACATGCGCCACCTCGCGGTGGCGTCTACGTACCTACCGCTTCATACCCTTCATAATTAACAGCTGAACTCCAACAAATATCAAATTTTTTTGAAATACAAATCTGAAAATGACTCAATGATATGATAATAAAATTTAGATAATTAATGAGAAACTGTTCGTGTAAATCGTGTCATCGGAAGTATTTAGTATTCGATACTTGAGAGATAAGGAAACTTAGAGGTCCTGAATTATAATATCTTTGATGAAGAGTACTTAGACATTATTATTGACAATTTGTGCCACCTCGCGGTGGCGTCCGTGTACCTAGTGCTCCATAACCTTTACAATTAACAACTGACATCCAACGAATAGTCAATATTTCTAAAATACACAACTAAAGATGAATCCTAATTAAATCAAACTAAATTATGATATTATTTTAACAACACGAGACAGAAAATTAATCAGAAACGCTTCGTGTAAAGACAATAACACATACATGATCAGAAAATGAATTAAATATTTCAAGAGGAAGAGCTTGAGAGATATTTATTTACGCACAATAATTAGAATCAGATCAATGTCTCAGCAATAGTCAATCACCGTTCGCCGACATAAACAACTGGAATCAAAACAAGTCGTAATGCCTGCTAAATCGACTGGATGAGTTCCAGATTATATCCAACGTCATCAAGCCCCTGTTGCGCATTCAACTTTTATCACATGTGGCGTTTATTACCCGAGTAATATCAATATATTCACTTTTCACGTGTGGAAATTGTGTGGAGGTGCACCGGCTGTCGCACAGCACGTGACTTAATCCCCCATAACGAACCAAATGCATCGAGTCACGTGTATCATGCACCGAGAAATATGAGGAAAGAGTCATAACGATATCGATAATCAATGACGGCGTTCCGATGACATGAGAATGCGTGTACAACAAAAACACAAGCGACTGAAAACAGAAGGCATTCGCCAGCCCCACCTACACGCGTGCCATTCAACTGTCTATCAATCATCCGGCAAAAGTAGCCATAAAAATTTATTAATAATGGGCCTCCAGTCGCAGTGAACCCTGGGGACTTTACCGGCCGTTTTTTCTTGACTCTTTTTTTAAGAAGAAAGGCTAGGCCGGGCCCAAATTGCTCGGCTTCGATTGGAAAATGGAGAATGCGTTTTCGCAAGAGAGTTCGGCAGACGCAAAAACTCACCATGTGTCACCGTCCTGGAAAAATAATGTCGGTAAGTGGATTAACATTTTCACTTTTTTACGGTCTTGAAAGCGGGGATTTATGGCCCAGTAAAATGGTGGCACTGATGTTTTTTGAGTTTACGGCGAAGATGAAGACCGGTGGAAAAAAATTGATAGGGTATTTGGACTTGGGGTATAGTTGAACTTTTTGACGATAGCACATGTGACGGAATGGCTCGCCACCTAATGTTGAGCGACAAGCCGTGTAACGAGCTGACCCAATTGGCTCGGTGTCCAGATAGTGGTGCGCAGAGAAGGTATTTACCAATAGTTTTGGATGAAATGTAGTGGAAATTCGTGACTACTGGTGAAATGCGCAGTTTAGACTAATAAGTCGTGGGAATTTGAATAGTAATCGAATAGTAAAACTATCGAGAAACATGATATTCCATGCTTTTGAAATTTCGTACAAAACCTAGTGAATTCGATAGAAAATTTTATTGGAATTCAATTCGAAATTTTATGTTTTTGGTCGATTCAATGGATGAATTCCGCAACGTTAATCATGACTGAATAATATAAATATTCATTATTGAGAATATTTTTTATTCACTGGTCATCAGCTGTTGATGAGAGGTTATGAAGACCTGAATACAGAGACGCCGCCGCAAGGTGGCGCAGTAGCCAAAAAACGCTCTCAAATAATTCAAATAAAAATCTACTCTTTATCCTTCGAAAATAAAATCGTGACACTATGAAGAAATGATATTTCATGCTTTTGTGTGTAAGCATTCACGTTACACGTTAAACTTTCGTACAAAACCTAGTAAATTCGATAGAAAATTTTATTAGACTTTAACTGGAAATTTTATTAGTTTTTGGTCGATTCTACTGACAAATTCCGCAGCGTTAATGACTGACTTGAAAAAAATTTTATTATTGAGAATATTTTTTATTCACTGGTCATCAGCTGTTGATGAGAGGTTACGAAGACCTGAGTACAGAGACGCCCCCGCGAGGTGGCGCAGTAGCCAAACTAAAACGCTTTCAAATAATTCAAATAAAATTCCACTTTTTATCCTTCAAAAATATTTACTACACATTCCTTAGTTTATGAAAGCCTTTATGACAATTTTTTCACGCACAACGGGAAAGTTACCCATGCAATTAGTAACCCAACACAAATAAAGAGACGAAAAGATTGGTAGAACGAAGGGGCGGTTCCAGAAGAAAGAAAAAAGCGCCCGCGGCGAGTAAGTACATGGGTGGACACATGTACCGTAATTGGCGGCGAAGAATGCGCCGGGTTATTGGTCAGTGAAAATGCATTAGGAAATGAAGGTACCCTAAAAGGTAGATATAAATCGTTGTGGACAATGTTAATTACGATCCTCGGGGGGTCCTGCGCTGCAGACTCATTAACATAGTCGCAGTCTTTCTCTTCTAGTTGTCAGAGCTGTGACATTGAGTTCAATAAAGCTTCCTGGTTCTCATTGTTAATTCCAAGATTAGTTGAAATAAAAAAAGACATTCTTATTATAAAGCATTCTCTTTAATTGAAGATCATTCTGATTATCTTTACCAATTTCACATTTACTTCCTGCTCTTTCCAAAAAATTACCCAACACTTGCGCTTCATTCCGTAGAAACTGATTGTAGTAAAAAATATTATAATAAATGAAAAAATACGTGTGACCATCAACTTCAATCTGAAAAAGTTAAGCTCACTAGGAATGACTACCGACAACTCATCACATCCCCTCAATTTTCATTATCACGTAACAATTCCGGCGTCTGATCCAATTTCCCAATGAGTCTCGTGCACCAGGACTTCCACTTCGGCAAGGGGAACATCGGGCGGATATCCTTCAGCATCTTCGCAAGTTTCGGCACGTCCGTATTGAACGACTTCGTGTAATCCTGCACGATGGCCTCGAACCTGTCATCCCGCATCCTCTTCGTCTTCTTGATGAATTGCTTCAGTTCGTCGAAGTTCAGCGGATACGGCGAGAAAGGTTTATTCATGAGAGTTCTCAGCGGCTGCCAAGTGGGTAGATCATCCTCCTCATGAGCCCTCCTTCGTCTGTTAGCATCGGTAACTTTCGTTTGCCCGGGAGAGCAATCACTCGATGAAGACTCGTCACTATCCGATTCCCCATGGCCAACATTACTAGAAAGACTCGGCATACTTTTCACCTTTTTGGGTTTGCTCTCAGTCTTCGAAGGGGTTGGACTCTTCGCAGTTGATGGTCTCTTCACCAGGATCATCTTCCGGGCATTTGGCTCAGGAACACTGCTGGAAGTGTCCGGACAAGCAAAAGTTGTTGGATGATTTTCATTTTCCATCGCTTGCTTCGGTTTCTTCTGACACTCGAGGATCGCAATGAGATCTGACAGCTTGCCCTTCCATCTCTCGCAGGACGGGCAGGACTCTCTATTGAAGATGACTTCCACCGGGCGTGGGAAGCCTTCCACTTTAATGGTCTGCGGAAGTTTCTCGATGTCATCCAGGAATATATTTGTCTGTCGCCGGCCACTCAGGATATGTTGGAATTTGTGGTTGGTGGTGACTGGGACAAATTCAACAGGTGTATGTACCTTCACTCCAATCTTCACCAACTCCTGCTGGATGCCGGAGTTTGTGGCATCAAAAGGGCTGCATTTAAAGTATATCTTCTTCAAGAGGTGGGGGATCGGGAAAATCGTGATGACTTGGTCAGCAATGCAGAGGGTCCTAATCTCATGAACGAGATAGTCCGCCGTTTTCTTTGTGTCCATGAAGATGGCGAAGAAGCCGTCGGTTCTGTAGGCGTAGCGGATCTGGCTCTCTCGGATGACCCCGATCAGGGCCTCCAGATAGTCTATCAAACCGAGTGTGTGACACACCGGTATCAAGATGGAGAGATCCTTTACTGATGATGGCAGCTCGAAGATTTCGACGAAAGGAATGTCAATGACAGTAGTTTCACTGGGAGTGATGATTTTGGGACATAATTCGAGAGCAGCTGGAGGGTCTGGTAAGGAGGTAGATGGCTTGGACGAATCCATTGTCTGATTGTGGTTCAGCAGAAGTGTTCTGTCGACTCAATCTCTGTTTGCAACTGTTTTTTTTTTCACGCATAAACTTTTTCAAGTTCGACTCGCGGAAATTTTGGTCATTGAGGTCTCACTCTATGCTCGGCTGAGCTGTTTACCAGGCACTGTATCTCAAACTAACTATCAATTGTTTCACTATTCACTGCATTTGAACGTTTTGTATCAAAGCACTAACTCAAGATATGGTATCACAAGAGATATCTACGATTTTTATTTCCAACTTCACTGACTATCACTGTGCGGCTTCGCCAACTCGACTGACCCTCAAACATCATACGTAGTAGCATTCACTAAATTTCAAGTTCTTTTCATCTTTATCAATTCTTGTGTTCTCTTTCGCACTTTTGCCTGGAAGAATACGCACGTTTATGTATTTGTCATAGCTCTTCATGGGTTGGGCCGCTTGAGGCTTTCTGGTTATCGCTTTTCTTACTCGCACTAGCGGTGCAGGCGGGCCTCTGTTCCGCGATATATTAATAGCTCTCGAAATTAGGGGTTTATCACAAACAACATACGGACAGCCGTCTGGGATTTTTATGTGTTGGGCATGTGGTCGCTACACACTCTTGCATCCATGGATATACTGAACCATTTTTTATATTCTGCGTTAGTTTATTAGGCGTTGCAATTATTTTAAAACAATGCTATCTTATGATCATTGGAAGATATTGACGAATGGGATACGGGTCAATAAACTTCGGACGGAGATACTTTCGGGACAGTGCACACTACCCTGGATCCATTATTTGATGATCGTTCAGCGGAAAGGTTATGCTAAATATTTGTATTCCTCTTTTATCACGCTCAAGTGGTTCAGATTTTTATACTCGACTTTTCGTGACTCAGAGTAGATTGATCTCACCGTGTGACTGGCAGAGTGATTTATCAAGCACTGTATTCCAAATTGAACGTGAATTGTTGAACTGCTCACTTTACTTAAACTCCTCGAATCAAAGTGCTATCTCAAAATACAATTACGATTTGTTACTTCTGGATTCGATTTTTTTCAGTGACCGTGACTCCGCTGCTTCAGTATCTCGACGGACCCTCGGACCTTCGTTGTACGTTGATACTTATTTTCCTCTCTGGTATTTATTAGGCCCTCTCGCTTTAAGCATTCTCATGATCTCGTCTGAGCATCCTGGATGTGTTGGTGAATAACTGCTTACACATTTAACACTTTTCTCGACGGATTTGATATCCCTATGGTTTTCATATGCATTGATATAATTTTAGATACTTGAAAGGCAATTTTTATGATTTCTACTTCGCAACAGATTGTTTTAAGCCATACACTGTCAGAAAAAAAATGAAATTTCATGGACAGTTGCCTACGAATTTTCAGGATAGTGACACTGAATGCGATTTAGGGGAAGAAAACAATTATGGAATAATGAAATTTCAGGTTTCACTGAAAATCCAGTAAAGTTCCAGAATTTTAAGGGACATAAAGACGAGAATTCCTCAATTTTTTATATTACTTCATTATTAAACTATGAGGTCACTCTTCCTGGAGAGACCGTCTGTGTGGTCTTACGATGAAACTCCAAACGAATGTTTACTAAATAATATAAACAAATCATGAAGCCTGGAAAGAAAGAAATCATGGTGTCGTTGCTATGGTCTTTGTGACTCCATCATTCTTTCAGTTCTTCGACTGATCTCGAAGTGAGAACACATCTTAATAAAAGTTCAGTTGCTCATATAAAATGTTTTTTATTTAATCTACCTGGCTTCCACAACACCAATATATTCATTTTCCGGGACATATGGAACGGAAATCTACAGTTCTATTTGATTTTACCACGAAATTCTGAATTTTCAATGACTAGATTTGCTGCAATTTCAGTGGAATTGGAACACGATGAAAATTTCCGGAATTTGGCACGTAAAATTCAGACAAAAATTTTCAACTGTCTATTTTGTTAACTGTCTGATTATAAAAAAAATATATTTGCTGGATTTCATTTTTCAAGTTACACCCTCTGACTCGCCAACCACCGCGCCCCGCGCTCTGTTAGTGAGAAATGGTCACGTGACTATTCTCTCACTCCTGTCGCGTCAGGACCGCTGTAAGTATTGCAAAGCTATTGGGGCCCTCTGCATATTCTTGGGCAATACGTAATACAAGTTTTGATAGATAGACAACAAATAATGAGAGAAAATTTATAACCAATTAATAATTTTTTTCAATGAAAAACTCTTCGATTTATGTTGAGAAATTCTCATTAATAATGTAATGAAAATAAACATTCTACACAACTGCTAATAGCTTAATCATCTATGAAATCTTTATCGACCGATCGTAGAAAATTCACTTGTGACAGTTGGAGCAGACACTCCTGAAAATTCATCACTCGACAGTTGCCATTCCGGGAATGAAAGTCATTTACCTGAATAAAATTACCTCCCAAATCGGTAGAACTCGTTTAAATAACTAGTGTGAATGTTCCCGAGGGCTAGGTACTTGGAGCCCCCATACACGGACTATTTTAAGTGGTCAACGAACAAAAAGAAGAGAGGGTATCCTGGCCCTAAGTCAACTGCTCCGCGAACGAGAGTGAACGTGCGAGGTTTTCTCAAACACCTTCTCGCTGATTTTTTTCTCTCCTTTCTTCTCGCCTGGCAGGCAGTCACGAGTCGGTATGGTAGTCACGTGTACGATCAGTGTCAATGACAGCATTGTGTGGATAGAAGGCATGTACCCTTCTCTTTAAAGGTTGCTGGACTTATCAATAAACCTCAGGATAATTTTCGCGGGATTGCGAAGAGTTTCATGAGTCCGGAATAGTACGCGGTGGTGGTGATT
The DNA here is from genome assembly GCF_001412515.2 of Diachasma alloeum. NCBI lineage: Eukaryota > Metazoa > Arthropoda > Insecta > Hymenoptera > Braconidae > Diachasma > Diachasma alloeum. The sequence goes on from NW_021680357.1 coordinate 1,466,512, forward strand.
GTATGTTGCGCCACCTTGCGGTGGCGTCCCTGTACTCAGGTCTTGATAACCTCTCGGGTTGTCACCTGATGTCCGATGAATAAGAACTATTTTTTGAATATAGAACTGGAGATGAATGGATTATAATATTGTTAGGTGATTTGTTGTTGGAAACACTGAATCATTGAGAGAAATTTGTTATCGATTGTTTCGCTTAGATATTTATTTCAATTCAAGTAAATTAATTGTAAATTATCAATCTGTCGATTATACAGGAATAAATAGAAAATATTTTTTCAATATAAAATTGAAAATGAATAAATTATGATATTGTCAGATAATTTGTTATTAAAAATACCAAAAAAATTGGCAGAAATTTATTATATCGATTGTTTCATTTGGACATTTGTCGACGATCAAAGGAGGAAGTATCTCAAAAGTTTCCACAGGACCTAATTAACAGGTCAGAACAGAACAGGCCATTACAGGCCACCCTTTTCTTTAAAGGTTGCTGAACTTATCAATACACCCGTCGTCAGGATAATTTTCACGTAATTACGGAAACTTCCACGAGCTGAGGAAACTATCCGGTGATTGTGATGGGATGTCGCGTCACCTTGCGCTGGCGTCCCTGTACTAGGGTCTTCATAACCTCTCTGATTATCACCTGATGTCCAATAGACAGAAATTTTTTTTCAAATATAAAACTGCAGATGAATTAATTATGTTGTTACATAATTTATTGTTGAAAATAGTAAAATAATTTAAGAAAAAAAGATCGTTTCATTTGGATATTTGCGTCAATACAAATCGATACATTTTGAATTGTCCACCAGTCGACAAAAAAATGCAGACGCCACCTCAGACGTTCCTCTCCAGAGGAACTGATTGACAGGCCAGAACAGAACAGCCTCTCGCGCAGTTGTTTTCAAGGCGCACGTGACTCATACAGCACCAGCATTAGTACTTTTACCCGATTCACCGCTGGACGTTCTCATATCCACTATAACGTGTACATTACGATGGAAGGGCTGTGTCGGCACGTGCAACACTCTCGTCTTGATCACGTGCAGCACGTGAGTTTAGCCTAGGACTCCCTCGGACTCACGTGAATTATTATTATTCCACGATCCATTTGGTTTCAACACTGTTGGCTGTATGTACTCAAGGCGAAACGCATACTCCTCGGTTGTAATGTAGGCCAGGTGAAAAAAATTCCGGAAGATAAATATCCTGATATCCTGCGTTTTGCGGCGTCATTTCAGGGATAAATTCACTTTCATCGGCGAATTTGTTTTTATTTAATTATGAAAGTTGACATCGGTGAACTCTGCGAGGGAAAAATGATGATCGAGTGATAATCAAGTTTAAGATCATTCATATGTTCAACTCAGTAAGGCAAGACGTGAGAATTTGCGATACCCGTTGGTGAGGAGATTATGGGATTTGAAAACCATTTCCGCGTTCGTAAATCAATTTCATAATTATAAGGAGTTTAATTAATAAATAGATGATATTGTGATTAGATGTGACGGTGAACTCGCTTCGGGGGTTCATCCAGTTGATTGGCACTAGAAATTATGATTAATTATTGGTGGGGCATTGAGGCGGTTCAATTTATAAACAATAATTATGTGTAGATCAATCTCTCAAGGCCTTTCCTTCGATTTTTTACGTTAATTATCCGTTTCATATGAATACAATAATATTTTAATGTACTTATTTCCAGTTTCGAGAATCTAGGTACAGGGACGCCACCACAAGGTGACGCTGTAGCCAACCCCAACTTCACAAATTTAATAATTTGTTCATTGGCCGATTTAGATTTGATGAAACGACTGTTATCAGGAAAATTTTCGTGTTAATAAATAACTTCCGTAATTATCCGATAATTAGACTTCTTTTATGATGAATGAATTATCTCCCGAGGTGTCCGATATTATTAGATATGAGGGTGAGCTCGTAATTTAGGGTTTCTTCAGAAAATCTAGAGTAGCGTTAGCAATTATGAAGGTTAACCTCATGATATACGCAAAGAGCGATTAATTCTTAGTGAGAAATTGAGGCGATTCAACTTATAAATAATAATTATTTGAAGATAGATATCTCTAGACCTCTTCCTTTCGATTTTTCCCATTAATTATCCGTCTCATATGATTGCAATAATATTCTAATTGACTTATCTCCAGTTTCGAGAATCTAGATACAGGGACGCCACCGCAAGCTGGCGCTGTAGCCAACCTCAACTCGACGAATTTAATAAGTTGTTCATTAATCGATTTAGATTTCATGAAACGACTATTTTCAGGAAAATTTTCGTGTTAATAAATCACTTCCATAATTATCCGATAATTAGACATCTTTTATGATGAATGAATTATCTCCCGAAGCGTCCGATATTATTAGATATGGCGATGAGCTCGCAATTTAGGGTTCATCCAGAAAATCTAGAGTAGCACTAGCAATTATGAAGGTTAACCTCATTATGTAAGCAGAGGGTGATGAATTATTAGTGAAACATTGAGAGGATTTAATTTATAAACAATAATTATGTATAAATAAATATCTCACCAGTGCTATATTTCAATTTTTTCATCAATTAACTGTCTCAGATGATGACGACAATATATTCATTCATTCATTATTTATTCAAGTACAGAGACGCCACCGCAAGGTGGCGCTGGCGCCACCCCCAACCCCACAATTCAATAATTCATTCACCATCAGTTTTATATTGAACTAAATGAATACTCCATAACAGTTTCCATATGAATTAATCACCACCATAATTATCGTGTAATTACACATCTTTTAATTGACGAATTAATAATCCGCGCGATTATCCGAATGAATCAGCCTCCCGAGGCCTCAAGATCAGTGGGAGGCGTTGAATCGTGAAGGAGCACGCTTTGATGTAATAAGGATCTTCATCCCATCTGCGGTTAGTCCGATAGCTTCATTAACAACAGCATCGATGTCACTGGGACTGAGTAGCCCCCGAGGCGATACTCACCGAGAGTGAAAAAGAGTCTACGGGCGGGCGTCAGGTAGATAAATCGACAATGATTTATTACGGGATAATGAATTCCATCTGCACACAGTGGGCTCTTAACCTTCGACTACTTCGATCGCAAGCCAACCAATTAGGGCCACTGTTTCATGGATACAACGATATCTCATTACGATGGCGTGTGGTGAGTAGTCAACAACGATCGCGTTTATTACGCGTAATAGACGATTTATTGTTGTCCAGGGGGCGGTGGAAATGACTTTTGGTTTTTATTTTTTTTATTTGTTCTACTTCATTTTTAAGTTTCGAATTACTTGAAATAAGAGGTTTTTTTGTTTGAAAATAAGATGGTTTCATATTGTTTTAAAATCCAAGTCACCAAATTTAAGACATTTTTCTTGTTTCAATTGAAGACACTTCTATGAAATTTTTTCGTACTTGCGACAGCTGGGGAAAAACAAATGGAGTATTTCGAAGAACAAATAAGACGTTATGAATTTGAGGCAAAAGAGCCTCGAGTAAGATACCTATAGAAGGTTTAAAATGTATGTGTTAAGGATATCGAAGTTCTGGCTATTTTCTTTTCAGTAAAGTACTTTTCATCTTTTATAATTATAATGGAACATTAGAACTTTCATTTGAGCCCATTGTGACCCTAAGTTTCCGGGCATTTTACAATTATTTTATTATTTAAACTTTGCAGTTCTGAATTTGAATCTCGATATTGAACCGTTAGAAAATATTTTTAAAATCTGAAAAAAATTGGATAGTCTACTTTTGAAAATTACGAGCATTTTCTATAAATAATTTAAAGACAATTAATTTTCCACCATAAAAATCATTTGTTTGAAATCGTAACAAATTTATTCATATTCAGAATTTTACCAGGAATCGATTTCAAGCCTAAAAAATGAGGTCTCTGAAAGTTTGAACAATTTCAATTATTTATTTATGAACAACAAATGGTTAACAAAATAATTCTGTGCAAAATGTAATTTGAATAACGCTGCGTATTCATGATTTTCATCCACAAATTCTCACGCAATTTAACTGATAAATTTGATGATTGAAAATTTACATCCTCAAGTCTTTATTTTAGATACTATGAAATACTCAAAATTGGGAACACAAAGGTTTTAAAATAGGGGACAAAAATAACTTAATTTCACACATTATTTATTCTAGTGCACCTCCATTCCTATATTTCAATAATATTTACTATCCTCCAATAATCAGCTGTTCACAGAGGTTATGGCAATCCAAGGACAGAGACGCCACCGCTAGGCGGCGTCCCACAACAATACAATTTCCTTTATCCAACCCAACGAATGATTAAACACCAGAAGAAAGCACTTTAATGACAACAATCCCGAATTAATGAAGCGTCCTTAAACGGAGTAATTAAAATTGCTTGAACAATTTCACTTATTTATGTATGAGCAACAACCGTTTAAAAAAATAATAATTCTGCGTAAAATGTAATTTGAATGACGCTGAATATTTATGATTTTTTTCAAAATATTCTCACGCGAATTCATGATTGAAATTGTCAAGTTTGATGATAGAAAATGGTTGAATCTATCGTGTGGTTTATCACAAAACTGTGAAAGATACTTTTTACATTCTTAATGTCTTCATTTCAGACTCTATAAAATACAAAAACATGGGGACCCAAACGTTTTAAAAAAGAGGACGAAAGTACCTCAATTTCAGACATTATTTTTTCTAGTGCACTTTCATTTCTCTCTTCTGAAAATATTTACTATTTCATTTTCCATTCATCAGCTGTTAATAATAGAGGTTATGGCAACCCGAGTACAGAGACGCCACCGCCAGGTGGCGTCCCACAATACAATTTCCTTTATCAAACCCAACGAATGATTAACCACAAGAAGAAAGCACTTTAATAACAACAATCCCCGATTAATGAAGAGTCATTAAACGAAGCATACGTGCCCATAGAACAAATCAACAACTATTGTACAATCACTCCATTTATTACCGGAAATTGTGTTTTCACTCGCGTGTCAAAGGTTCACGCATTGCTACCGCAGAATGTAATGGAATTTCCTTTTTCAAAACTTTATAACTAAAAATTTATGCTCAATGGCTACTTTCACTGGGTCCTCGTGAACCAGAAATCGTGGAAATTTGGGATGACGAGGGAAAATCACTCGAGAATGATTCCTGCCGTGAAATCTCATTCAAACAGGCCCTTCTACTCACTCGTCAGCTGATCGCTGGGTCATTCTCCACGGAATTGAGTCGTCTACTCTACTTTGCGGTATTATCACTCTCACTCGCCTCACCACAAACTACAGTGCGGGAATTTCTAATTGTTGGAAATTTCTTTTTTTCGCTCGGAAATATTCTTCGCGGGGAATTTCACACGGTGCACATCACCGGAAATAAAATAATTGGAGATAGACACTGACCTGGCATTAGACGCTCCTGCGGGTATCCCATGACGGCACATGCGACAGTTAAAACTGCCAAAAACAAGATCAGGGAACTCTTCATGATTTTTTTTCACTTTTTAATCTTGTATTTATTACTGGATTTTTATCACGATTTCTCGCACACGGAATTAATTTTTTTTATTTAGGGGAGAATTTTTTTTTCAATTTACTTTCAATTAATTGCGGGAACTTTGTTTATTAATGTTGAGAGAGTGAATGAAAAGTTGTGGCCGAAGAGTTGAGTTCCACAGTGACAGTGCGATGTGCTGGATACACTGTCGGAGCTCTTGACGCTGACGTACACAGCGGTAATCTGGAGGGCTGCCAGGCGCTTTCACCGGTTTTATACTCACAGTAGAAAAGCACCTTCTTCAGTGCGGAGCGGATCGCGGAGAGGGGGGAGAGTCGGTGGTGCTGGTGATAGGCGAATCGCGGTCCGAATGCATGTGCACGCGGATTTTTTGTGTCTTCGTCAATTTTCGATCGAAGCACTGGGAGTGATTAATTATAATCATGATTCTGAATCGATTTGGAATTTCCACTGGGTGCCACCTAACGGTGGCGTCCCTCTATTCAAATTCACACCTGGTCACCAGGAAGGATCAGTGACAATAAACATTTTCAAAATATGGAAATAGAGATGACTAAACCCTAATTAAATCGAAGTTAATATCATAATTATACGAGACGAATAATTAGTGAGAAACGATTCGTGTGAAGAGAGTGACGGCAAGAATAACACCTCAAAAATATTCAAATGTTATTTCAAATGAATCTAAGAGATATTTATTAATACATAATTATTGTTTACATCATCACCCTCAACTTGCAGCAAAATCATTTAGATGAGGCGCAATCCCATGAAATATTTCTGTTCAGATCTGGTTGAGATTGAAGGTTACAAATACGGAGGAATTTTATAAATAAATCACTGAAATTTAGGGATACATTTCTTAAGGTTCAGGACTTATCCTCCGATTTTTAGAATTATGTCACTAGTAATTAGTGATAAAATCACCTGATTTTAGCATTTCTCCCTCATTTAAATTTAAAAATTCCGAGGCTTCCCAAATATTACGAATCGATCCACCAAAACTACAACATTTTTTCTTTGCGTGATACCACCTAGTGGTGGCGTCCCTCTATTAAACTTCTCATAACCCCCATGACGGAACTCTGAGTCTTCACCTGGTCATCAGGAAGGATCAATCATAATAAACATTTTCAAAAAATGGAATTAGAGATGACTAAACCCTAATTAAATCGACGTTAATATCCTTATAATTACACGAGACGGATAATTGATGAGAAACGATTCGTATGAAGAGAGTGGCGGTGGGAATAACATCTAAAAAATATCCAAATGATATTTCAAATGAATCTGAGAGGTATTTATGAATAAATCATTATTGTTTACATCATCAACCTCAACTTGCCGGTAACATCGTCTGGATGAGCCCCAGTTCCATCATTGCCACCTCTTTACGTAATATCAAACGTTCCAACTCGTCATCCAAATCAGCCGCTTCTATTCCACGGACCCCGCCTCGTCAATTTTACCAATTTCTTTCTATTCAAACCCCACGCTGGAGCATTACGAGTTATATTCGAGAGTTCTACATCATCGTCCCTGTGACTGCGAGCATAAAGACCCGGAGCAATTTCCCAACTGGCCCGGCACAGTCTCAAGTGTTTACAATACCATCATCTTGGCGCATAACAAGCATCTATTTCGAGATCGTATTCATGGTTTTGAATAACATACTGGAAAAAGGGTGAGATAAGCAGACAATGTGATTGCAGTCATCCCACACCGTGCACAATCACCTCGGATGAAAGTGTTTGTGATTAAACGGGAATTACTTCATCAATAGGTCATCATGCACGAAAAAATTTAATAGAAAAGTTGAAAAAAATTGAAACAAAATAATAAGGATATACAAAAAAGGACAAATAGTAAACTAATTGAAAATTAAATTGAATTGATTTTCAAAAAAAAATCAAACACAAAAATTAATTCTAAGAATTAATTGTGACTACACTTTTGTGATAAATTATTCGGTGTAAATTTTATTTGAAAATAAAAAGGACAATGTATTATAAATGATGATAAATGTACCAATAATATATAAAAAATTAAGAAATTGAGAAAAAAGATGGAATTTCAAAATTTTCATCATTTCAAATTTAATTTAAATTTGAATCAGAAAAGTTGAGAGAAAACATCCGGATTAATATTGTCGCACAGTTCATGGCCACCCAGCCGTACTCCCGGCGTTGATCGATAAAAAGTAAATCACTCTGTACTCAACAATCTATTCTCCTTTGACGATAAACAAGCGAACAGTGATATACATGCATTTACCGATCTATCTGCAATCGAAAAAGCGTCGGGTACACCCACGTTTGTAAGAACGCAAGCCGCAAAGGAGGCTGTTAGTGCTGATGGAGAGCGCAGGGTTTATGGGAGTTGTGTTGTAAGTATTGAACGCGGTTTTCATGTTGTGCGTGGATGGATAAAAATGTGTGCGTGAAAATATATCAGATTTGTGCGATATATTTTCGAGCTTCAATGTAGGATATATAATAAATATATAATACACAATAAGGCATAATATAATATAATATAATATAATATAATATAATATAATATGATATTCTGGATAAATTCATCAAAATTGAAATTTTGTCTTTGCGTGAGCTCTAGAAAGATCGGGCATTGATTAGGCGCCACCTAGTGGTGGCGTCCCTATATTAAAGTTCTCGCGACCGTCATCACGGACCTATGACTCGAGAATCGTACAGTTGAATTCGTCGATTTTTTTTATTTTCAAGGTTTCTTTCCAAGCTTGAAAATGAGTTCCAACTCACCCAAATCGTATCATTTGGTCAGAAGATATTGAAGATGAAAGACGGTCTCCCCCTTTTTTCCCATTCATGTTTCTCACGCACGAGTCGCCTTCATAATTGGATAATGCGACATATTTTTTTCTCACTTAACATGAATCGCGGATTAATATCTCTGATGATTACCTCAAGGAAATGTCGAAACATCATATTACATGCCTCACATTGAGCATTATTTTTTTCGCTCTTTAATTACTCGGGTCTTACCCACGTGCAAATTTCGCAATTCGGATGTCACTTGACCCTGAACTTAAGCAATTAAAGAGGATGTCAGGATTTTCGGGGTTTCAGTTGACGCAGTGACTGATTCTACATATGTGTCACTTTTCCTGAAAATGTTTTCGAGGTATCGACTGAGTTTTTAATGCGGCTATTGTGTTTTATTGGGGTTTTTATCGCCCAGAGATTACTGGCGATTTCTCAATGATACGAAATTCATACTTTTTTACGTCACTAGAAATTTACGGGGAGGCAATAAAATTATTCTTGTGGGAACTTTCTTTGAGGTGAATAAAAATCCGTTGTGACATCTCCAGTCAACTTCTCAAACGATTAAAAGTTAATCATCAATTAATTATTAATTACCAATTAGTGCAATTACTAATTGATTACATGATTAATCGTTCAATTTCTCCCGATTACTTTTTCATCAGGAGAAAAATATTAATATGATTTGTTCTAAATTCAAAAATTTCTTTCTAATTTTTGAACAAAAAAATTTAGACAGTTTTTTGTCAGAGAATGAAATTTAATTACATAACGCTCTGAGTCTGGAATGAATGTTTAATTTTCATTAGGCCGCGTAATAACTCTCATTATTAACCTGAGAGAATTTGTTAACAATTAGAAATATCGTGACTAGCACGAAACAGTAAAAAACGCGATATTCATGATCCGCGTGCCAGCATCATAATGAACCTCATTCATCGACAGGCAGACCTCGGGACAATCACATTCCTCCCACTTAATCCGCGCATTTTTTCCCGGCGAGAAAATTTTAACGACTCTAATATTGGTGTTAAGTGGATTGACAGTACCCCCTAGAAAATCTTATGAAAATATGCCTCGTAAAATATAATTTCCAAAGGCATAAACACGCGGCTGTTTCGTCCCGTGCGCTACCCCGACTTTACGACATCCCTTTAGGCCTCTGTAGTGAGCCAACATTAAGGTATAAATATGTTTTATTATGTGTCGCAGTCAATTTATTCCGCGGGTAATTAATGATTTTTTTATGACTGAGAGGTCAAGTATGAGTTGAAATTGTTGGATATGAACTGACGGTTAGGTAACTCAGCGCGCGCTGGGGTTGAATATTAATAGGTATTTATCAATCTCCTGCCTTGAAATATTTAATTCACTTCGATACATAATTGTGAGTTTGAAAATTTTTTTTAGAAATATTTACGATTTATTGATCATCAGTTGTGAATCGGAGAGGTTAGGAGAATTGAGGTACAGGGACGCCACCACCATGTGGTGCAGTAGATAATCATATCCACTGAATACTTCCCATCAATAATATTATAATTCACTTCCGTATATTTCCATATTTTGCACTTATATATTATTCACTGGCCCTGCAAGAACAAAAGTTCCAGGACGCTACCGCTAGGTGACGTCCGATCGATTCTTTCTCCTTAATATATTCAATAAATCAACAGCTAAAATATTTTAGATCAATTATTTGTCTTTCGAACACTAGATTTTTTCAATCATTCTCTTCAGGCGAATAGTTTTGCATTAAATATCTGTCTCATGTAATTAAAATAATAATATAAAATAATGAATTGTGCGATTTAATCATGATTTACTCATCTCCAGTTCTATATTCCAAATATATTCCAAAGAAATTCACTATTCATTGCTCCTCAGCGGAAAATCAGAGATTATGAGGACGTGGGTACAGGGACGCCACCACCAGGTGGCGCAGTAGCGATTCCCGATCCTCAAATTCTCTCTATAACTCCCTTCTCACTCCTATAATTCTCTCATCTTTGATTTTATGTTTCAAAAATACAAATTATCCAACAGCACTTCCATATCTGATTGCCATTCCCTCCCAATATGCTCCAAACGATCCTTTTCGTCCCGCTTGGTCCGTTGATTGCGTCCACGTAAGCCGCCAATTAATATCTCGCCAAGAAATCACCAACGATTGACTGGAATCCTCAATGCTAGTCGGCTCACGCGCCGAGTGAAACGATGCAATCCAATTGCACCTGACCTCAAGCGCGTATATGCCCGGACTCCAGGTGCAATAATAGTAAAGCAACGCCCGGTGTTTCCACGGTGTACATCGGAACACTTGCCACAGTTCAATGTAATTGGAAAAGTAAATTTGTAGACTCTCGATCACACTGGGTGACGAGACACAACACCATTGCCGCGCGTTATATTTCTTCTTTATGTCAAACAGATTGGTATTGGGGTCTCTCTGAAGTGTTGCTACAGATTTTTACAGGGGAATCAACAATATCCGAGTACTTTAGCTACTTTTTCTCCAGTGAAATGCAAATTAATTTTAGAATAACATATTTAAAAACACGAGCGTCACCCTCTGATTTTTTTAATCAGTTGTTTATAATAATTCGCATTACAAAAAGCAATACGACCGATGAGAATCGTATGTCCTAATTTATCAGCAATAAATGATTTGCTCATGATCTAATTCCTACGCTCACTCAATAATATTTTAATCATAATTACAATTCAATTTCTGAAATTCAATGTTTGTTGATACTCTGGTAAAGGTGCGTGCCCACACGGTTATCAATTTTTAGTTAGTTCACACGGTAATTCAATTAATCTATTGTTCATCTCATCAATATAATTCCGTGCTTAGAATATTGTCATCTCGTGTTTTCAGCACCAAATTAAAAATTAAAACTTCATTTGGAATCTTGAGTCACAGCTTTTTTTATTCATATCAGAAATTTTGTATTTGGATATTAATATTATTTGTTCAAAGTGAAAAAATCGATCATCATTTTCACTATATTGCATTCAGATTCTCCTATCGTTAATGTTAAAAATTTTAGATAATCTCAGAATTCTAGCTATTAATTCTAATCAACTTTGTTCGAAGAAAACCTTAGTAAACGTAATATTAAGAAAGTAGAATTATTCTATTTTCCTCTGACCTAAATGATTTGGACAATGATCATTCGTTTATTCATGTTTCATAGAATGGTATTCAATTCTCTTTTGTTTGTTAGGCGGGCTTCACGAAAATTCGACGCAAGACGATTGTTTTCATGAAAACCGCCTTACTTTCTCCATTCGAAAAAACTTCATATCATAAAATAATATTCTAGTTATATATTTTTAGTTAATAATCCTTTGAATGTTTCAAATGAAATATAGAGGTGGTACCCTCGCACATCGTAAAAATTCCGAATGAAAGATTTTCACCCGCTGAAGAATCAAACAACGAAACCGTTTTGAAATAATTGTTTCTTATCTCCTCTGTCCAATAAATTTCCCATTTTTTCGTAATTCCGTCATAAAATCACTCCGTGAGCACATGTAACACCTACGGAGAGCCCCTCCCGCGCGCCCCCCACGTAATATTATTACAACTCAGGCATTACGTTATGGTTCCGCGTCGCGAGCATATTCTCGTGATTCAGAGCCACTAGTTTAAAGTACAGAAGCGAATTGTCGTGTCCTCTCTTGAACAATACCAGTCCCCTTATCGCTATCCCACATCTTTTATTTCAGCTACATGCTAGGCATCAACTGGGCTTGATATACCCGGTTACAACTGTTGTCACGAGAAATGCTGGGGTAAAGGCCGCGCATGCCGCGAAAGTCGTCAACAACATCGCGGGAAATATTCTGATGAGTCGTGGGGATTTTTTACAGTCGTAGGGGGGAAGATTGATTGCGGTTGTTAATGAGACGTTTTCACGAGACCCATAATCCTTAATAGGCAGGGAAATGAGATTCCATTGGCAATAAAACATTTAAATTTTCGTTCCGCAGAAATTTTCTCCTAGGTAAATTCATCTCAGAAAATTTATAATTCATAAAAAAAATTAATTGTTGTTTTTATCAATAATTGTTCCTCCTTAATTCATTGTTCCGTGGACAATTGATTATTTATAATTTTATCATTCTGAGAAATTATTCAGATTCATTTTAATCAAATGTAATATTCATTTTATTTTTGAAAAATAGAAAAAAATTTTTTATTAAAAACAAAATAAGTTTTGAATAAATTTTTTATTTACATCAACTTTACTCTAATTAAATTGGATTGAAAACAATTGACGGAAAGAAATGATTGTTCAATAAAAAGTTTCATTTAGAATTTATCCTATTTTTAATGGAATAATAATTATGATATTACTAATAATTTCAATTAAATTGATTTTATTGAAATCCAATTATTTGTGCATTTGATTTGAATAAATAATTTACTCTGAATCATATTATTATTTATTTAATGAAATAGATCGAATGCATAAATCGAAAAATTTCTAAAGAAAATAATGTTGAAATGAATCGAAAAATTTCTACTGAAGTTTTCACTTTAGCTCTTCTGCCATTAAATTTCTCTTAAAAATCATATTTTATTTAATGGGATTAGTCTAATGAACCCCGCCCCATTCCACAAATTTCTCTACCAATTTGATCGTGAAGACAACGCGTGCGGTTGCCCGACGGTAGACGACTGAGTGACACTATCTCCCGATGATCAATATCTCTGGGAGCAAATGGAGAACAATCATTCGGTGGTTTAAAAAAAGTCTCATGGTATTTATCGCCGAGGATCTTCGCACCATAATTCCCTCAATGAGGGCCACTTCACGGTTTCATAATTAATTCTAGGCCGCGTTTGTTTATTCTAGAAATTCATCATGGTGTAACGTATGCGTGGATGTATACGTAATTTCGTTAATTCTGGATGACTGAGTGACGAGATTGCGATCGCTAGATCTAGTTTGGCGTTGAGATTGTTATCGGATTGGCTTGTTCATGTGGTGATGATTGATGGTAAATATTTTTGGAGCACATAACTGCGGAGAAGTGAAATGAAATGATATCTAATTTTAGAAATCGAATTGAGATTGGATACTGCGCCACCTTGCGGTGGCGTCACTGAACCCGAGGGTTCATAACCTTCTTGATTCGCAGTTGATGATCAATGAATAGTAAATATTTTATAAGTATAGGCCTCATGATGGTTGAATCATATGTGTTATGATGTGAGGCATATGATTAACCGACAATTCATGTTAAATTATATCCAACAATTTTCCAAATCTTTTTTATTGATAATTCAATTTTGGTTTTGACATTGTTTTGCAGAGAAGTGAAATGAAATGATATTCACTTTTTAGAAATGGGGATTAAGATTAGCTACTACGCCACCATGCGGTGGCGTCTATCAACCCAAGTGTTCATCATCGTTTTGCTTCAAAAATGAAGACTACGCGGAGAGAAATTTTCTAGAAAAATTCTAGTACGAGTACTGGAAAAAATCACATTCCACCGGCTGTGAAAAATTTTAGTGCTAAGGTAAAATTTCTTGGTATTTCTGGTAAAATTTATGGGAATTTCTGTGAAATTTAGAACAGAAAAATTGACATTTTACCCACTAAAGTTTCTAGTGCCGGCACGGGATTTTTTTCTTGACCATCATTTTCCGCCTCTTTTCCCGTGCTAGCACTAGAATTTTTCAAAAAATTTCTCCTCGTGTACCGAATAGTGAGTATTGTTGATACATAAAAATTAGGGTAAGTGAATTATAATTGTCATAACATCAGACAGATGATCAACAAATAATTCATGTTAAATTAAATCTAAAATCATTCACATTTTTTTCAATTAATAAATCAATTTTAGCTTTTAGATTGTTTCTAGTTTAGCTCGCTCAGATGATGTTAATTGATAGCAAATATTTTTGTAATCCATAATTGGAGAAGAGAAATTAAATGATACTTATTTCTTAGGAATGGAGATCTGGATTGGCTACCGCGCCACCTTGCGATGGCGTCACTGAACCCGAGTGTTCATAATCTCCTTGAATCACAGCTAACGATCAATGAATACCCAATATTCTTTAAACATAGGACTGAAGATAAGTAAATTATAATTGTGATAACATGAGATGATCGAAGAACAATTCATGTTAAACTTTACTTAAAATCACAACAAGATTTTTATAAAATAAACAAAATAACGGAATCTAAAAATTTCTCATGTATCATGATAATAATTCCTCATGCTAATTCCTTCGTAAAAAAATATAAGAAATATCCCATTACCAGAGACAATTATTAGTGTATAAACATGTTCAACATGTCGTATAGTGCAGGATTGCCATTTTTAGGAGACAGCTCTCAATTGTCTGACACCACCCACGTTCCACATTCCACTTGCGACACTCGGTATATAGGTGTCTGATGGGCCGTGTTCAGTACACCCGCTCCGATCACAATCTGAGTGATGAGTTTTTCGGAAAGCAAGCGTCAGCCCGGCCTGTCCCAGTCTTGTACGCAATAAAGTAATGGATGTATTACGTACTCAACGCACTCCATTCAGGCCAATCAGCCGCTGGATTAAACGCTCAACAGTGCCAACTAAATCTATTGAAATGAACTCAACTCGCGTAATAGAGTAGCTACTGAGGCTAATTAAGTCTGTCAGTTTATGACGTGATTATCGTGACAAGTTTTCCTAAAATAACGCTTATCTCAATTGAGTTTTGCGGACACCTGGGGAGACATAACTGGACTACCTCCAGAAAAGCCATTCATGGTTGAAATAAGAGGTTGGTCTGATGTAAATAACGTGTTGAATATTTTTTAGAACTGGATAAAATGTTATCTGATTTAGTAGTTCGAGTATGTGGGACCATTTGATGGACATAATTTGATAGTAGATAAGACATTGATATGAGTTCGTCAATTTTTTATACATGACGAAAAAATGGAAAAACTACCGAACAAGTCAATCACTGGAAAAAATAACTCTAATTTTCACATGCTTTTACACAGAGAGAAATTTTTGATAACAATTATCCTACCGTTCTATAAAAGTGTATCATGAGTCATCGTTTCCTCATTTCTATCCCGAAATTTAGTAAAAATTAATATATGATGATCAAATTTTATTCTACGTTAGAGAAATTTTATCCTCATGCATAATAAATTTTACCCTTCCAGTCCAATAATTTTTATGTACATAATGAAAATTCTAGAGCGGTTGGTAAATTTTACCCTCCCGGTACAGTAATTTTTAATCTTCCGGGACGGTAATTTTTATTTTTATCAGGATAAAATTTCTCTAACGTAATAGTATATTGTGTCATTAGGACCGTAGACGGAGGTTTGCGATGAGTGTGAAGTGTGCGCCTTCGGCGCGCCTCGTCCTGTCTTACCGACTGCCGAGTGCTGCTAACTCACACGAATCGCAAACCGACGTCACGGTCCGTATGACACATACTATTTTTTGTCATGAAGGCCCGTTGAAGGTGAGGGGGAGGGGAAGGGGAGGGGGCGCAGAAGCGGGGTCCAGGGGCCGCAGGCCCCGGGGGGGGGGGGTGGGGGGGGCGAAGCCCCCCCCACTGTAGAAAAACGAAATGACAAGTGAAGAGAAAATATTGAAGAAAAAGAGATGCAAAATCCTAAATTGAGATTCGAAAGAACGAATGCAAAAGTTGTAATTCACGGAGTCTGTCAAAAACATTCAAAAAACATCTAGATGAGAATGGAAATCTTCCTCCTCCTGAAATGGAAATTGCAACAAATTGAAAGAATAAAAAGAAGGATTAATCATTTTTCTAAATTTATTCTCATGAGAAAATCAACGTGTGAACATCTACAGTTTACAACTTTTCTTTTTCATCGTTCCTCTTCTTCTCACAACATACTCAAATTTTTCATCACATTTTAATAGAAATATATATATAATCTATTCAAAATAGATATATAACGAGAAAGTGAATATAATCTCTTTATTAAACTAATATTTTGACAATATAACCCTCAAGTTACGACTGACTCCCTAGCAACGGAATAACAACTCCTGATGTCATCGGCAATGACGGTGGCGCATCGTATTAGTGGTGAACGATCCGCCGAGTTTTCAAGCAAGTGACAGCGATAACCGCACACTTCATGTTGTATTCCTACGAAGGTTTTGTGGGTTGCCCATCTAGAAACTGTATGTTTTTATTGTCCTAGGGCTGCTAACTCGAGTTAACCATACCTGTGCTTCGTTTAACGGACCTGGTCTGTTAAACGCCATTTAGCTTCCCTCAAGACAGCTATAGTAGGCGCTACCTAACAGGCCTGAATGACGAAAAATAAAATTAGATCATCATATATTAATTTTTACTAAATTTCGGGATAGAAATGAGGAAACAATGACTCATGATACACTTTTATAGAACGGTAGGATAATTTTTATCAAAAATTTCTCTCCGTGTACCGCACTCAGGCAGCTCAAATTTATTTTCATTGTTATCGAATATGAACTGATGCGAATGTGCTATAATTTTCATGTACCGTATAATTAACGGACTTCAGTCAAAAATTACTATCCTGTATACAAATAATCATGAAGATCTTAATTTTCGTCGACAAGTCCACTAATTACCGAGTAGGGGAGGGTGTGTCTGTACCGCTCACCGGGTAATACCGCTCACCCAATTTTCTCCACAACCATCAACTTGAAAATTTCTTTCTGTTCCTGATCATGAAGAATTTGATGATAGGATGTGATTGTCGGAAAAATTTCACTTTATTTACCACTTTAAATATGAGAAAACACTATACACTGTAAAATTTACCCTGCATTCCACCAAAAATTATCCCAGTAAATGTGAATACAATTTTTTTCATGGCCCCTACAATACATAAAACAAATGTCTTGAAGTCCTAATTTGAGACACTAAAAGCGACTTAAATTAGTGGAGAAAAGTGTCTCAATTTCCCTACTATCTTCCACTATACTATAAACCAGTGTGATTGAGCCGCAATCTCGAGTGAAATAATAATCTCCCCTCCGCAATTTATGATTCACACAGCGATTGAACTCTGCATGACTTCGCGTGAACATAAAAATAAATAAAAACTCATGGTATGATTAACCGAGAGAAAGTCACAAGATTAATTCCCCCATTTTTCTTCCATTTCATTTTCAATAAAATCTGTCACCCTCATCACTGGAAAATATTTTCTCCCATGTACCCAAGCTCACGTTCATTCCATTAATTATGTTTCATTTAACATTGAGGGGAAAAAATTATAGCCATTGTGAACCGTTTTTCCTTTCTTTTCTCTCCCACGTCCCTCACACACGTGTGACCCATCGCTTGATGCGAATGAAACTCGAGTTGAAGAGGAAAAAAAAAAATTATGAGAAGCTCAAGATATATTTGTGTACAAAGTTGTGCCATTAAGTGACGGTGGATCGGAGTGAGCGTGGAATACCACGCGATGCAATATGTTTAAATACAATAATGGGAAATGTACATTGACCTATTCGTCGCCGGATCCACATGCGGAGTTGTTTTAATGTCGGATCGATAAGGTCTCGTGAATCTGCTTGGATTGTGGATGTTCACGTGAATCGTGCGAATATGCGGGAGACGCTTGTACCGGGGGGTTATTCATCTGTTCGCGGTAATAGCATTGAATTACTCACGCTGCTGACGGCGATCTTATCGGTTGTGATGGTCATTTCGTCACTGTATTAACCATCGGAGATGATCTTGATCGCGGTATGTGGAGCATTATGGTTTCGTCATCTGTGAGAAGAGATTAATTGATTGACAATATTTTTNGAATATAATTAATTTTTTCTTCAGAAGTTCCGCATAATTTTTAAATCACACTTTTTTATAATTATTTTTTTAAATAAATGTGATCTTTTTTCTTCGGTTGGGGGGGGCTTCGCCCCCTGGAANATTGTCGGAAAAATTTCACTTTATTTACCACTTTAAATATGAGAAAACACTATACACTGTAAAATTTACCCTGCATTCCACCAAAAATTATCCCAGTAAATGTGAATACAATTTTTTTCATGGCCCCTACAATACATAAAACAAATGTCTTGAAGTCCTAATTTGAGACACTAAAAGCGACTTAAATTAGTGGAGAAAAGTGTCTCAATTTCCCTACTATCTTCCACTATACTATAAACCAGTGTGATTGAGCCGCAATCTCGAGTGAAATAATAATCTCCCCTCCGCAATTTATGATTCACACAGCGATTGAACTCTGCATGACTTCGCGTGAACATAAAAATAAATAAAAACTCATGGTATGATTAACCGAGAGAAAGTCACAAGATTAATTCCCCCATTTTTCTTCCATTTCATTTTCAATAAAATCTGTCACCCTCATCACTGGAAAATATTTTCTCCCATGTACCCAAGCTCACGTTCATTCCATTAATTATGTTTCATTTAACATTGAGGGGAAAAAATTATAGCCATTGTGAACCGTTTTTCCTTTCTTTTCTCTCCCACGTCCCTCACACACGTGTGACCCATCGCTTGATGCGAATGAAACTCGAGTTGAAGAGGAAAAAAAAAAATTATGAGAAGCTCAAGATATATTTGTGTACAAAGTTGTGCCATTAAGTGACGGTGGATCGGAGTGAGCGTGGAATACCACGCGATGCAATATGTTTAAATACAATAATGGGAAATGTACATTGACCTATTCGTCGCCGGATCCACATGCGGAGTTGTTTTAATGTCGGATCGATAAGGTCTCGTGAATCTGCTTGGATTGTGGATGTTCACGTGAATCGTGCGAATATGCGGGAGACGCTTGTACCGGGGGGTTATTCATCTGTTCGCGGTAATAGCATTGAATTACTCACGCTGCTGACGGCGATCTTATCGGTTGTGATGGTCATTTCGTCACTGTATTAACCATCGGAGATGATCTTGATCGCGGTATGTGGAGCATTATGGTTTCGTCATCTGTGAGAAGAGATTAATTGATTGACAATATTTTTTTTTAAAATTACGGCAGGAGAAAAATTAGTTCAAGATGCTTTGGGCTCCCAATTTGAGTCATTTTTAGTTCCTCAAATTGCGAGATCGAGACATGCATTGACGTGTCATTTGTTTTTTTCAGGTTTTTCCAGATTACTACACTGATAGAAAAAATTATTTTTATTGAAATGTTCCTTTCTTGGAACACAAGTACTATATACTTGAACCAATTTCAAATAAATACGATTTTACGGTGAACATCAATTATTTCTTGTTGAAATACATTTACTTGAAGCAAATAAATCTGTGATTCTGTTATTGTAAACTAATGCGATTTTTTTAGTCAAGAAATATAAACTTCTTTCAACTCAATGACATCTTACTACAATCTCAAAGCTTTTTCCGCGTAACAATNCCCCCTCCACCGCCAGACTTCATCACGCACTTATCATATAAAATAGTATACGCAACACGTGCGGACAGCAGGCGGTAACCGCCTGCTTTCCGCACTAATTGCGTAATGTACTANCGCGTTGATTGAGATAACAACGTATTTAGTCATGAGAATAATTTTGATTTATGAGTAAACCAACGAATTTCTGGAGTTAGCAAACTTTTGGCTAGAAAAAAAATCAAATATCCTCGCTATGACGACAAATAAAAGGAACATCATTTCTAGAGAAATTCGATTTCTCCCAATCAAATGTATCTCAAGAAGAGATAACTGGTATTGACCATAAAATCATGTTTATATGATACGTGCGTGTAACCGCATGGGTTTCAGTTGACTATAGTCAACTGAAACCCGAAATAACGCATGACGCGCATGCGCATCACCTATTAAAAGAGAATAACAAGGAAGGAAATCTAACCTNCGCCACCCCCTCCACCGCCAGACTTCATCACGCACTTATCATATAAAATAGTATACGCAACACGTGCGGACAGCAGGCGGTAACCGCCTGCTTTCCGCACTAATTGCGTAATGTACTATTATTTGAAAATTAACAACCAAATGATAGTTGGTTCAAATAAAATTCTCTTGATAAAACTATTTTTTTCTGTCAGNAATTCGATTTCTCCCAATCAAATGTATCTCAAGAAGAGATAACTGGTATTGACCATAAAATCATNCAAATGATAGTTGGTTCAAATAAAATTCTCTTGATAAAACTATTTTTTTCTGTCAGTATATGGATGCAAAAATTATCCTCCTGTACAGTAAAATTTCCCACACCGGTCAGGTATTTTTTTCTTGCACCCATCGTCTAGAAGTTAGCTTTTGGCTAGAAAGAAATCAAATGCTCTCATTATTGTTAAGAATAACAAGCGCTAATGTCTTAAATGAAGTTGCCTTCACCAGCCCCGCCAGTTTTTACAATATTATATTTATTGGAATCAACTTAAACTCGTGACCTTTGAAAGATCCAAAACCCTCCTCACCTGGAAAATGAAAAAGGGTGAAACATTGCAACACATGATATAATATCACACTTTCTTCTCCCTCGCCCCGGATAACCACGAATTTATAGTTGACGCCCGTGCACACGATGTACCTGTCTATAAAAGAAGTTGGATGAGCTACAAAACCGTTCACCGAAGGCGGCATGCCCTTGCATTCTCCGTCGGCCGGCGTCCCAAATGCCATGACGCTCCCTCTTATTCTTCTTCTCCCTCTTGTATTCGTCTCCTTATAGCGATCTGCACTGGGTACCAGTGGATACGAGAGGCCCCGGTGAATCGTGCCGCATTGTCTCGTACCATGGCCTCATCGAGAATGTATATATCGAGCCGCAGCGCGACCTGCCACGGATCCCTCTCGGTGATCTTTGTTTATTGCATTCGTGCCCACACGACGTTTGCATAATTTCAATCACGATGCTGAATAGGACACCCTACCCTCCCTTGTGAAGGATGCAGTGTTCGAAAATCTTGGCTTCACTGGTGCCTTGTACGTTACTTAATAAAATGAATGGTTGACTGGGAGTACAACTTTTATTGGTTGAAATTTAAGGCGAGATGAGGGAGTGAGAGCGGTTGGTGGAGAGGGTTGGGTCGGACGCCACCTCGCGGTGGCGTCACTGCACCTAGGTTCCCGTGTCGAAATTCGAGTCCTAAATAGTCCTGCCGGATTTTATTTATGTGCCAATTCCCAACTACACCGTTAGAAAAAGAAGGGAATTTCAGAAACAGTCGACTACTAATTTTCAAGACAGTAACATTGAAGATGATTTAGGGGAATAAAATCAGGTTTCACTGAAAATTCAACAGAGATGGGCAATATTAAATTTTGACAATATTAAAAAGGGATTATCTCCTTATATTGTTCAAAGTTTAACTATATTTAACAAATTTAAAATATAAAATTTATTAACCAAATTTTCCGATTGATGGTGAATAAAATATTTGATAATATTGAAATGCAATTTTTTAGCTAATAAGCTAATTCTAAATTAGGTACTTGATTTTCGATTATCCAAATAATCGTCCATCTTCCTACCTTAATCATTGGTTGATAGAATATTTCGACATTTAAATGTACTAATTGGTTAATTATAATTAACCAATAATTTTATTAGTTAATTGGTTAATTTAATATTCAAAATTGTAAAGTTTATGTTAAAATTTGACTTCATAATTTAATGATAATTATGATTAATTGATAAGGCTATCACTGAAATTCAGTAAAATTCCAGAACGTTAAGCAGCATAAAGACGAGAATTCCGTAATTTGTTTGAATTTCCAATCTAGTATGAATATTCAGTGCCAAATTACATTGAATTTTCAGTGAAATCTGAATTTCCATCATTTTTTTCGCCCTCAATTGCATTCATTGTCACTGGCCTGAAAATTCAAGTTGTCCACTCATTTTCAGGGGAAAATAGAACTGAAATGGACAGTTCTCTTTAATTTTTCCTACCGGATAGTCCGGTAGGATGCCACCTGGCGGTCGCGTCACTGCACCTAGTTTTCTATAACCTCGAAGATTCACCGCTGATGACCGGTAAATAGTCAATTTACTTGGAATGTTGCAGTGGAGTTGAGTGACTCATAATTAAATCGGAGTGAATTACGACATTATTTTAATGATATGAGACAGATAATTAATGAGACACAACTATTATTACTTACTGTTATTTATTGATTTTCTATTTAGATATTTTTTATAACTAAAATCCCTCGGCTCACATTTTCTAAATTCCTTTCTTCAATTTTTTAATGAAAAAAGAATAAAAAAATAGTGGCAAAAAACGTAGAGAATTCATGTCGAGGAATCCTTATAGAAAATATATTAAAAAAAGTTGTATAGAAAGGTAAAGTGAGTGAGAGCATTTGGTGGAGATGAATGGAGTTGCGTGAGTCATAATTAAATCGAAGTGAATTACAACATTATTTTAATAATATGAGACAGATAATTAATAAAAAACTATTCGTGCGAGAAGAATGATGGAAAGAATTCAGTAGCGAAACGGTAAACCGGCTTATGTTGATTTTGACTATTGGCCAGTTTTTGACAAATATCTCGGAATCTGAAAGAGATACAAAAATTTTTGTTACGACCTTTTTTGTAGAGCCAACTGAGGGTTATAAAAAAGGTATTGAGCAGAATTTCGCTATCTCTCTTAGATTCCGAGATATTCATCAAAAAATGGCCAAAAGTCAAAATCGACTTAACCCGGTTTACCGCTTCACTATTGAATTCAGTATCCAAGATCGAAGAGATACAAAATTTCACAGGTAAACCTTCCGAATCCGCATGAAAATTCTACTGGCTTTAAAAACAGAAAATTCATGTCGAAGAATTTTTATAGAAAATGTATCAATAAAAGAAGTTGTATAGAAAGATGAAACTCGACTGATTGTTTCTATGAAATAATTTCATAAAACCGACAATTTCTAGCGCTCCGCTAGATTATCTAGGTACACCCCAAATTATATCCAACCTTATCCCAAAATCTAGATCTCTCCGTGTAAACGCGCCTGCCGCCTCAGTTTCCGGAGACTGACCGCGCACGGATGCGATTATGTAAAAGCCGATTCGGAACAATGGGTCTCGTGCCCCGCAACACCCATAATGAAGGATGAACGTTAGAATTCTCGAATTACACTTCACTCATTGCGTCACTCGGTAATTAATCGATAATAATTATAATTAGAGAAATCGCTGGGAAGTGATAGTTTTATTGCCATTCCTGACCTCTCCCGGGCCGGGTTAAGACGTCTCACGCTCGGTAACTGGTATTACCCTCGAAATCCGTCTGGACATCTCACTTCGAAGTTTTCATGATTTCACGGTGTGGAATTATCGAGACGATTATTCACGATTAATAATTCCCTGTCGCAAGGCCAAGGGTTTCTCATTAGCCATAAATTATCAGTCACGGTCATTGATCACGAGCTTTATTAAAATTGAATGCAATTGTGCATTTTTATCTTGGGAACAATAATTCTAATGCTAATAATCGATAATTAACGATTGAAATGTGTTAATAAATTCTAGATCAATGAGATCGTTAGGAACGCGGATAGCGGTTGTATCAACGTGTGTTTTATGAATAATTCTTGAATGTTCTGTTGTTCTGTTGACATTGTACAGGAAAAAAATTGAAGTGATGAAATTTTTAAAATTAGGAATTTCAGAAAAATGTCTTATTTTTTTAAGACGCTATTGTCCTCAAGACATTATGAAAATATATTGTCTATTAAACGTCTTATTATCAAACGAAAAAAATTTTCAGCAGAACTAATTTTTTCTCTCAGGGCACTAACAAGAAATAGTGTCTTAAATTAAGACGTTTGAGAAATAACGTCTTAAATTGAAAAATTAAGACATGCGTTAATGTCTCATTTTTTGTTCCATGTTATTACAAATCAATAAGTAACCAAAAAAATTATAATTTTATGTCTCAATGGGGTTAATGCATTGTCTATCAAACGTTTTATTATCAAACAAAAAATGTTTCAGCAGTACCATTTTTTTCTCTCAGGGCACTAACGAGAAATAGTGTATTAAATTAAGATGTTTGCGTAATAGTGTCTTAAATTAGAAAAATAAGACATGCATTGATGTCTCATTTGTTGTTCCATGTTATTACAAATCAGTAAGTAACCAAAAAAATTATAATTTTATGTCTCAATGGGGTTAATGTCTTCTCTCTCAAACGATTTTTTTAAAACGAAAAAATCGTCCCTCCTTAAGACATCTTTAAGCCGCCAGTTTTTGCAGTGCGTGCGAATGCGTTTCACCCACACCCGGACGCACGTGTGAACTCCAGCTGTTCATTTTGCCACTGGAATTTTAAATACTTCTGACCGGGGAAAAGATTTATGCTCATTCTGCCCCGTATAATTGCCCTCTCTGTATGACGAATCGGCGACGACTCGCGCAAAAGTATGCGCGCTGGAGTTCCAGGGAGTGTCCAGCGGGCAACATTCCCTTAACCACCTATAGCCAGGAAGTGCCCGCGCTTGTGATACCTAATGGCTTCTCTTTAAATTTTATTTTCATTGTTTTTGCTCGAGAGTTTAACAAAAGGAACAACGAGAGGGCGATGCTGGGTATTGAGTTAACAGCATCAAATAATCGTGATCAATGTGATTTATGAATGGATATTAATGATAACGTTACTTAATCGGACGAGTTGGTTGATTTGGTTGGTACCCGTGGATCGGAAAAAATTCTTACGTAATTTTTTTACGACAGAATTATGATTGAGGAAGAGTTTCAATTCTATGTGAAGGGGTTTCCAATCAACGATGAAAAGTAGTGTCTTAAATTTAAATACCTGGTTTCGCGTCTTAATTAAGCCATCAAATAAATGTTGATGGCTTCATTAAGACGCGAGTTTTTGGCAATTTCAAGACATTTATTCGTTTGAATTCCAGCGTTTTTCAACGTCTTAATTAGGGTTTTTATAGACGAAGTTGATGTGTTACTTAAGACGTTTAAGACACCCTTTCCAGAAAATAAAATTAACTTAACATGGGGTTAGGACACGTTCATTTGTTCTTCAATTTTAAGACGGATTTAAGCGATTGTTTATGGCTTTAATAAATATATTTGAGGATGGAGCTGATGGATTAATTAAGGCGCCTTAAATTAAGACACATTTTTGTTGAACTTTAAGACATTCGTGCATTTCTACTTTACTAATTTTTACGAATTCGAACACGTTGATATTTACATTAAAGGATTTTCAAGTGTCTTAACTCGATGTCTTATAATCTTAAATTAAGACAAATTAATACAAATTAATTAAGACAAAATAATAACCCTTCCGTTTACACTTGAAAGACCTTCATGTATCTAAACTTCATCAATGATTAGTGTCTTAAATCGAAATACTCGATGCCGATGATATCTTAATTGAGACGTCCTAAATTAAGGTACATTTTTATTGAACGTTAAGACAATCATGCAGCTGAACTTCATCGATTTTCCGTGGCTCAAATCGGAATTTTTACCGCCTTAAATTAAGACACTTTGGCAATCCACTCAATATCGCATTTAAGACGCCTTTAAGACACTTCTCGCATTCATCATAATATAAATGACTTTCTCACGATGCGTATCAAGAAATAACTAGTAGTCACATCGCGTTGTGTTTACAACCGTTAAATAATCATTTATGCTCTCACCGTACTCTCAACTCGATGAGAATGCGTCTGAGTAATCTCAAGGTGTGGACTATCTCGTCCGATAATAATTGGGAAGAGGTGAGTAAAAGTACAGAGAGGACTCACCCAAGATGAAGGGAGAGAGGCATTATTCCAGACATAATGGATCGCGAAAAAAATAGTGGCATTTGAATGCCACTGGGGTCTCCGTAAACTCCAATGCTGGAGAACGGGTGGTGGAAGTGTATCAAATACCCCAACGCGTGACTGCGATCGCTTCGATCTCCATCCTCGTTAGGAATTTGGTATGATTCAAATGCCAGATCGTAGAAAGCAGTTCATGGAACACTTGCATTGTTCAATAATTCCGTTTCCATTCAGTGTGTAGTCTTCTTGTTTACGGACTCACGATTTCAATGCTTCTGCCTCATTGGAAAAACATGACGACACACCCGTGTGTTGAGTGAAAGTGAAAAAAGATCAGGTTCAATGGCCAGTCGAATTTCAATATGAAGACGGACTCATATGAATGAGAGTTTTTAATTATATTTTGGATGATCATATGGCAATAAAAAATGAAATTAAGGTAGACATAATTGAATTATTTTTTAAATAATTCAATGTAGTCTTGAGGATCCAAGTATCTTTTACAGTTTGATACAGACCACATTATAGATTCAACCTTTTTCAATCATCAAATCTGTTGATTAAATTTTGTGAGAAAGTTGTTGAGAGGAAGAAAAAGAACAAATGCGGAACGATATTATAATTCACTCATCTTCGGTTCTATATCCCAAGAATATTGCCTATTCCTTGGTCACCAGCTGTGAATCAAGGAGGTTCTGAAGACCTAAGTACAGGGACGCCACCGCAAGGTGGCACAGTAGCCAATGGTCATCCATCTCATGCCATTACAATAGTGATAGTTCAAATAAAATTCTCTTGATAAAACCAATTTTTTCTGTCAGTGCGTGGATGAAAATTATCCTCCTGTACAGTAAAATTTCCCACACCGGTCGGGTATTATTTTCTTGCACCCATTGGCTAGAAAGTAGCTTTTAGCAAGAAAGAAATCAAATACTCTCATTATTGCCACAAATAGAAAGAACTAATCTCTGAACCAATTAACCAAATTTGTTAATTAAATTTTGTAAGAAAGTTGATGAGAGGGACGAAAAGAACAAATGTGGAACAGTATTATAATTCACTCATCTTGGGTTCTATATCCCAAGAATATTGCCTATTCGTTGGTCACCAGCTATGAATCAAAAAGTGTATGAAGACCCAAGTACAGGGACGCCACCGCAAGGTGGCGC
This sequence comes from Diachasma alloeum, assembly GCF_001412515.2. Taxonomy (NCBI): domain Eukaryota; kingdom Metazoa; phylum Arthropoda; class Insecta; order Hymenoptera; family Braconidae; genus Diachasma; species Diachasma alloeum. The sequence goes on from NW_021680357.1 coordinate 1,493,768, forward strand.
AGTAGCCAATGGTCATCCATCTCATGCCATTACAATAATGATAGTTCAAATAAAATTCTCTTGATAAAACCAATTTTTTCTGTCAGTGTGTGGATGCAAAAATTATCCACCTGTACAGTGAAATTTCCCACACCGGTCGGGTATTTTTTTCTTGCACCCATTGGCGCGAAAGAAGCTTTTGGCTACAGAGAAATCAAATACTCTCATTATTGCCATAAATAAAAAGAAGTAATGTCTTAACCAATTAACCAAATTTTTTAATTAAATTTTGTAAGAAAGTTGTTGAGAGGAAGGAAAAAAACAAATTATGAAGACCCAAGTACAGGGACGCCACCGCAAGGTGGCGCAGTAGCCAATGGTCATCCATCTCATGCCATTACAATAATGTTCTTCAAGATATAATAGAAATTCCATCAAAACCACGTGTTACCCAACCCGACAGATCAATCCAATAAACCTGAAAGGACAATTAGAGCGCGGATCATACTCATACCTCAGCCGTCATTATCGATTCTCGGTCAGTGAATCGAATGCATCAACAATGATTCCCGTTACTCGTGTGTCTCGAGTTGTTGTAACTATCGCGTCATTACTGGCCTGGGGTCTACATCACAGTGCGTATCGATGTGCAACAAGGTCATCCACCCACGGCCCCCCAAGGTCGCGATGTCACGACAATCCCTCTGGCTTTCACACTGACAGTTCCCACGCTGGAGTCGATTCAATCCATTGACTCATTGTTGCGATTAATGATTTCCATTCTGAGAGACTAGATGCGTTTTGTAAATGATAAATACGACGAGTATAGAGAAAATAATGAGATAATGATGGAAATAATCATCCGCTCATGGAGACGTGTGTCATGATTTTTTTTCTCTTTTTTTAGACATGGGATTTGAGTGCTTCTGTTACGCGCAAGGTTATATAATAGATGCTATGGCTTTCTCAGTGTCTGTGACCCTCTGAACCCGCGGTAACCCGCCGTCTCAAGTATGCGCTTCTGCTCCCGTAGTTTCACGCTCACGATTGAAATACTGCTGGCGACATTTCTATCGGATGATTGAATGTGGTGAGTGCATTTTCTTGTTTCGGTCTTTGTGTCGTGACTCCGTGGCTTAGGGACATGCGAATCACTTTCATATGAGAGTTGCCTGGTAATTACCGGTGATCTATTGTAGTTCTGGGTTGAAATTGTCATGTGGTTTTGTTGAAGGAGATCTTGGGGATCAAAAAACATTGTCTGATGACGTAATGAGTGACGGTAATAAAGGGCCGGTAATGAAGACTATTAGGAGTTAATGAGAGGACCTGTTGTTTTGGTGATTGAGGCGACATCTGGTGGCACCACATTTGGAGATAAGGTAGGTGCCTTAAATTTGTTTAATGAATAAATTTAGATTGGTCGTAGCAAAATTTGTAACAATGGCTTCAATTCTTAAGACACGATCTTAAATTTTTGCGATGGTCAGAGTAAACGCAAGTCTGAATAAAATTAACATTCAATTCTGTGTTTGCTTGGACTTTTGATGGATCCAAATCGGAAGATTGAAGAATTCACGTAATTGCACGTCAACTTGTGAACTGTAAGACACATGAACATCGACATTTCGAACGCACATTGCGATCCATGGATTCATTTCCCGGATCACGCTCAGCTATGAATCGCTGACTACATAAAAATTGTTTACAATTGCTGTTGTTTCGAGAATACCAAACATATTTTCTACAAGCATTAATGTCAAACTGAATGATCGATTAAAATTTGGAGACATTCTGAACTTCATTTTAAGGGAGATAATGTGATAAAAGAGGAAGTTATTTAATGCATCCGATGATAAGGTAAGAATTCTGATAATTTACCGATAACTTATCGACCCAGACGATAAGTATATGGAGGGTAATGTAGCTAGCGAGCATCACCACACAAATTATCCTTAATAATATCAACATTCGATTTTTGTGTTTGCTTGGACTTTTGATTAATCCAAAGCGCACGATCGAAGAACTCAGGTGATTGCACATCAACTTGTGAACTGAACGACACATGAACATCGACATTTCGAACGCACATTGCGATCCACGGATTCAAATCCTGGATTACACTCGGATATGAATCGTTGAAAATTTGGAGACATTCTCAACGTTATTTTTAATGACATTAAACGATACAAGAGGAAGTGTTTTGATGCATTCGATGGCAAGATAGGAATTCTTATAATTAACCGATAACTTATCCACCTAGACGGTGAGAGTACACACGGTAATGTAGATAGCGAAATCATTATAGAAGTTGTAGCTATTGACAGTAAGTAAAATGACGATCTCCTCATGTTAAATATTGATAAATATTGCGTAGAATTAGTTTTTGAAGTAAATTCCAATTTAAATCGTTTATAAAGTGAAAGAAGGGAAAACTTTTCCAAATGTCTCATTGTGGTAATGACTATTTCTGTTGACGATGATGAAATAGTGCTAAAATTTCATAGATGATCTAAACCACAAGAATTATACATTTTGATCCTCACCATCAAGCTTCTCAGAAATATCACAAGATTGTAACTGACGATTTTCTCTAAATAAATTAAAATCGTAGTAGCCATTCTGTAATCACTGGGTAACGCTCTCTAATTTATCTCAACGAATGAATGTGCGTCAATATACGGATGAGTTTGTTCTTTCAACCATCAGAGAATATCACATTTCTGAGCAATTACTCGCTGAGCATTTTTTTTTTAAATTGCAGAAAGTGATTAAGATACTCTCGACTACGCTGAATCATACTTTAATCATACTTTAATCCTAAGTAGCTTTGGGATATCTCCTTCGAATTCCTTCGTATTAGCTCGCTCACGGTTGAGAATTATTCTTGACACAGTTATTTGTAGTTTGATTAAGAAAACAATCAATTCACCTTTCGTCTTTTTCTTCGGAATGTTTGGACAATTGCAGGTACTGTTTGTACCAACTGCCGATTTTCTCTGGGAAAATGTCAATCTCTGGAAACATAATTTGAATGACATTTCATTTATGTTTCACACGTCCCTTTCAATCACAGAAATGGGATAAAAAATGTAAACAATCGTCGTAATGTTCGAGAATAATTTATTTGGTATAAAAAGCAATAAATAACTATTCACTACATCGCAATAAATTAAGACGTACTATTAATTAATACTGCATGATCCTAATGGCATTGTCTTAACCGTCTTTTATGATAAAATCGCCGAAAAAATATTATTATGAACTAATTGATTATTAGTTTAAGGCACATTGCAGAGGTCTTTGAACTTGAAGATTAATTCTTCGATCACGTAATCTACTAATTGGTCAATAAATACTCATTAAATACTTAGTTGCGAATAAATACAATTGTTCCTAAATGCAATAAATAAATTCATAAATAGTTGTCAGTGTATCACCTAATAACACATTTACGTTACCTATCGGTGGCCGTTAGATACTCTACCTTGTAGAGTATCAGTCGATTTGTTCAAATAGCTTTGAATGAATAAAGATTACGAATAGCAGGGTATTCCCTGAGCTGAGAGGCTAAAATTATCTGTCATAGCGGATGACTTGAACTTTTTGCATTCCAGGAAAATATTGTGATATGCACTGGTAATACTAGTACCGTGTGTAGATGGAATGACGGGATACATTTTTCTGTCAAAATTAAAAAAAAAATTAAGACATGGTCTTAAATCTTTAAGACTTCTTAATTTTGTAAGACACTGCCTTACAATTAAATATTTTCAATTTAAAGGTAGATTTGAATTCAAATTGTAGAAGAAATGGCAAGGCATTGTCTTAAAATTTTAAGCCATTGTCTTAATTGTTTGGGACACGGTCTTAATTTTATAAAACGCTATCTCAAATTGGTAGAACACTTCCCCGGATTGTTAAGACACCTATAGAATTTTTTTTAAAAAGCGTCTCAAATTTTAAGTTATTGTCTTAAATTTTCTTGAATTGTTGAAACTTCTGATTAATTTTTTTTAAGACACTGCCTTAATTTTAAGCCGTGGCATTAAATTTCGAAATCAAGAATAAATTCGAAATTCATAATTTGACGTTGAATTTGAATTGCAATTGCAGAAAAAAACAAGACATTGTCTCAACCTTTTAAGACATCGTCTTAAACCTTTAAGACCTTGTCTCAAATTTTAAGCCATAGTCTTAAAATCAAAATCCCAAATTGCAATTTCAACTTCATAATTCAAATTGAAATCCCTATCGAAATTGCAAAAAAAAATTAAGACGTTGCCTTAAACTTTTCAGACAGCATCCTAAAATTTAGGACATCTGAAAAAAATAAAAAATTTATCCTCAAAATTGAAGACATCGTGTCGATCATTGAGGACCCGTCACTAACCGTTTAAGACACTTTCCCCCGCACTTCCTCCGTGTATGCATAACTGCTAATCCCAATGTAAACTCATTACCCTCCCGTATGCTAAATCAATTTGCGTCAATGCACCTAAGCCTGTTCACTTCATTTTTTACCGATGCGTTCACGGACCGTCACTTGCATCGAAACAAATATTGAAAAAAAATCTCCTACTGTTGAGATGTCATCGATATTCAATCTATAAATACTGTACGTTCAAACTGTTCTGGTATGTGCAGGGCAGGGTGCGATAGAGAGCTTGAAGAGAGAGAGATCAGGAAAATTTCAAGTGAAAAATTTTCTCAGTAGTCGAAGACGTGCCTCCAGGCGTGGAGATAATCCTTGTACTTGAGGAGGACTCCCCAGTCCCGGACTAATCTCCTCGTCTCGTCAACGGGCTCCCTCTCGACTGCCGTCATCATGCTCCTGGGGACCCTTTCCGGCAAGTTGACATCCGGCAGATAACCAATGTCACTTTCGACCTCGCACAACATCATCTGGAGGTACGACTGCGTGCTCCTGAGGGCCTCCATAATCTTCTCCGTTGGCTCGTCGTCGATAAGCTCTTCAATAGCCACTGCAAACTTCTGGAGGTCTAGATGAAGTTTCGGCAGATGATTAGCGATCTTTAAGCAAAAAATAATAGATTAAAGATTATGAAACGAATGTAGAGAGTTGTGTCTTAAAACTGTCTTAATTTAAGACGTCAGTCCTGGAATCATGTAATAGTCGGAAGCGTTGAGTCATCAAAGAACGTCTTAAATCGTCTTGAGCTTCCAAAATTGTCTTAAGTCTTCCTAATGTGGTCTTAAACGGTCTTAAATTATCTGAAACCATCTTCAGAGTTTCTCAAGATGTCCTCGAAGTGTTTTAGAATTGTCTTAAAGTGTTACTTGTAATTCTGTAGCGTCTTAAAATCATCTCGATACGTCTTAAATTGTCTTACAGCATCTTAAAACCGAATAATAGTTACTCAAATTGTCATTAGGAATTTGACCATGATCTCATGTTCTGAAATCGTTTTAAAGTGCGTCTGGAATTATAGCGTATTGTCTTAAAGTGTCTTAAGATTTCCTTAAGACGCCAAAAAATGTCATGAAACCGTCGTAATTGGGGTTAAAATGGTCTTCTAACATCGTTCCAGAGCTTTTTAAAATTGTCTTCGAGGTCCTTTCATGGTCTTATAAACGTCCTAAAGCGTCTTAAAATGGTCTTAAAGGTTCTTAAGACACCGTTTTTCAGATATTTTTTAATTACATTTGAAAATGGTCTCAAAATATTGTGAAATAACAAATTTCTTACATGGTCTTAAAACGTCTTAAATTGTCTTAAAACACAATTTCCCAAGTTGACACCTCAATTTGACAAAAAACACAACTGTCACGAAAATCCTAGCAGAAATGTCTCAATTCAAGGAACTAGTAATTCTAATGAAACTCTCGATCAACCGTGAAATAAATTTCAGTGGCTCAATCATCGGCGGGTGGGAGAGGGTAACGAGGTGTGGGATATCTGCCGTCTATCACCTCGTGTTATCGGTGGCGAAAACCACACGAGACAGGCGCACGATTACGCAGTTGCACGACCCGGCGAGCATGAAGTATCGTATTGCCTGTGCGCGCGCTACAACGCTGTATCGAATCGACCACCCGGGCTTCTGTTACCCTGGTACTTTATAATAATTACTGTCTCATTAAAATTTTGTTATTTAACGTTAATCAATCAAGTGGGGATTGGATTCGTCCGGTGCACACATGGTTATGCTAATATTTTTGGATTTTCACTGGTCGAACGGGAGGCAATGAGAGTTTACGCGGATACCGATAGCATTTATGATGCTGGAGGCACAGCAGGAGAGGATGCATGAATATTAATGGGAAGTGATCGAGAAATGGAGAGAAAGTTAATCATATTAATTCGGGAGGTAATCGATGGATCTTTTGGGAGATGGATATTCATTAATTCAAGGGGAAACGTAGGGGACTAAATTAAAACAATTTTTTTAGGAGATTTACAAGACTTTTTACGTGTCTATTTGGAGTTTTCAATATTAACATTGAAGAAATTTGGCATTTAAGACTTTTAAGACATTTTTAAGACCATTGAGATATCCACGGTATCTGAATGTCGAAACATCTGCGATTATTTTGAAACAAAGACGTTTACTTTTCCCGAGTTTTAAAACATTTAAGTCATTATTAGGACATGACCCTTTAAGACATTACTGATGCTTAAAGGATAAGACTCCGAGCATTTTTAAGATTCACAATATTTCGAAATAATCATCTTTTAAGATATTTTTAAGACTTTTAAGACCCTTAAGGCCGTTTTAAGACATTTAAGACCCTCACAATTCCAGTCACTATGAGTTTGTACATCTCTCACTGATTTTTTGTCCGACATTTCAATTTAAGACGGCTTAAGACATCGTTTCGGGAGGCTTAAAGTTTAAATAATTCAGGGAAAAAACTTACAGTTTGTGGCTCTTTTCCAGCTAATCTCCTTACAATGTTAACATCCCTCTTCCCTGGCACCCAATTCGGAATGTACTGATGCTCGTGAACGCCTATTCTTACGCGTTCGTAGAGGAACTCATAGTCACGACTGAGGTAGTCATTCAGGGTGAGTTGGTGCTGGAGTTTTATGCTCAACAGGATGGACTTGAGTTCCTCTACAATATTTCCGGATGGAGTGATGTCCGTGTCGATGACTTCACCACACGGCAAGTGCCAGAATGGGTCCAATGATCTGGGCTCTCTGACGGGTGATGTTGGAGCTGCTGATGCAGTCGCCATGATCACGGAGATGATGACAATTTTGGCACGAGACATGTTGGTAGGGTTTTTTTTTAATTATTCAAATATATGATGAACAATCACAGTGACTATTTTTTCGAGTGATGCACTTCGTGGAATTTCTTGAGGCACTGGGTGCACGGTGGCGATTAGATAGCCGATTGAATTGATGCTCCACGAGTTGGTGATGATGGCAAACTGAGATTGTCAAACCCTCGTGCTTCCTCCTTTATATATGCCATAGAGTAAACAAATCGTACGTACGTACAACGGCTCGAACGCTGAGTGTCTCTATCGGTATCTGTGAGAAAAAATATTGACGGGGGGGGGGAGGCTGGTGTGCTTTTTCTCGCGGCACGCGTCAGACGAACCGACTGGGGGCTACTCGTCATTGGAAAAATATTCAGGTTCTGGTGGGTTTGAGAATGTCGGGAAAACCAGGGGTTTATTTAAGACGTGGCGGAATGTCTTAATTGGTGATGTCGGGGGGAATGAAATTTTTGGGGTTTCAATTGAAATATTTATTGAAATCTCAGAAATTACTATTTTTGGTCTAGACGTGTCTTAAAATTGTCGGGTCTTGGAATCCAGAGAATTAATTTAAGACGTGGCGGAACGGCTTAATTTCGGATATCGGTGGGATGAAATTTTTGAGGTGTTAATTGAGATATTTTTTGAGGTCTTGAAAGTTGTGATTTTTTATCTGGACATGGCTTCAAATTGTCGAGTCATAGAATACAGAGGTTTAATAAGACATGACGGTATGTCTTAATTTCTGACATCGGGGGGGGGGCATAACATTTTTGGGGATTTAATTGAGACTTTTGAGGTCTTGAAAGTTATAATTTTCTTACTTGACATGTCTTAAAATTGTGGAGTTTTAGAATGTGGAGCTTAAGTTAAGACATAACTGTATATCTTAATTTCTGACATCGGAGGAATGAAATATTTGGGGGTTTAATTGAGATTTTTTTTTTGAGATCTTGAAAGTTATGATTTTTTGTCTAGACATGTCCTAAAATTATCGAGTATTAGAATCCAGAAGCTTAATTTAAGATGTGACAATATGTCCCAATTTCTGAAATCGGGAGGAGAGACATTTTTGCGGTTTTAACTGAAATATTTACCGAGGTCTTAGAATTTAGAATTTCTTATCAACACATGTCTTAAAATTGCCCAGTCTTAAAATCCGGAGGTTTAATTTAAATTTAAAATCAAATAAGATTTTTCAAAACGGCTAAAAATCAAATTTTGTCGTATTTAAAAACCCATTATTGAAACATAAAAACAGTTTTTTCACGTCTTAACATCAAGAGTGTCTTAAGGTAAGACTGCGGCCGTAATTCAAGGGTCTTCTATCTACTGTAGTGTCACAAATTGAGACTAGAATATAAAATTAAAACTAGTGTTTTCAATTAAAACAAGTGTTTTAAATCAGTCTTGAATTTAAGACCTCAGTCATTGACAAAATTTCAAGTCGAAGAAGATGACATTTTTTGATACCCGAGAAATACACGTTCAAGACATGTATTAATGTCTTAAACTTCCAAAGATGTCACAGATTTTTTAATCACCATAATCAAACCCAGGAAAAATGCCTGAAATTCTGAAAAACATTTTATTAATTTTTTACGATCATATCCACTCAAAAACTCATCAAACCCAGATAATCATCTCGTATTAATCATCACTTGTTGGTGCTCCTCGAGGTGATATAGTCAGCGTCACTTGGGACGATTTGTCACCCCCAAAAATTAATCGCCTGGAATTTATAAAATCGAGTCTAATTGTGTGAGAATGTCTCGGTGGGGTACTGATAAGCTGCAGTGACGATAGACAGGTTTCGTCACCCATCGATATCAATTAATTCCGATGTAATCTACGAATTACCGCGCGGTATCATCGCTCGAAATGCGCTGATGTAAATGACTTTTTTTGGAATTAGAAAGATTAACAGAATAAAGAATTTGCATGCGCGGATATGTGCGTATGGTGAATGTTTCCTGGAGTCCGCCCACTCCAGTTAGCTTTTACGTTTGGAACTTTCCTCGAAGCACCGGAATGCACTCGTCATCCTGGCATTTTTGCCGGGAATTATTTTCCAGCTGTTTGTACTTTCAATTACGCATGAGAAAATTTTAGAAATACACGTAGCGAATTCAATCGAAGATTCTATTGGTTGGCCAATTTTATTGGAGAATTCTGTAGGTTTACTGCACGATTTGTTTAATAGAAAAAATATCAAATAGAATTCCATCATTCTGAGCAATATTCCCTATTGAGACATTTTCTATAGGAATTCTTGGGTATGAATTCTCCAATTTTTTTCCGCTCCATTTTTCTTCTCATTAAAAACTTCAAACAAAACACTTGGAAAATTTGAGTTGTAGAATTTGTGTGGAAAATAGCTCTAGAGAATAAGTTGTGTAAAAAAATCACATTCTATAATTGTTTTTCTATAGAATATTTCCCGTTGAACATTTTTATTGAAAGAAGGCTAAACTCTGTGAAAAATTCAAAAGAAAATTTTATTGGATTCTATTGAAATTCTATTGAAAATTCTATTAGTTGTTGGTCGATTCTATTGGAGAATCCCGCAGCTTTATTACGCGTTTTGTTTTATTGAAAAAATAGAATATAATTTCTAATAGAATTCCATCTTTCTGAACCACATTTCCTCTTGCAACATTTTCTATAGGAATTCCTGGTTATGAATTCTCCAAGCTTTTTCCACTCTATTTTTCTTCTCTGTTCAGTAAAAAAAAATCAAACAAAAAACTTTTTTTCTATAGAACACATTTCATTGAACATTTCTATTGAAAAAAGGCCAAAACTGAATGAAAGGTTCAATAGAAATCCTATAGAATTTTCAAGCGACTGCAGCAGGTTTTTTATCAAATTTTTTCGTACCAAGCTGCCACCTGATGACTCGTCTGTGAGAGATGTCATATCATTTGCGGTATTTAATTCTCAACCATCTGGGCAGAATTGATCCCTATCGTATTGGGTGGGGAAATCCCCACTGATATACATCACACGATGATTCACTGATTGTTATTTATTGAAATAGGTTTTTCAAAATTATTTTATTTATGCAGGTGTTATTCTAAAATCAATTCATGTAAAAAATCTATCAAATACAGCTCCGCTTCCAAGGACAAAAGATTTTTTTTCATTATAATATTTGGAAAATTTCAATTGTTGAAAAATAATTTTTTTCCCATAATTTACAAGTAAAAAATTTATTTTATGAAGAAAAAACGCCCATCGCAACACATTGTCTTGTCAACAAAAAAAATCCGATGGCAAAAAGTGAATATTTTTACGAACAACCTCATTTGTTTAAAGGAATCGGTATAAAAACATGAAAAAATGCAGAGGATATTCGGCTTTTTTCCCGGATTAATTAGATGAAATTTCGATATTACGTCTCGTCTAATATCCATCGACTATCTCATCAAATATTGCACCACTTAACGCAATAACTAATCCAGCTCGCGCGTCACAAAAAATTTCGACAATCGTTGTAATCAAACTATGATTTTTCAATGACGAAATTTCTTGAAATTCCAGTGACCTACCACTTCATAAAAATTTCTAAAAATTACACCGAAAAATTAATTGGAGTCTACAGAAATGGGACATTCAACTCATTCAACCAAGGATAAAAGATTTTTTTTCATTATAATATTTGGAAATTTTCAATTGTTGAAAAATAGTTTTTTTCCCATAATTTACAAATAAAAAATTTATTTTATGAAGAAAAAACGCCTATCGCAACACATATTGTCTTGTCAACAAAAAAAATCCGATGGCGAAAAGTGAATATGTTTACGAACAACCTCATTTGTTTAAAGGAATCGGCATAAAAATATGAAAAAATGCAGAGCATATTCGGCTTTTTTCCCGGAATAATTAGATGGGATAATGGGATGGGATAATTTCGATATTACGGCTCATCTAATATCCATCAACTATCTCATCAAATATTGTACCACTTGACGCAATAACTAATCCACCTCGCGCGTCACAAAAAATTTCGACAATCGTTGTAATCAAACTATGATTTTTCAATGACGAAATTTCTTGAAATTCCGGTGACACTACCACTTCATAAAAATTTCTAAAAATTACACCAAAAAATTCATTGGAGTCTACAGAAATGGGACATTCAACTCTATTTCGCTTTAAAAAAATTGTCGAATTTCCAGAAAAAGTTTATTTTTAAAAAGTTACAATCTTTTGAAATTTTGAAATCGTGGAAAATAATTTACAAACTGGAAGCTTAGTGGAAACTAATTTACAAATAAAAAAAATGCATTTTACAAAACAAGCACCAGCACTTTTAAGTACTTATAAAAAAACATATTTTCTTATCTCTCTATATTATAAAATTCCAAATCTACTTCTGGTAATAAAAATTTGATACTCGAAATTAAGACTCCACAATTGAAGATCACGAGGATCAAAATAAGGATCACGAGGGTTAAAATAATGGTGATGAGGATCAGAGTAAGGGTCATAAGGCTCAGAATAATGGTCACGATGGACAGATTAAGGGTCACAAGGTCAGATTAGGGGTCATAAGGGTCAGATTAAGGGTCACAAGGGATCAAGGGTCAGATTAAAAGTTGTAAGGGTCACGAGGGGTGTAATGAGGGTCACAAGGGTCAAAATAATAGTCATGAGGGTCAGAGTGAGGGTCATATGGGTCCGAATAAACGTCACGAGGTTCAGAATCAGGGTATGAGGGTCAGAATAAGGCTCACGACGATCAAATTGAGGGTTACCAGAGTGAGATTAAGGGCCATGAGGATCAGAATAAGGATGACGAGGATCAGATTAAGGGTCGCAAGGGTCAGATCAAGGGTTATAAGGATCATGAGGGGTGTAATGAGGGTCACGAGGGTCAAAATAATAGTCATGAGGGTCAGAGTAAGAGTCATATGGGTCCGAATAAAGATCACAAGGTCACGAGGTTCAGATTAAGGGTCGCAAGAATTGGAATAAGGATGATGGGGGTCCTATGTGGGTCATATGAGGGTTGGCGAGCGGAGCGAGCAGGATGCGTATCCCCCTAATAAACAAAAAGGAATCCAACGGCAAAAAGAAAATATTTATAAACAATCCCATTTGTTAGAAGAATAAATATAGAAACATGACAAAAATTACAGAATATTCGTTTTATTCACTAGATTAATCGGATGGAATTCAATATTATGTCTCGTCCCACATCATCAAATGTTGCACCACTTGCCATAATCGATACCCCACCACACGTGCCCCGAAAAAATTTCGACAATCGTTGTAATTCGTATGACACACAACGGAAGGAATGATTTTATCAATGAAACTACAAATACGCCAGACGCACGACGGCAAACCGTGTACGGTAGTGTTCCTATTCTTAGCCGGCATCGGCATTTATTTGTTTACTGAAATGATACCAGGTATTTTCACACGAACTCCCCCGTTTTCTCGGGAGAATAACCCGTCGATACGTCACGATTCTACGGGTTATGAGTCGATGAGTTGATACTATTCCGTCATCTATTACTCATGTTTTGGGGTTTTACGAGCGCCTCTGACGTACGGGTTTCGGGGATTTATCGATTCTGGCGGTGGCCACCACCTGCTGGCGACGCCAGCATTCGGTATATGGACTCCTGGTAGGATTATGTGTCGTTTGGGACTTTTCAGTCGATAAAAAATCGCGAGGATTTTTACCCCTTTTTCGACAAATTATCATATTTATTAATTTTTCGGTGGTGGGGAGCCTTTCGTGGGAATTATTTAGAAATATTGTCTCTACAATATTATTTGAGATAATTATTTCAATAAATTGTATTGGGAAATTAAAATGGTTGTGATTGATTTTCTGCTTTTCAATTTGAAATTAAATCCACGTTTAATTAATTGCGGATTTTTTTTCCTGTAAAAATTCCCCGGAAAATTTTTCCTAAGAAAAGTTTTCGTGTGATATTTCCCTGGAAAATATGAAATCAAACATATTTGAATACAGCATCAATTCTTTATTGAATGTAACACAACTCAACTGATCTGATTAAAAATGAAATCGCATCGAATTTAAAATTTACATATCAACATTGGTCGGTAAATAATGAATTTATTAAACAAACGTGAATAAAAAAAGACCATTTTTGTCATCAACTTTTTCATTTTTACAATAAAAAAAAACTTTTTTTTTGTCATCTAACCGAAAAAAAATCAATTAGCATTGAAAAAAAAAACTCCAAGCAAAAACCGACATGAAAAAAATTGGTGCGGAAAATTGATTTCGAAGGGAAGAATTCGCCGAGGAAAACTTGACGTGTAAAAAATTTCCGAGAATTTTTCAATGAGGAAAAAACTTCAGTTACCCATATCGATCAAATAAAATTCTTTCGTTGAAATTTTCCCATTCATTTCAATGGAAATGTTGCAATTTTTAATAAACAATAAATACAATCTGAATAAAGGACTGTTACGTGTGAATAAATTTATTTCAAAATAATAAATTTTTCACTTGAATCAAGAAAACATTCGATTGTATTCAGAAAACTATTCGTTTAATTTTAAATATCACATGAAAAAATGAAAAGATTCATCATTAAGTTTGAATGAAAGATTCATCATGAGCTCTCTGAATAAACTCATTCATTTGCTCTAAGTAAAATTCATTCAATGGAAATAAACGGCTTCTCCAAGCGTATAAAATTCCAAAAAGTATTCATCCGCATCGTTCATAATCTCGTCTCATGTATCGCACAGATTCTCAGAATTTTTTCTATTAATTTCAATGGAATTATTCCAATTCTCAATAAACAAGTAATGCAATCTGAATAAAGGACTATTACGTGTGAATAAATTCACTTCCCATTAGTACACTCTTCATTGGAATGAAAAAAACACTCGTTAATATTGGAAAAACTATTCATTGAATGCAAAAATATCGCAAATAAAAATAAAAATTGTATAAAAGCTTCATTACGAGCCAGTTGAATAAACTCATTCATTAATTCTAAGTTCGATTCCTCAATGAAAATGAACTCCTTCATCTCGATCAAAGCCATTTCATCCAAAGAAATAATTCTCCACATCCGCGTTGTTCATAATCTCGTTGCAGGAATAATCTCGTGTGATGTATCGCGCAGGTCCTCGCACATGCATATCGATGATTATAAAATCCGCCCAACGACTGCCTCATAGCCCCCTGATATGTACAATTAAATAACAAGAGTCCATTCAAGTTATTTTCAAAACATTTGTTCAATTAAAAAACAAAACAGCAACAAAATCAAATAAAACGTCAAATTGTCGGGATCGACGGGTCAGACAGGTAAATAAATACACACATTGATTTACGAAATGGTAACGTGGTATAATAAATAGTTTATCATAATACAAATAAGTATGCGTGTATGCCCAATAAATACACTATCAGTAAAATCCATAAAAAATACATTACAATAGATTTATAAAATACTACCCTAAATTCATTTCACTCGCAAGTAGAAAATGGAAATATTCATCAAATCAAAAATATCATCCACCGGATGAATAAAAAATTGTCACGGATTATGAATGGAGTGTTCTTATCAGTCGAAGAATACAACAAAAAGTGTTCTTTCGTGAAATTTATCTCTCCGATATTTCCCCAGCTGAAGAGAGACTGAAATTCCCAGTGAAAATAAACGAGACCCTCCGAGATTCCAAAAACCTCAATTAATCAATTATAATAGAGTGTAAAAATCCCTTAGAATAGTCTCATACTCGAATCCCTTTATCGTATAAAATAACATTAATGAAAAATCTTACGTTCACAATATCACAGCTAATAACTTTAAGCTCGCCTGTGCCGCGCGTTAAAGCTAGAACAAATAAATAATTTTTTCTACTTCATCCGAGTTACTTGTGGAACATTGAATTACCCGCAAAAGGCACATGATGAGAGTGAGATACTCACTATGTACAAGTGTCTATTTTTTTTTACAGGGGAAACTTGTCCACTGAATATTGCAAATTATTAATCGTTGATGGAGGCATTTGCTGCGTTGTAATACTGCTTTTAACTCTTAAATAGCATTTTTATAATACTGGTCTCAAGTCCGTGGATTGTGTAGATACCCTGGTTATTAAATTCCCGTCGAATAGTATATTTCGATTGTCAATAGAAGAGAAGAGACGTGGAGTATTGTTTTATTTCAAAAAGACGAGAGAGATGTTGATGTCGTTCGATCTCTGGAAGAATATCTTTTGAGAGGAAAGGACTGATGGAATTTTTTTCGAACGATTAAATTTTTTTACGTTTTAAAAAGGGGTCTTTAAGACAGCTTAATTTTAAACCTTGACCGCAAAAATATGTGTTATTAATAGGGTCGACCATAGAGAAAAAGGAAATAAGACATCATGAGTTCGAAACAAAAAACCCTTGTCTAAAATCTCTAGAATATTTAGAAAGCTCGTCTTAATGTCTTAATTTGAAACACAAAAAAAGACTTGAATTTGAAGACATAAACGTCTTAAAAAGGGAAAAAAGTATCTTTAAGACGTCTCAATTTAAGACATTAAACGTGAAAATATGTCTTATTAACAGGGTCGACCATTAAAAAAAGTCTTAACGTCTTAAGTTAAGACATTAAAAAAGACCTCAATTTGGACACACTTTCTTAAAAAGGAAAAAAAGTGTCTTTAAGGCGTCTTAATTTAAGACATTAAACGTGAAAATATGTCTTATTAACAGGGTCGACCATTAAAAAAAGTCTTAACGTCTTAAGTTAAGACATTAAAAAAGACCTCAATTTGGAGACACAACTGTCTTAGAAAGGAAAAAAAGTGTCTTTAAGGCGTCTTAATTTAAGACATCACACACGAAAATGTCTTATCAACAGGGGCAACGACTGAAAAAAAAGTCTTAATGTCTTAATTTGAGACACAAAAAAGGACTTGAATTTGAAGACATAAACGTCTTAAAAAGGGAAAAAAGTATCTTTAAGACGTCTCAATTTAAGACATTAAACGTGAAAATACGTCTTATTAACAGGGTCGACCATTAAAAAAAGTCTTAACGTCTTAAGTTAAGACATTAAAAAAGACCTCAATTTGGAGATACAACTGTCTTAAAAAGGAAAAAAAGTGTCTTTAAGGCGTCTTAATTTAAGACATCACTCACGAAAATGTCTTATCAACAGGGTCAACGACTGAAAAAAAGTCTTAATGTCTTAATTTGAGACACAAAAAAGGACTTGAATTTGAAGACATAAACGTCTTAAAAAGGAAAAAATGTATCTTTAAGACGTCTCAATTTAAGACATTAAACGTGAAAAGATGTCTTATTAACAGGGTCGACCATTAAAAAAAGTCTTAACGTCTTAAGTTGAGACATTAAAAAAGACCTCAATTTGGAGACACAACTGTCTTAAAAAGGAAAAAAAGTGTCTTTAAGGCGTCTTAATTTAAGACATTAAACGTAAAAATATGTCTTATTAACAGGGTCGACCATTAAAAAAAGTCTTAACGTCTTAAGTTAAGACATTAAAAAAGACCTCAATTTGGAGACACAACTGTCTTAAAAAGGAAAAAAAGTGTCTTTAAGGCGTCTTAATTTAAGACATCACACACGAAAATGTCTTATCAACAGGGTCAACGACTGAAAAAAAAGTCTTAATGTCTTAAAATCAAACATTAAAAAAGACCTGAATTTGGGGCGCAAACGTCTTAAAAGCGGGGAAAGTGTCTTTAAGACGTCTTAATTTAATACATTAAACATGAAAAGATGTCTTATCAACAGGGTCGACCATTGAAAAAAAGTCTTAATGTCTCAAGTTCCCATATTAAAAGACCTAAATCTCGGGACAAAAACGTCTTAAAAGCACGGAAAAAGTGTCTTTAAGACGTCTTAACTTAAGACATTAGAGATGAAAATATGTCTTATCGACAGGGTCGACCACTGAAAAAAAAAGTCTTAATTTCTTAAGTTCAGATATTTAAAAAAGACCTAAATTTCAGGACCAAACGACTTAAAAGCGGGAAAAAAGTGTCTTTAAGACGTCTTAATTTAAGACATTCAACACAAAAATGTCTTATCAACAGGGTCGACCATTGGGGAAAAAAAATAAGACATCATGAGTTTGAAACAAAAAATCTTCGAGTAAAACCCCTACAATGTTGAAAAAGCACGTCTTAATGTCTTAAATTGAAACACTATGAATGATTTAAATTTGCCCACAAAAAAGTCCTAAAAAGGGTGCCAAAATGTCCTCATTCCAGCCGCTATTGGCGACTTTTTTCACAATTCAATCGTCTTTTTCATTTCGAAGTAACTCTCCTGATCTATTCTTAAAATATCTCCCTTGACTTCCACCCCACATACATCTTCTCTTCCATCAAACATCGATTCAATTAATCCTGAATAAAAAGAAAATCGAATGATCAAGTACATTTTGAGCCTTAAAACACCTCAAGATGAATATGAAAAATGGAATAAATAATTGATGATTTTCATTCGCGAGTTAGTATTTTTGAAGTGTAAAAACAGACAAAAATAGTGATTTCACTGCACGATTTTTCGTCGTCTATTTCTCATGAGCCTCCGTCTCATGCCGCGTCTCCTAGTCTGTAGGCCCTCACCACTCGGTCCCACACTCTTCTGCTTCCTAAATCGACCGTTTGGATTTTTCTTCCTCTCCTGGGACGGTCGTTTCGCCTTCATTCGCACAACTTTCTTCGGATTTTTCGGCTTCGGACGGTAAGCAGACAGTGGCTTAACAGTGTTGGGATCGCATGTACCGGGTCCCGTGGCCGTTGCATTGCGGAATGCACGAGTCCAGTCGTTTAAGAAGGCTTGATAAAGTCGAAGGACACCCCAGTCCTGAATAAGCATGAGCGTCAGGTCTCCCTCGGTCGCCCAATCCGGACTCTCCGTGACAATCTTCGCCTTGTGCACAACGGGGAGTTGAAGACCGAGGTTTAAGATTGCTGTTTCTACTTCGCAGAGCATCTGAGGAGGAGAACAAATGAATTAGGCGGTGCGAGAGGAGGTGATTCACGTGCAGCCGGAGAAATCACGCATTTTAATCAAATCCAACTTTTTATTCATAATTTTCGTTGAAGCGACTGTCAATGATTTCTTGAAATCGCTGAGTTCATTCGATTGCGGGGGAATTTTTTGAGTGGTTTCAGGGATTTCAAATGATTCTGAATGTTTCTTTTTTATCGCTGATTGTAGGATTTCGTGTAATTTCACTGATTTCAAGGGATTGTATGGAATTTGATACAGAAACTGTCGGTAATCCCATGGCCATTTTGACTAGCGGCCAGTTTACTATGAATATATCGAAATCTAAGGGAAATAGAAAAATTTTTGTCAAAATCTTTTTTGTAGGGCGAATTGAGCGCTACAAAAAAGGTAGTTACGAAAATTTCGATATGTTGCTTGGATTCGGAGATATTCGTCAAAAACTCAGCTGAGGGTTAAATCTACTTGAACACGAGCTAAATAAGGGTGGAATAAGGGCTAAAACTATTTGTTATTGAGATCTAAGCGGTTGAAAATTTTTGGCTTAAATTTCTGATATAGTTTTTGGAAATTTTAATTGAGTACCATTTCCAATGAAATTTCAAATAATTTTGTGATTGAAAATTCATAATTCGCCTGAAAAATTAATGAACTTTATGGAATTGAATGAGAATTGGGAAAATCCAGGTAAATATCGTTGAATTTTCCGGAAAAAGACCTGGAATTTGATTTAAGGGGAAAAAGTCAATGGAATTTCAAGTTTCTCTGACAATTCAAGGAAAGTCGCAATTTTTTAGCGGCAGAAAGACGGACATGTCACAATTTTCCTGAACTTTCAAGTGAAAAGGAATATTCACTGTCAAATTCCCTTGAATTCCCAGGGAACTCCTTAAAAACTTCTCGGAATTCTATGAAAATTCAGAGGCATCTGAAATTCAAGAAGAGATTTCTCTAATTTCTTCTGATTTTTCATTAATTTTCCCGGAGTAATTAAACTGAAATTGACAGTTCCCACGGATGTTTCCCTGAAATTATGAATTTTCATTAACAAAATTCATTGAAATTTCCGTCAAAATGATGCTTGTCAGAATTTTCCCAGACTCTTACCGAAAATTTCAGCGCAAAATTGTCAACAGTGTAAAACGGAAATATTGCTCACCCTTAATACTTCGTTCTGCATTCCCCCGACAATCTCATTCCGCCTGTTGATCGTTCGTTCCGCATCGATATTGGACTTCAATCGAAATTTCCTGAGTGAATGAAACGTGATAGCGAACCTCTGGAGTGCATCGTGAAGTCTCGGCAACGCGTGCTCCGCCTTTTTGCTTTTCTCCTTGCACCACAATTCACTGTGATACCACTCCAGCTGGTTCTTCGGTAGCCATGTCATGTGGTACTGCCCCTTCAGCACTTTATAAACCTGCGGACGTAATACGACGTTCGTGTTTATACTGTCATCCAGATCGATGCTGCAATTATCGCGGTTTTTTAGGGTTATTTTTTGCTGTATATTTTTTTTCGTGTTTTCGCTTCAGTCGCACGCCGTGAAAAAAAACGACCGATGGTCACAAAAGGAATTTCTTGAGCTGAGAGAGCAAAGCAAAGTTAAATTAATAAAATTAAGACACTTTTATCAAATTTGAGTCATTCTCCTTTTTTAAATTACATTAAGACATGTACTCTGAACATTCTAGGTGTCAATAGTTATGAAAATAAAAACATTATGAGAATGTCTTGTCTATCAAATGTCTTGTTTTTCTTTCTAAGAACAACCTGGGAAAAAATTGAATACCATTCTATGAAACATGAATAAACGAATCATAAATGTCCAAATCATTTAGGTCAGGGGAAAATGGAATAATTCTACTTTCTTAATATTGCGTTTAGTAAGGTCTTCTTCGAACAAAGTTGATTAGAATTAATAGCTAGAATTATGAGATTATCTCACATTTTTTACGTTAAGAACAGGAGCATCTGGATGCAATATAGTGAAAATGATGATCGATTTTTTCACTTTGAACAAATAATATTAATATCCAAATACAAAATTTCTGATGTGAATAAAAAAAAGCTGTAACTCAATATTCCAAATGAAGTTTTAATTTTTAATTTTGTACTGACAACACGAGATGACAATATCCTCAGCACGGATTTATATTGATGATATGAACAACAGATTAATTGAATTACCGTGTGAACTAACTAAAAATTGATAACAGGATGGGCACGCACTTTTACTAGAGCTAAACAAACATTGAAAATTTTTAAGATGAATGAACTGTTATTCATCTAAATGTATAAGAACATAGATTTATTTAATAATTAATATAGAAATATATAAGGATGATTTTACGATTCGAGAAAACTGAGAAAATTCCCCAGTTTTTTAGAAAATTGTCAGAAAATCCGAATGGAAGCTTTGAAATCGGGCAAATTTAAGTTTTGGATTTTTTGGGTCATATCGACCCAGTATGATCCAAAAAGTCCGAAAATGCAATTTTTCATGAGTATTATACAATCGTCTTGCGCCGAATTTTTATGAAGCCCGCCTAAAAAACAAAGCAGAATTGAATACCATTCTATGAAATATCTGTGAAATGTCCAAATCATTTAGGTCAGAGGAAAATGGAATAATTTCACTTTCTTAATATTGCGTTTCCTAAGGTTTTCTTCGAACAAAGTTGATTAGAATTAATAGCTAGAATTATACGATTACCTCACATTTTTTAATCTGAATGCAATATAGTGAAAATGATGACCGATTTTTTCACTTTGAACAAATAATATTAATATCCAAATACAAAATTTCCGATGTGAATAAAAAAAAGCTGTAACTCAATATTCCAAATGAAGTTTTAATTTTTAATTTTGTACTGAAAACACGAGATGACAATATTCTAAGCACAGAATTATATTGATGAGATGAACAACAGATTAATTGAATTCCCGTGTGAACTAACTAAAAATTGATAACAGTGTGGGCGCGCACTTTTACCAGAGTATCAACAAACATTGAATTCCAGAAATTCACGCTCCAAAGTGCGTCCTAGAAAGAATTGAGTTGTAATTATGATTAAAATCTTATTCATTTGTTGTAATATGAAAATTCAATAGCTGATGAATTGGGACAAACGATTCTCATCGGTCGTAGGGCTTTTTGCAACGAGAATGTCTTAAATTAAGACGTCTCGAACACTAGTTTCTACAGTGCAGTTTTTTCTGTCGCAGTGGCTGATCATGCGATGGGACTATCTACTCGTCAACAAGTCAGGACAATGGGAGGAATTTGAAGGCATATGCCACTGGCGCACAATGCTCGTGTTGTTTAAAAAGTCATCAGGTGTACTGTTAAATCAACGTGGGATAATGGAGAAGCTTTTGTAATAGATACGCGTGGAAATGCGGAGCATACGGCGCAACTGCTTGACTTGCAGGGGTATAGACTAAACAATATCTCAGTTGACAGTTTTTTCAGGCGCCATAAGGTGCCGAGAGGCTGGACGCTTGTTTTGAAAAGAATGGCTCTTTTATCTCGGTGCTGATATCAATGGCTCGAATCATTTTTGGATGTCTTGAAATTTAAGACGAGATGTTTAAGACATTCATTCGACCGGAGTTTAAGATGGAGTTGAAAGAGTCGTGTATTTTCTTAATTTAAGACGTAACGCTATTATTTATTTGACCGTAATTATAGATATTTATTATTTGTTGAAACTTTTTCAAGATTAAGATGTAAGAAATGTCTTAGAATTTAAGATGGGAGTGACGTTATTTAAGACATCAATTCCATTATTGATTTCAGTGAAATTGGTAAAGATACAAAAAGTATTTTCACTTAAGACTTCTATCGTCTTAATTTAAGTCACTACCTTCCCTAGTGCAAAAAACAAATGTCTTGAGTGCTTTTTGCTTTAAGACGTTAACCATTGATTTTAATTCAACAAATGAAAATACATAAATGTCTCAAATTAAGACCATAAATGGCTTCATTTAAGACCTAATTTTAAGACATTTAATACCCCACTAGCAAGACTATTCCATAAAAATGTGGAGAGAGCCTCAATTTTGATGGCATAAAGTCCTAAAAAGGCTTAAAAACGACTTAATGAAGTTTTTATTTCTACAATCACCGGATTCTTGTAACTTACCTTCGAATAAATGTCGTGAACATCTTTCAGGTCCTTTCTGAAGTGATTCTGAGCAACTCGCAGTTGCGTTCGCACGCGTTTCAAGGCACGGTGAACACTGTGCCGTTGAGGGGATCGCTTCAGTGCCGCACCCAAGGGGGTTCCGCAGGGCTGCTCCCAGGGCTCCATGGGGTGGCCCTCAATATCCGCGAAACTTAGGCCGTACTGGGGCGCCGCCGAGGCCACACTCAATCCTGAGCTCAGGAATAATGCCAGGCTCGTCAGGGTAGCCGTTTGTGCTACCGGATCTGTAAATATCAAGTCAAATAATCCATTATTATTATTGATATTTCTATTTATTAATACTTATGTTCATCACTGGGGGAAAAGCCAGTTACCATTCAACCATTTTTAAATATTAAATTTATGAATTAAATTGCGTGAAAAAAATTTGAAAAGAATCATAAACAGTTAGAGTTGTTGAAATTACATTTTGCACATTTCACATCGATTTTGAAAATCGAGTTCGCTACGCGATTATTTGACTTGCTCGGTAATTTACACAATATTTCTTTTTTTATATTCATCGGGAGCAACATTTATGCTGATTCTGTCGACGAATTATAACTATACAGCCATAAAAATAAGGACTTTGTAATTATGACCGTAAAATCGAGCGGAACGTTATTTCCCTATGAATAATTATCACGTAATTTATTTTATGTCGTTACTGTGCTCTGGAGTAACGCTTTTGCGGTACCGAAATTACGGTACTCTACCCCGGTTTCGTAAGTATGGGGGTGTGCTTATGCATAAATTAGGGTTTCACGCGCGATATTTCCGTATCTTTATGTCATCACAACGTGGTTTCGTAAATTTTGTGATGTTGATAGGGTTATACCTGTGGGCAAGTCGTTCGGATTTTTTTTTATTGGGGGGTATTTGCAGATGTAGATGTGATCCGGGGCTTGGTGTGGGAATCTAGAGTGGGGCTAGAAGCGATTATGGATGAACTGATAATTTTCAAACTCCTCCCTTCGGAATTTTGATGAATCTTCGGCTAATGTCTCAAATTAAGACATTAATGCATCCAAGATATTATAATAATTTTTTAAATCAATTAATTGGAAAAAAAATTAAAAAGTCACCAAAAATGTTTTAAGATTCCATGTCTTAATGGGAATAGTGACGAAGTACTGCTCAAATAGCTTAAATTATGACAGAATGAATTTCTTAAATTTATGGACTCGCATTTTAAGACATTATGAAAATGTCTTAAATTATGTTTTATTTTAAAATATTCCAAATTTTACTCATCATAAATTTGACAATCAAGACACATTTATGTGTTTGAAAAATCGTGGCTCAAATTAAGACACTTTTATTTCCTGTTTAAGCCGATCGATGCCCTCAATTTGCGTCAAATTATGTTTTATTTGAAGATATTCCAAATTTTATTCATCACAAATTTGACAATCAAGACACATTTATGTGTTTGAAAAATCGCCGCTCAAATTAAGACACTTTTATTTCCTGTTTAAGCCGATCGATGCCCTCAATTTGCGTCAAATTAAGGGGTTAATACACATGTCAATGCCTCATTATTTTTATGTATGAAATAATAATTTTCAACCTTTTTTCATTGGAATTTTGATGAATCTTCTGCTGCTATCTCAAATTAAGACATTAATGCATCCAAAATATTATAATTATTTTTTTAATCAATTAATTGGAAAAAAATTTAAAAAGTCACCAAAAACGTTTTGAAATTCCATGTCTTAACGGGAATAGTGACGAAATAGTTCTCAAATAGCTTAAATTATGACAGAATAAATGTCTTAAATTTTCGGACTTGAATTTTAAAATATTATGAAAATGTCTTTATCATGTTTTATTTTCGGATGTCATGTTTTATTTCAAGATATCCAAAATTTTCCTCGTCACATATTTGACAATTGCAACAAATTTTTGTGTTTGAAAAATAGTATCTCAAATTAAGACACTTTTATTCCCTATTTAACACGATCGAGGCCCCAAATTTGCGTTAAATTGAGGGATTAAGACACACATCAATGCCTCATTATTTTTATGTATGAAATGATAATTTTCAGCCTTTCCCCGTTGAAATTTTGATGAATCATCTGCTAATGTCTCAAATTAAGACATTAATGTATCCACAATACTATAATAATTTTTTAATCGGAAAAATCAATTAATCGGAAAAAAATTTGAAAAGTCACCAAGTGTTTTATGTTTCCGTGTTTTAATGGAAATAGTGACTAAATAGTCCTCAAGTAGCTGAAATTATAACAGCATAAATGTCTTAAATTTACCGACTTGAATTTTAAGACATTATGAAAATGTCTTGCTCGCCAATCGTTAGTAGACGCAATATGTGTTATTTTCAGATATTCAAAATTTTGCGCATTGCAAATTTGACACTTAAGATCCATTTTGTGTTTGACAAATAATAATTCATATTAAGCCGCTTTTATTCCCTGTTTAAGACGTGCGAGGCCCCAAATTTAAGTCAAATTGAGGCATTAAGACACACATCAATGCCTCATAAATTTTTTCATTCTTTTTTAAATTAATAAATCACCAAAGATGTCTTATGCCTCAATATTCAAAATGTCTGCAGTGCAGGGACGCCACCGCGAGGTGGCGTCGCAGTACCCAATCACCCCTGTCAAAAATCATATTAACCACTTAGAATTTAACTACAAAAATCATATTAACGTTCCCAGTTACCCTCCACAAATAATTGCAATTCGTTGATCATCACCTGTCGCTCACCGAGGTAATGAAAAATTGATCATCAATTCTCCGTCGGTGATGAGATGAATTAATCATCAACCTCCGTAGGAATCAATTTTTGTAGTCAACATGAGACGAGAGGCGGTCCCTGTACGGCAAAGAAAATAACACTGGCTTCTTCCGACTTTCACACCCGGCAGAATCGCATTCACGTGTGGGTATTCGCTACATGTATAAACTAAAATCCTCCGTGAGTATCACCCACGCGCATTCGCGATGAAACCGCCCCCGCAGTAGGAAATAGGTTGCAAATCGGAGAATCACGATTTATTGTCCAATTAAATACCCCGGCGGGCAACTTCCTCCAGTGGACAACCAACGAAACCACGTCCACTTCCTCGGAGTAATTCATTCATTCCTCGGGATTTTACTCCAATTTTTCAACCCTCAATTTATCGAATTATTGTCTACGGAAGTTGTTGATCTTGTGGTTGAATTTAATTCGCGAGGATTTTTCAATTTAATTGCGGTCGCTAATGAAAACCTACGCAATGAGAAAGTTGATGATCATTAATTATTAATAAAAATTTATGAGGAATGACGTCAATCTCAGAAGTTGGAGTCTTAGACGGTTTTAAATAAGACTATGGTTTTATTATCGAGTGGCTTAATTTAAGCCACTCGAAGATACATTAGTTCGGTTGCATAAATGTCTTAAAACCAGAGTTAAAAAATTCCGAGGCCTCAATTTAAGACACGCTATTACTTTAAGACCGTGGCTTAATTTAAGGTGTTGTCTTAATTTAAGACTTTCTATAGATTTAAGACATCGTTTTTATGCAAAACCTTACCAACATTCAAGGCAATCTCAATTCATCTTAATTTCTTCGAATTTAAGACTGTTAAGACATTTAAGACATTGACTTAATTGAAGACGTTAGTTGTTTCCACCCAAAAAATCATGTTTTTAAGCCATCTTAATCCGACCATTTACTCCCACGACCAAGCGTCTCAATTTAAGCTAATAAAAATGGATTAATTTTCAATTTAAGACCTTGATTTTCGTACGAAATGCGCGGACATTCACTTTCTCTCATTCAACTCCGTGATTAATCCTCTACTGTACGAAGAATCTGGTACTTCGTCACCGTGGGCCACACGTGTGGGTAATTAACACGCGCATTAACGGCACGAGTGCGTGCATTAACTCGGACGATAACCCAGCGGGACACCCATGTCGGAACAATTCAGTCACGCGTGTCACGCGTGAACAGGCATGTTCCATGTTTTCGTCCTCCGTCGCACTCCCGTGAAAACGAGAGGCTTCATTTATTACCACCCGTATCAAACCACTTGCGCATAGACCGCTTGGTGCCGTTTTCCAGTTTTATGATTGTATTGCGGGGAGCCATGTATGCAGTGAATTGAGAAGTAATTCGAGTATCATTTTATCACCTCGATTATCAACGTAAACTGATGTGTACATTTTAGATACTTCTTGAGACACTTTTCAGTCGTTAAAAATGTTTGAATCAACTGCGATATCTGATTTCAAGTCTGAATTGAAGAGTAGTTGAGCATCAATGATTATGAACGAAATCTAATGGTTGATGTATTAATTTTTTGGTTAATGTATCAAGTTTTTGTGCTTTCCCCCGGCGAAATATTTATTGAAAAACTTTCTTCGAGGACATTGCATGGGGTACTACGTACACTTGATGATAAATTAAAACGGAGAAGTTTTGAAAAATTGGGAAAGATCAGTGTTAAGACTGATGGGGTCTTAAATTTAAGATTAACGTCTTATATGTAAGACGTATTAACGTCTTATTTTTAAGATGAATTAAAGTCTTAATTTTAAGACTAACCAACTTTCTTCTAACTTTACCTCTTAAATTACGACGTACTAACGTCTTAAATGAACTCAAATTAACGGCCTAGATTAAGACGAATCGAAATCTTGGATTAAGACACAGTTGTTTCCATCTTTAAGACATGGGGACGCCCCGAGTGGCTTAAGTATATCGCCTAAACAATGAGACTGACGTCTTAAATTAAGATATTTTGTCGCCATGTTGAATTCATTCCCGCGCCTAAATCCCGGCAACTTTTATCACCGCCAATGTTCCGTCCACAAAGACACATCAGTGGGAAATCTAATGGGTAATGTATTAAGTTTTTAATCAATTAATCAACAACTGATTGACTCGAAAATAAAACCGGAGTTTTTTTTCGTATTTTCTAAAAAACCTGAATTTCCTTGAATTTTTTATGAAAAATATTTTCTGCATCCAAAACGAATAAATTTTGATTCCTGGTACTTCCAAATGATTTACATTTTTACATTTTCTATAAAAAAAAAAACTTTCCAAGTGTTGAAGAATTGTTCAAAAAACTAGGTTTAAGCTTTTGGGATTTTTTTCCTTATTAATCAATTCATTAATTCATTAATCAATTTTATCAATGATAATTCACTTTCATAATTTTTAAAACTTTTATTCAATTTGTCAACTTGGAAAGGACTCAAATTCGGCGCCATAAATGTCTTAAAATTGGCCCGGGTCATTACCGATGTCGGTACCGGTCAAATGTTTGCGGTTGAGCGGGTGACGGTGGGTGGGGGGCCGGAGAGTCGGCGGTAAGGGTGCAGAGAGCGTGTCCAGTGAATGTTTCATCTCCCTCTCCTCATTTTTAAAAAATTTTTGTACTTTTTCTGCGTGAGTAAGGACGAAGATTGTTGGTTTTGCGTTTGCGCCGTGGTACCGGAGGGGCGG
>NW_021680357.1:1521754-1584845 GCF_001412515.2 Diachasma alloeum
GGGGGGGGGGGGGGGGGGGGGGGGATGCCCCGAGGGCCCAGAGCGGGAGCGCATTATTCTGGGAACGGGTCCGGGGTCGGGCCTGACCGGGAGCGGTGATTGCGTGGTGATTAGACCTCCACCTTCGCTTCCTTCGTTTCGTCAGGCGAGCCATTGCTCTCGCTCGGGAGGGAGAGGCATGAGGGAAAAAGGGCCCGGGATACAACAATATAAACGATCGTTTGGAGCGGAAAAACGTGTGACTTCAATCTTAATCCGAATATTACACGTGAGTAGTTTTTTTAAAGCCACGTGTAAACAATATTTTTTTCGAAATTAAGACGATAATCCAGGTTAATTGAAGACTTAATTCTTCTAAAATTTAAGACATTGACGAATCGTTATTTAAGACGTTACTCTGTTTCAATTTAAGACACAGATATGTTTTAGTTTAGGACGTTTAGTCGGCTTAATTTAAGACCTTGACCCGTTTTAAAGTAAAACATTAATTTATCTTAATTCACCCGAGTGGAAAAACAGGTGGCTTCAATCTTAATCCGAATATTACACGTGAGTAGTTTGCTTAAACCCATGTGTAAATAATTTTTTTTTTCAAAATTAAGACGTTAATCCGGCTTAATTGAAGACGTAATTCTTTTAAAATTTAAGACGTTGACGAATCGTTAAGATGTTACTCTGTTTTAATTTAAGACACAGATATGTCTTAGTTTAAGACGTTAAGTCGGCTTAATTTAAGACCTTGGCCCGTTTTAAAGTAAAACATTAATTTATCTTAATTCATTCGACTGGAAAAATGGGTGGCTTCAATCTTAATCCGAATATTACACGTGACTAGTTTTTTTAAAGCCACGTGTAAACAATATTTTTTTCGAAATTAAGACGATAATCCAGGTTAATTGAAGACTTAATTCTTCTAAAATTTAAGACATTGACGAATCGTTATTTAAGACGTTACTCTGTTTCAATTTTAGACACAGATGTCTCAGTTTAAGACGTTAAGTCGGCTTAATTTAAGACCTTGACCCGTTTTAAAGTAAAACATTAATTTATCTTAATTCATTACCTCAAAACATCTTGATTGAAGACGTGATACGTCTCAATTTCAGACCATTTAACGTCTTAAATTGAAACTTATCCACTCAATTGAAGTTAAGTTAACGCCTTAAATTAAAACGCGTCGACAAATTTTCCGTGTCTTAATTTGAGACGTTAAATTGTCTTAAATTAAGACACGGTTACATTATTTAAGGCAATCCAACGTCTCAAATTAAGACTGTTCAACGTTTTAAATTAATACATTAATCCGCCTTCATGCGGCACTTTAATCCGTCTTGATTCAAGACATTAATACATTTGCGACATTAAGTGGCCTCACCAGACTGTTCAAGATGCGTTTATACCAGTGTCACATATTCTTCAATAAAAGGTGAATGTAAAATAGTCAAAAGGAATACATTGAAAAAGAAAGGATAAGGATGTTGCACGCGTCCCACATATCTTTGTGGACGAAACACGTGGTTGTAAACCGGCCCAGAGACTAGACTGGTACATACATAAACCCCTGATACACAGTGTTGTATGAGTATATGCTCGAATAGGTTAGGTTAAATCAAACCTTGTGTTCGTAGATGAGTATATATTCGCATTGGAGTGTCCTCGATGGTGGAGTGCCCGGTTGTTTCTTAGTTGTTTGTACAGCGGGTTTTTGTGCTTTCCCCCGGCGACAGTAATGCTGCAATATTTACTGAAAAACTCTCTTCGAGGACATTGCACGGAGTACTACGCACACTTGATGATAAATTAAAACGGAGAAGTTTTGAAAAATTGGGAAAGATCAGTATTAAGACTGATGGGGTCTTAAACTTAAGATTAACGCCTTATATTTAAGACGCATTAACATCTCATTTTTAAGACGAATTGAAGTCTTAATTTTAAGACTAACCATCTTCCTTTAAACTTGACTTCTTAAATTGCGACGTATTAACGTCTTAAATGAAGTTTAATGAAGGTCTTAAATTAAGACGAATCGAAATCTTAAATTAGGATTCAGTTGTCTCTATCTTTAAGACATGGGGACGCTCCGAGTGGCTTAAATACAACGTCTAAACAATGGGCCTGACGTCTTAAATTAAGATATTTTGTCGCCATGTTTAATCCATTCCCGCGCCCAAATCCCGGCAACTTTTATCACCGCGAATGTTCCGTCCACAAAGACACATCAGTGGGACGCGGGCGAGATCCTCCCTCCTTCCCTCCTTCAATGTAATATCCCTCTAAACAATTCTCCATTCACCTCTTTATCATCCAACAATATGCGACACCAGTGCATATCCACACGCGCATTAGCCACTCCAACCATGCATTCTTTCAAAGTAAATGCATGAGCAAATTACGATGGTGTCCGTAGGATGGAGGCATTAGTTACTGGCGCATGAAAATGTTAATGTAAACTTGAATAATTGAGTGAATACTGAGGAGGGGCGTCAGTGCTTTCTCCGGGTACACCACGCGGAAGATCTGACTCTTCTCGTTCCCTTCTGACGTTTGAAAGTTGAGAAAAATAATTATTCAAGAATAATTTAAAAAATGAAAAACCCAAGAAAAATTCTAGTCCTGTTACTTGATTTTACAAACTCCATTCAACCTAAACTCGATTAATTTAAACGATGCTGAGAAGTAGAAATTAGTGCGGCGACGCCACCGCGAGGTGGCGTCCCTGCGGAATCAAGTGTCTTAAACATATGCTACAACCAGACAGTTCTGCTGGTTCGACCACGCGAGAGATCTGTCTTTTCTCGTTCCCTCCCAAGAAAAAACAACGCATTGAAAATATTGAAGAAGAAAAAATGAATAAAATCGATATGTCCTAGTCGGTCGTTAAAGTCGCCGGCGGATGTTCCAGACAGATTAGTAGACGCGCGCAGGCAACATTTGCATTTTGCGTCTGCGGGTATCCGAAAATCGAATACAGGAGAACCCACCCATAAACTGCGGCGACGCGAACTAGGGAGGGGCAGGGGGAGGGGGATGATGTTGGTGCCTCCTCGAGACCTTTCATATACCTGCAAAACCGCTGCCTCTGTGAATTAACGAAGACGCGGGTTGTACAAGGGCTCTGAACGATATCCGTTCACCCGTGCGCCAGAGCGACCCGTTGTTCGTGTTTCATTCGCTGTATAACACCTTCTGCCCACACGAGTCTATCTGATGTAGAATCGGAGTTGAATGAATTGGAAATGAAGGGAAAATAAGTCGCTTAAATTAAGACGTTTGTGTTTGTAGGGGTTTAAGACGTCTTTGTAAGTGCGTTCGAGGGATCTTTAAGAGTTTGGGGTGATGATGAGATATTCGATGATGAAATTCATGTTGTAAGTCACAAAGGCTTAGTGATGTCTTAATTTAAGACGTCTTAATAATGAAGAAAGTCGTATATTATATTGAGACATTTGGGCTTATTTGAGCTTCAAGATATTTTTAGTCATACATTTAGGACATTTTTAATGTCTTAAATGATTGATGTCTTAAATTATGACGGTTTTAAGACCTCAATTGTTGAGAAGGACAACCGATGTCTTGAATTGAACCGCTTGCATTTTTACTTTCAAGACATTCAGATCCTCGATTTTAAGTCATCTTGCTGGTCTTAAATTAATATGACTTTAAGACATGGATTAATTTTCAATAACAGGATTGCCAGACGTGTCAGGTCCCACTTTTCTAGGTAAAATATGTTGAAATAAATCCACGATAATTTGAAAAAGAAAATGTTGACTAAAAATAAGGGAAATCAACATCAATGGAAAATGTGGAAACTCCCGATAGCGCAGTTGGTATAGTCGTACACCAGCAATCTGGAGGTAGTGGGTTCAAACCTCTCTCAGTTGTATCTCAATTTTTTTTAGACATACATTCTTCAAAAACACGATCATAAGTGTCTCAAATTAAGATATAACGTCTGAAATTAAGACTTGATATCTGAAATTAAGACACAACGGTTTGAAATTAAGACATGACGTCGCAAATTGAGACACAACGGTCTCAGATTGATCCAGCAAGTCTCAAATTAAGACATGATGTCTGAAATGAAGGCAACGATCTCAACTTAAGACAAATTTCTCTCAAATCAACGACATCAAGACACACTGAGAGAAAAAAATAATTGTGCCGAAAAATACCCTAAGTTCGGGGATTAAATTGTCTCACTTCAAGCGAATAGTCATCCCATTTTAACGAGATAAAAATCATCTTGAATCAATACCGCGAATGATTATTACACCGCATCGGCTATTCTATCGTGGGTGGAGTAGTCTCGTCGGAATCGTGCCTGACCACCGACAACTTTGATTCACTGCGATTGTTGGGCTTGTGTGAGCGAGCGCGAGCCAACCCAAGTTCAAGGATCGGCGCTGGTGCGCGGGCGCGCGCTACAACCACCAGTTGCTTGTGTTTTGAATTACCACACTCACGGACTGACCCCTGATCTTTAGAATCCGCCGTCAATAAAACGCATGTTAAATAATTTGAGAGAAATTTATCAGCTGTCCAATAAATCATTGATGGTGATTAAATTATGCACATTGTGCGAGTGGTTTTCATGAGGCTGTAAAGAGTGGTAAATAGCTCCAATAGGTTGCAATTTTGTTATTATAATTCTTGGGTTGTCACCTCTGGTTATAAACGGGCTATGACGTCAGGCGCATAAGACCCGCGTAAATGACATCAGTTGATCCATATCGCTATTGACTTACAACTGTAAATTATATGGTACATCGTGTAGGATATTGAACGTGTAATAATTTCTTGAAATAAGTGGTGATTTCGCGGCGTCTTAATTTAAGACGTTAAGCCCATTGTGAAGTCTTATATTATTCAGTGAAATCAAAACTAAATTCTGAAATTAAGAGAGTGTCTGAAATTAAGAGACTTATGTCCTCATTTTTCAGACGTTTGTTTCCCCAAATTTAAGCCGTTTGTAACGTCTTAAATTAAGACATTAAGACATGCATACTGGACATTCTAGGTAGTTTAGTCGAGGATCTTTTCTTTCAAAGTCATCTTGTCTTATTTATTTTTTCCCCAATGGCTTAATTAAGACCCTAGTTCCTCTAGTCTTTAAGACACTAGTTTCTAGTTTTAGACAAATTCTTTCTTAATATTTCTTTTTCAGCGGCGGATTATTCGACAAAGGGATTGAGGACAGCAAATAAGTCAGTGTGGACGCGAGACTTATCGGGAGAAAGAGACAAGTCAATAAAAATAAAGGTGAGTGAGGAATTTTTACAGTCGGAAATTAATGTCCCGGGGATAATCGCTTGTTTGTCCACCCTCGCGCAAAAGATTTTCCCGATCAGTGATCGATATATGCGCGGTTACGATCGTGGGTTCAATTGCTGGTTGTTTATCCCCCGGGTTTTATAGGATAATAGCACCTGGCGTGGACACGCGTCGGTGGGGTATTATCGATTGCTGTTTATCATTGAGTTGATGGTGTATCATACCGCGGGTGGAAATGGATAAGAACGGTTGTAGAGAGGCATGAATGGACGCGCCTCCAGCCTCGGGGGGCGCCGGCGGTGACGGCGATTTTAGGTGGGGGACGGGATGAGGATTATAGGGGGAACTGATGTCTTAAATTAAGACGTTTTGGAGTAGAGGAGTTGGAGTTAAGACTTATGGTTTTAATCCTTGAGACGGAAATTGAGAGAATTGACTGCGGAGTTTTCGAGTTTTGACGCGGAGACTTAAGTCTTAAATTAAGACATTTTAAGATGATTATAAGACACTTCAAGTCAGCATCTTCAATTGAGCCATTTCATGCTGGTGCCTTGAATTGTTTTTTTTTCACATTTTTTTAGACATTCATGTCATTATGCAAGTCTTGAGGAAATCTTCGGCCATGACTGTCATGTCCTAAATTAAGACTTTGTGAGTTAGTGTCTTAAATTTACACATTTTCATTTTTTCTTTTAGGACATTCAGTCTGTTGAATTTGGGACATTATCAATTACTTCAATTCAGACACTTGGCGATGGAACCGATGTTTTAATTAAGACATTTTTAGTCATGTCTTAAATTAATAGCCTTTTGAAACTTTGAAAATTCAAGTCTTTAAATTCATATCTTAATTTGAAACAATTTAAGCTCTATTTTTAAGATATTGATGTCGTAGAATTTGAACCATTTACAGTGTCTTAAATTAAGCCATCTGACAAAAAAATCGTCTTAAACTAAAACACCTCCAAGACACTACTTTTCGCGCTGAGCGATGGGAGATACCATCAAACACCAAGAAGTGAGACCAATCCCCCTCCCAAACCCATTGTTTCACCCGTGCGCATCCAATCATAAGTGTCTCCATTCATGCTCCACACAAGCCCATACCCGTATTCATAAATCAACTCCGCACAATTGACAATTTGCAATGAAAAAAAAATTGTTTTTTTTTTTTCATCATCGCCTGGGCCAGTCCCTGCGGTCGGAGTTGAAATGTCGGCAAGAGGTGCCGACGTTTCACGAAGGCGTTACGGAAATGTGTGATGTATTGTAAAAACCTGTGCGTACGCGACGCGTAGCCGCAGGCACTGTAATTGCCACGGTAGGCGGTTGTAGGACAGGGATTTTTGAAGGGGGACAGAGAGGGGGGAGGAACAGAGCCGAGGGCATCGTAAAGCTCGGCCGTGTAATTTAAACATTGCCTCACTTTCTATACGCACACGAGTACTCTCCATCCTCCATCCCTTTTTTATGGATTTTGCGAGTGTCACTTTTTCTCGTGTGAGAAATTACAAAGAATGGCCCGTTTTGCCCCGGTATTTTTTATGACAAAAATTATTATTTGTTTTGGGGAATCAATTTTTGATAGACGAATTGAGGTTTTTGCGAGGCTGGAGTTGACGTCTGAAATTAAGACACTTTAAGCCGATGTCTTAATTTAAGACACTGATCTATTCAGTTTTAAGACATGCATATCATTAAATTCAAGTCTTCGTCAGTGGCTTAAATTGAAGAGTTGACAATCACCTTTTTTATGGATTTTGCGAGTGTCACTTTTTCTCGTGTGAGAAATTACAAAGAATGGCCCGTTTTGCCCCGTTATCTTTTATGACAAAAATTATTGTTTTGCAGAATCAATTTTTGATAGACGAATTGAGGTTTTTGCGAGCCTGGAGTTGACGTCCGAAATTAAGACACTTTAAGCCGATGTCTTAATTTAAGACACTCATCTTTTCAGTTTTAAGACATGCACATCATTAAATTCAAGTCTTCGTCAGTGGCTTAAATTGAAGAGTTGACAATTACGTTGATTTCTTAAATTAAGACGTTTAAGCTATTGTCTTAAAATAAGCCATTGCGTTCACTTTTGAGACGTTCGCTTGTTGTATTTCCGTCGTTTTAAGTGGATTGAATTTCGGTTTCTTGATAATGAGTTCCATGTCTTAAATTAAGACACTTTAAGCCGGTGTCTTAAATTATCATGCTTGTTTTTACTTTAGAAACATTCACGTCGTGCAATTTAATTCACCTATGCTCTCTTGAATTGAGATTGTTGACATTGTTATCAACGTCTTAAATTAATACATTTTAGGCCTGTGTCTTAAATTAATTTTCAAGATAATAATTTCGATGGAAAAATAATTTGCATGAATATCTAATAATTCTATTCACAACATGCACTCCGCAAATCATCAATTCATTTTAACGATCTCCATGAAAATCCCATAATTGATAAAAATATAATGAAAGAAAAACGTCAAGATGACACACGACAAATCGAAGCCATCAGTATCTTCAACCCCCACGTGCCCACACACAGCTCGCTCCTCGTCCTTCGTACCAAGAAGGCGTAACCCACATATTCTGCCATCGTTGTCGGGTGCACCATTAAACCGATTAACGTATCTCGTGAATGTGTCGAGTGACTGATTGTGCGTATGGAGACCAGAATCGAGAGAAATCATAAGCGACGTTGGACGCATAACGCTGTAACCAAACCCCGGCGACTGCCGTTGGCTCGATTCGATGATATAGAGACCCGTTGGAGCATGAAAAATTCAATCACTGATATGTCCACTGACCAATCAAGTGGCATTACTTTGTTATCTGTTGCATGATCATTTTTTCATTAACATAACGACTGAAAAATGCCGTGTGATGTTTTGTTGTGACTTTGGATTAAAATGGGTTAGTTCTCTGGGGAAATTTAATGACAGAGTCATTGCCAGGTGTTTACGATCGGTTTTTTCTGACCCTTCGATAATTGGAGATCGTTTTCAAGGTTTGCAACGGTAGGAATAACCATTTTTTTAGTGGCCGGAGGTGAGGAATGATATTTTAAATAGTTTTAGTGGATGCAGTAATATTCTGGATTTTAATATGAAAAACAGAAAAAATTACGAAGCAAATGAAAAATTGTTGGGGAATTTTCAAGTCTTGGAAACAAATTTTATTGTGCCGTCGGGGTTTTTTCTACAGAATTTTTCCTCTATCCGGTCATATTCCGACAAAATCAATCAGTGTAGGGACGCCACCACTAGGTGGCATTCGTACGGAAACTAGTTCCTTGACGAAGTTTCAATTCAAATCGTTTTAATTCAATTCTTTGTGGTAGGCAAAATCCCAAGCGAAATAAAATTGATTTGAACATCGGTCAGGATTAAAGACAATTCCATTCTAGTGCCAGTTCTCGATGAATATCTCAAATTCTAAAGGAGTTAGCGAAATTTTCCTAAAAATATTTTTTGTAAAGAAATGTGAAGACTATCGAAAAAGATTTTACTAAAATGTCGCTATCTTTCTTAAATTCTGAGTTATTCAACAAAAACTAAACTGGGACTTAAGTCGACCTAAACCGATTGACCACTTCACTACTTATTTAGTGATGACTTTTTAGGTTGGAATAACTTCAATGTAATGCTGAAATGTTTTGATTCCATAATTCTCATTCCCGATTGATTGAATTAATTAAAATAATGTTAAATTACTATCAATTAATGATGATTGATAATAACGACAAATTGATAAGGAAATAATTGCCACTTCAATTCTAACTAGAATTTCCATTCACATTTCAATTCATCCACTGGGGTAAAACGGTTACCCGCAATTATTCATGAGAATAATATTTTTATTTCACGGTAGAGTGAGGGCCAGTGATCCCAACAGCAACTAAAAAATTCCGAGTCACCGAGTAAATAGTGAATAATCCTCTGGTCTCAATCAAAAAGTTCTCAACGAGTCGCCTATTTGTTCGGATCCCCTGGTTTCCCGACGGACACGTCGGAATATATCACAGGGCCGAGGCAAAGAAAGAGGGTTCGCCATAGAGCTGTCTCCCCTCCCCCCCATACACCACTGCCCCTCCCCCACCGCCCGCTGCGTAGAGGATCCACGGTCGATCTCTCCTTTTTTTCGACTTTTATTCTTTTTCAATATTTTTTTTCTCCTCTTTTTTGCTCCATCGCTGGCTCTCTCGCATCTCGAGGAACGAGTGAAAATCATGCACATACGTCATGCGACTGGTGTATTAGTGAACAACTCGCACGCACGTCTGAGAGAAAAGAGACCTCGTTTAGTCAGTTTTTTTTTAAACCCCTAATTTTTATCCTCTCGCGTTTCACCTCAAAATCATCTTCATGTTCAGAATATTATCCGAAAATATAACATCGGAGTGGAGACTAGGACGAAATATAAAAATTCCATTTGATTTGATGTAATTAATCCGGTAAAAGAAGATGAATTCATTAATTTCTGATTTTAATAATTGTTTTAAATTATTTTTTAATTAACAGAAGATTAAAAAATATATTGACCTGGATTTTTCCGATTGTTACTCATTTTCATGGAATAATTGAGTTTTCGATTTACTAATTCCGGTGAATTTCGCGGCTTAAATTAAGACAATTTAAGAAGATGTCTTAAATTGAGACTACAGTTTTCTTCGTAGAGATCTGTGTAGGCAAACAGACGATTCACGTCTCTTGGGAGATCTGAATAAAGATATTGCGAATAGGATTTACGTCTTAATTTAAGAAACTTTAAGACGATGTCTTAAATCATTATAGTTTTGATTTTACCTTTGAAAGATTCATGTTGGGCAGTTTAAGTAATTTTTAATGCCTCAAATTCAGATGCTTGACAATGTTATTCACATTTTAAATTAAGGCATTTTAAGCCTGTGTCTTAAACGAATTTTTAAGATCACAATTTCAACGAAAACAGGCAATTCAAATTTCTCACATTTCAATCATTTTCGTGAAATCATGGAGTTTTTTATTTCTTGAAGCTGAATTCCTCGTCTTAAATTAAGGCATTTGAAGCCGCTGTCTTAAATTAAGATGATTGTTTTCTCTTTTAAGACATCCATGTAGTGCAATCCACGTCTCTTGGTACATCCAAAATTAAGATATTGACAATAAAATTTAAATCTTATTTTAAGACACTTTAAGACAAAATGTCTTGAATAATATTTTTTTTGTTTTTACTTTTAAACATACATGCGGTTCAGTCGTGCGGTTTCAGTCATCTTTAATGTCTTAAATGCACATGCTTTACCATGTTTTTCTCATCTTGATTTAAGACATTTTAAGCTTGTCTTAAATTAATTCTTGCTATGAAAAATTCGAGGACGAAAAAATCATCGGAATGTCTCTAATAATTGAGTTCTAATTTACAGTCTCCGTTCGATTTTTCGTCAAATTATGAATTTTCAATTACGAAATTTGTTGAAATTTCAGTGGAACTGTTACTTAACAAAAATTTTAAAAATCTTCAACAGTAAATAAACCTTCCTACTCAATTATAATCAATATCTACTCCAAACAATGATTTTTTATAGAACAAAAATGTACACCTCATAAATAACAAATTCTCCTTTCCCATTTTTTACCACATTTTGATGAATTAATTTCAGATAACCGCATTTATAAAAGGAACATAATCGACTCCAATAAATAACGGCCAGTGAATCATCCTGTGATATATATCCCGCGATTCCTGACCGATAACGATAGCACCTCCAGTCAGATGTTTGAGAATATCATAAATGCCACGACAACTCTCAATGCCGAAAGCGCCACTAAATACCAATCACGAAATAATGCCCTTAAGAGGTTTCCACTATTCCCATAGGCACGAACATTAATAATCAGTCCCACAATACCCATAGTAGCTAATATTTCAGCTCCTCAATGTTTTAATTCATACGCGACGCGTCTCAATCCCATCATCTCCTCTTATCTCAAGAATAGAGAGTCAACCGGAACCCCTTTTACTAATCCCTGTCGACCCATTCGTGTTTTATTTGATAAATAAAATGGCCTTTGAAATATGTTTGCCCACGCTTTTGTAACTCTACTAATGTTGTGACGCGCACGCCAACGACGGCCCTCCCGGGAGAGCCTCCAGGACCCTTGATGCCTCCCAACGTGTCCGTCTCCTCGACTCACTCCACTTCCCATCGTCGTTTCGTGCAAACAATCGTGTGTGTCCCGAGCCAACAGTGACAGCCATACCCTATCTGTACACCACCTTCTCAAATTCGGAGATAACAGGTGGTTTGGAAATGTCAAACACGCAGATTTTCGGCTCTTTTCGGTCTGTTTAAA
The DNA here is from genome assembly GCF_001412515.2 of Diachasma alloeum. Lineage (NCBI taxonomy): Eukaryota > Metazoa > Arthropoda > Insecta > Hymenoptera > Braconidae > Diachasma > Diachasma alloeum. The sequence goes on from NW_021680357.1 coordinate 1,533,358, forward strand.
TCGCCTCCACTCGGTGATTAGTGGAGTATTGCATTTCACGAATGATCGATCTAGTCCATTTCGTGTTGTGGAAACATTTCCGAGAGCGAAGCCACATAAACACTGATCGCGGTGGTCCAAGGGGGTTGCCCTTGATGCCGGAATCAGCTATCGCTTAGTCATAATACAGTCCCCTAATTCTTTTATCGGGGGATTGACATGAAAGATGTGAAATGATTTTGCCGCTTACGGAAGAATTATGTCTTAAATTAAAACGTTTTTTGAAAAGTCTTGAAAAGATATTAAATTAAGACGTTTCTAGGCGGTCTTAAAAGAGTGGACAAAAGCGTCTTAATTTAAGACATCACATTTGCAAAACGTCTTAAGAGTTAGTTAGAACACTTAAGACGTCAAAAAGGGTCTTCAACAAAGATGCAAAAGTGTCTTAATTGACGTCTTTCTGTGATTGAATTGGGTCTACTTATTTAGTGATGAGATTAAAGGGGAGCGGGGCAATATGGATTTTTCTCAATTTTGATATTTTTAAGACTATTTTTATTTTCAAGATAAAACTCAGATTTTGGAAAGAGATTTTAAAAGATCCATTTTGCCCCATCGCCTGAAAAATTATCGGAAGGAATGGGTTTTTATAAACGTCACTGCGAAAACTCGTGTCCTAAATTAAGACCAATTTTAAGATGTCCACGTGATGGAATTTAAGCGAAACGAATCAACGAATTGAATACAATTTTGACATGTCGATAGTATTGTTATGAAATTTCTGCATTTGGGAAGAAATAAGTCGTCTTAAATCCAGTGGCTTAAATTTTAAGACACGTCAAAATGTCCTGCTCGTCAAGAGTTTAGTTTGAAGACATAAAATAGCGAATCATTTCAAGACATTCGAAAGTTGAATTATTCCCATTTAATACTTTTTTTTCGTGTCTTAAAGACGTCTTAAATTAATACATTAAGACATTCTTTGTGGCTTCAATAGTCTTGAATGAACGGGAATAAACATTATTGATCTTGAATGTGGAATCAAAAGTAATTCAGTTTCCATTGAATTAAGTCGTCTTAAATTAAGACATTAAGATATTCCTTGTGTCTAAAAATACGTCTTAAATTTATAAAAATCAAAATGATTCATCTTGAATGTGAATTTAAGGACAATCTCATTTCAACTCAAATTAAGACGTCTTAAATTAAGACCTCTGGTACCAAACCCCAATTCGAATTAAGACATGAATTTTAGCAGTGACAAAGTAACTACAATCGAATTATAAAATTCAGCAATGTACACACACCGCCTTATTGTGGCGAGGGCGATAACACCGGCCACCAGCAGACCGTAGATCATCTCTTCCTCTTTCTCCAGTGTCTGGAGTGTCCCCGTCTTCTCCCAATGACACCACCACGTTCTAGCATCCACTCGCGCACTTGAATCCTCCTCGTCGTTAACGATCAACAAAAATTCAGCGTTGAATCACCAAAAAAGTATCCGTTTATTTATTTAATCTCACCACAAGTGTATCGAGTCATCAATGAACAATATCTAATCGCGAGAGGCACGGCACATCGCCGTCGGCATGACGTATCAAACTCGGAGTTTCCATTATCAATTTAGCTTCTGATACAGAATCGTTACCTGCCGATTTTTTCCGATCTCACCCGATTTTCAAGCACTGAATAATCGGTTTTGATCAGACCAATGTCTTATTTATTCAATTCAAGTTTGAGAAATTGTCACTTGCCGATTTTTTACCAATCTCAACCAATTGTCAGGTACTGAATGATTGATGAAGATTAAATGAAAGTTTTACTTGTTCAATTGAAGTTTAAGCAAATGTCACTTGCCGATTTTTACCGATCGCGACCGATTTTTCAGCACCAAATGATCGATTAAAATCCCACGAATGTCTCGTTCATTCAATAGTAATTTGAAAAATCATCACTCGCCGATTTTTCACCGATTTCAACCGATTCTCAACCATCAAATGACCATTTAGATTCCGACGATTGTATTGTCTGCTGTATTGAGAATGAAAAAATTCCCCCTAAACTTTGACACGACACGTCTGACCATTCGGTTTGCCGATCTCGTGGTGACTGAGAGGGTCCCGTGGCGACTCCCAGTTACTCACTTGTGCGGACCTCACTACTCACTCACCGCCTCGGTCCCACCTCCTTCTTCTCCCTTCTTTCCGCACTCTCCGGCTCCGCCGGCCACCTTTTTTTCCCCTACCCGTTTTGTCGACTTGAAGGCAACCGGGGCACCTCTTGCAGGTCTCTCTCAGCCTCGCTGCCACCCTCACCGCGCGCGCGCGCGACTGTGCCTGTGTGGGGATCACTGGTGGAGTCAGGGGAGAAGTGTCCGGTGGTTGGGACCCCCCCTGAGGGGGAACAAGCGAATTTCATTACACGTGTCATTAAGCACGATACAACGATATCGTCTTGCCGACGCCGGTTTTTTCATTTAATTTTCGGTAAAATTATCAGTGCAAAAATTATTTATCTAGATCAATGTAGAGAAGGCATGATATGGTCTTAAGGATATCCCAGTGTCTTTTACAATATTGTATGCACACTATAGATTCAACCATTTTCAATCATCAATTTGTCAATTAAAATGTGTGAGAAAAATTGGAAAAAAATCGTGAATATTCGACGTCATTCAAATTACATTTTGGGCAGAATTATACTTTTTTAAACATTCGTTGTTTATAAATGAATAATTGAAATTGTTTAAACTTTCGGGAACCTTAAAAGTAGAAAAGCATTTAACCGAAGAAAAAGTACCCCAAGTACTTGGATATCCTCAACTCGTTAAGACGTCTTTAAGACAATTTTTTTTACTAAAAAAATGGTTAAGACGCCTCAACGTTTTAATTAATTCATTAACTCTATCCTCAAATATCTTCATTAAAGCCACAGAGAATCGCTTAAATCCGTCTTAAAATTGAGGAACCAATCTGTCTTAATTCCTTTTAAGATGTTTTTTAAACATTCGTTGTTTATAACAAAATAATTGAAATGGTTTAAAATTTCGGAAACCTTAAAAATAGAGAAGCATTTCACTAGAGAAAAAATACGCCAAGTACTTGGATATCCTTAAGTCGTTAAGACGTCTTTAAGACACTTTTTTTACTGAAAAAATCGTGTCTTGAAGACGTCTTAAAGTCAAGTTGACGTTTTTAGTGAAAAACATTGTCTTAAAGACGTCTTAACGTTAAGTTAACGTTTTTAGTAAAAGAAATTGTATCTTAAAGACGTCTTAACGTTTTAATTAATCCATTAACTCTATCCTCAAAGATCTTCATTGAAGCCACAGAGAATCTCTTAAATCCGTCTTAAAATTGAAGAACAAATGTGTCTTAATCCCACGTTAAGTTAATTTTTAAGCAGTCTTAATTAATACATCAACTCACTCTCCAAATATCCAATTCAAGAACTAGAAAAATGCTAGAATTCAATGCTTGAATTTTTTTTAACATAAATTCAAGACATTTCCACAATTTTATTTGTGAGAAAAGCCACACACTTGCCCCGCAATGTCTGAATCATTCCGTGGTGCGCCAATGGTTGTAAAATACTGGACTGATTGAGGAGTCATTAGGAGCCTTAAGTATAATGTTTTCAAATCCGTGGAATATACACGAGAGACGCCGTGTAATGAACCATTGCCTCGAGTACAACTTCAGTATTGTACATAAGCAACATCACGTAGCACCGTGAAAAATTGTTAAGTTGAATTACTGACACCGATTGCAATAGTCATGGGTATGCCTGGTATGTGAAATGACAGGAGCACTAGCAAATACGCCACGACAATTACTCGAGTTATGAGTTTTTTTAAATTTACTCGATTATCATGGATATCTGTGGCAACTGGTATGCGATATAATAATACGGTGAAAAATTATGTCGCGAATTAAGACACTTTTATACTTTTTTAAGACACTTGGATGACTTAATTTCAGTCATTTTTAGGATATCGGAAAAATAATACAACAAATTATAGGAAAATTCTCAGAATAATACGAATTATCATCACAATCAACGCTTTTAAGACACTTGTTCTGCAGTAAAAAGCTCACGTCCTAATTGAAGACGGCTTTAAGTCGAGTTATGCCTAGGCCTATAAAGCATTTTCCGACGAATACGTCTCAGTATCCCATCCAACGTTTTTAAGACACTAATTTTTTTCTTAAAAACAAACTCAGGTCCTAATTTAAAACCACTTTAAATAAAGACTCAACATTTTCCCCATTACACTGTTAAAAAAATTCACTGAAGTTTCCAGGCTTTAGTCTTGGAATATGAAATAAGTGACGGTTTCATTGAAATTTCAGGGAATTTTACCATTGAAAATTCTTGGTTTTCGTGGAAAATTAATGGAAATTAAGAAAATCGAAGCAAAACTGTCCTTGAATTTTCAATTTTTTTAAATTTCAGAGCGATTTCTTATTGAATTATCATGTTTACATTGAAAATTCATGTAAATTTCGGAATCTTCATAGTTCTTCCACTGAAAAATCAGGAATTTCCTTGAATTTTCCGGGAAACTTGAAATTTCATAGACTTTTTCCCATTAAATTGAATTCAGTGTCATTTTCTGGAAAATTCAGTTGTATTTTTTAACAGTGTAGCGTCTTAAATTAAGACATCTTATTCGGTCGACTTTTACTGATGGCTTAAATTCAAATAGCTTTGAGACACTGAAATTTCGCTATTTATCCTCAATATAAAAATAACTCTTCTAATCTGTTCATCCTGTTGTTATTGTTTTGCCGACGAAAAATCTTTCCGGCGAGGATTACATAAGGGTTTGATAGCAGCCTGGTGAAGCCCGGGGAAACCCCTCGGGAAACTAGTGACTAACACGAATGTACCCAGTAAATTATCGCAGCATGTTTTTTTAATTGAGTATCACTAACACTCGTGTGTTCATCACGTCAACTCTCCGTTCAGTTACCTAGTCAACTCGTCGAACTTCATAGAAAACAAATAGACCAGCACGCCGGTAGTCCGTGCAATCGATACTACCAGTGACTCAGATAAAAACACAAGACCTTGAGCATTTCGGGTGTTTCACCGCAGAACATCCAATACAAGTGAAAATACGTGGAACTAACCCCCGGGAAATGATATTCATTCATGATTTTTTTATTTCGTATGTTTTTGGCAATTAAACAGAGAGAAAAGGTGGATGAAAATCAGGTAGGGTACACTGAGAGGAAAAATTATGTTCCCCTGAAGAGATTTGTCGTGTTGAATTAATTTACTTGTGGACAAAAAAAAAGTTTCCACCAAAACATGATAATTTTCGTAGTAGTAATTGTTCTCGTGAGACACTTATATGTCTTTCGGGTGAACTCATTCATTCTACAGAGAATTATATGAGGCTTCGGTTTTATCAATAAACACTCATAATTTCCATGAAACAAATAATAATTTCAAGAGGAAACTACAATTTTCTTGCCGAAAATTGTGTTATTGGCAAAACTAAATAATTTCGAGGGACAAGTTTTTTTGGGAAAAAAATATTCTTTCCTCGTCAATGTATTCTTTCTATGGTATAAGCCTATGGAGTTCTCTCAGATCAAATGATTGTCTTACAGTAGATTATATTTCTTCCTGCCGACAGTTCGAATTCTTCTAGGGATATTTCTGATGATCGCGACAAAAATTTAATTTTTGTGGAAGATGTTAAATTTCCACACATGCGTGGCCCATATATTTTATTTAGACTCCCTCTCTGTCGGGATATTTATTTCCGCGGGGTGAGGGACTGCGCAAAATAATAAAACAGAAGAGACGGAGTATACTCCGTAAGAAACGGATAGTTAATTAACGCCGTGACACGGTAATTGGTGAGCTAAGGTGGTTCGATCCCCCTGCCTTCTGGGAGGGAGGAGAATGCATATTCTGGGACCGACGTGGGGTTAAGTGGCTTTCGCACGCGTCATTAAATTGAATGTCTGGATGGGAGAGGATCGTTACACCAATTTAAAGTCGCCGAAAAATCCGGGTGTTATCATTTTGCGGAGGTGTGTTGAGGGCCGTTTGACGTGTCGTCGTATCTCGTATCTGTGACGTATGGTATGTTGATGTGATGACTAGTGTTTGAGAGCTGTTTTAATTTAAGACAGGATTTTTTTTGTCTTAAAATCGCGCATTGTTGGAGCCTGAAGATCGGATGATTGACAGGGAAGTGATTTTTTGATGTCTTAAATTTTAAGACATTGAATTTAAGACGTTAAGCCCAGTTTTAGATATTTCAATTTACGACCCTAAAGTGAAGTAAATTAAGATTCTGAACGGTAAATGGATCGTCACGTGATTATCTATGACGTATTAGTGATTATGAGCGTGATAACTGTTGTCTTAAAGACGTTTTAATTTAAGCCAGAACGTTTTTAATTTTTTTGGGGTCATAATACAGACATTTTTTACGTCTGAAGATCGGATGATTGAAAGGGAAGTCATTTTTTGATGTCTTAAATTTTAAGACATTGAATTTAAGACGTTAAGCCGAGTTTTAGGTACTTCAATTTAGGACTCTAAAGTGAAGTAAATTAGGATTCCGAACGGTAAACGCACCGTCACGTGATTATCTATGAGGTATTAATGATTATGAGCGTGATAACTGTTGTCTTAAAGGCGTTTTAGTTTAAGCGAGAACGTTTTTAATTTTTTTGGGGTCATAATACAGACATTTTTTATGTCTGAAGATCGGATGATTGAAAAGGAAGTCATTTTTTGATGTCTTAAATTTTAAGACATTGAATTTAAGACGTTAAGCCGAGTTTTAGATACTTCAATTTAGGACCCTAAAGTGAAGTAAATTAGGATTCCGAACGGTAAACGCACCGTCACGTGATTATCTATGAGGTATTAGTGATTATGAGCGTGATAACTGTTGTCTTAAAGACGTCTTAATTTAAGCCAGAATGTTTTTAATTATTTTGGGGTCATAATACGAACATTTTTTATGTCTGAAGATCGGATGATTGAAAAGGAAGTCATTTTTTGATGTCTTAAATTTTAAGACATTGAATTTAAGACGTTAAGCCCAATTTTAGATACTTCAATTTAGGACCCTAAAGTGAAGTAAATTAGGATTCCGAACGGTAAACGCATCGTCACGTGATTATCTATGAGGTATTAGTGATTATGAGCGTGATAACTGTTGTCTTAAAGACGTCTTAATTTAAGCCAGAATGTTTTTAATTATTTTGGGGTCATAATACAGACATTTTTTATGTCTGAAGATCGGATGATTGAAAAGGAAGTCATTTTTTGATGTCTTAAATTTTAAGACATTGAATTTAAGACGTTAAGCCCAATTTTAGATACTTCAATTTAGGACCCTAAAGTGAAGTAAATTAGGATTCCGAACGGTAAACGCATCGTCACGTGATTATCTATGAGGTATTAGTGATTATGAGCGTGATAACTGTTGTCTTAAAGACGTCTTAATTTAAGCCAGAACGTTTTTAATTTTTTTGGGGTCATAATACAGACATTTTTTATGTCTGAAGATCGGATGATTGAAAGGGAAGTCATTTTTTGATGTCTTAAATTTTAAGACATTCAATTTAAGACGTTAAGCCGAGTTTTAGGTACTTCAATTTAGGACCCAAAAGTGAAGTAAATTAAGATTCCGAACGGTAAATGGATCGTCACGTGATTATCTATGACTTCTTAGTGATTATGAGCGTGATAACTGTTGTCTTAAAGACGTCTTAATTTAAGCCGGAATGTTTTTAATTATTTTGGGGTCATAATACAGACATTTTTTATGTCTGAAGATCGGATGATTGAAAAGGAAGTCATTTTTTGATGTCTTAAATTTTAAGACATTGAATTTAAGACGTTAAGCCCAGTTTTAGATACTTCAATTTAGGACCCTAAAGTGAAGTAAATTAGGATTCCGAACGGTAAACGCATCGTCACGTGATTATCTATGAGGTATTAGTGATTATGAGCGTGATAACTGTTGTCTTAAAGACGTCTTAATTTAAGCCAGAACGTTTTTAATTTTTTTGGGGTCATAATACAGACATTTTTTACGTCTGACGATCGGATGATTAAGAAAGAAGTCATTTTCTTCTGTCTTAAAATTTGAGACATTGAATTTGAGCCGTTAATCCCAGTTTTAAGTGCTTCAGTGTAGGACCTGGAATTGAAGTAACTTAGGAGTTCGAGCGATAAACGAATAATTACACGATTATCCATCATGATTAAAACCACTAATGTCGTAAAAATGTCTTGATTTAATCCAAATTTTTACAACCAATTTAAGACATCGGCTTAACGAGTCGCGATTCAATACATCAGACTAATTAAGACCGTTTGAGCCAGTTCCCCCTTCCATTGTGTTAAATTAAAACATTGGCTTTGAACGTCTCAATTTGGAAAAATGGCTTAAATCGGCATAATTTAAGACAATGTCTTAAAATGTCTTAATTTAAGACATGACTTTAAAATATCATAATTCAAGTATTTGGCATCAAATTTCTCATTTTAAGACATACCGCCATCGTCTTGAATTGAGCCATCGATTCCAAATCTCTGACCCAATTCTCCGATTTAATCCATAAAACTGAAAAAAAAATCCAACAGGCCTTCTTTCCCGATCGATTACTCAACATCCGGTGTGACCCTCCGGATCTCCCACCATCTATTTTCGGTGGTTCACCAACAAATTGTATCTCCCAACCGCAATCCCACTTATCACTCTCTTGGACAGACCACAGCCAGTGCCGCAGCATGATTCACCCCGATAACGAATTACTCCGTAGACACTGCGAATCACCTAGCCTCGAATCACCGACTGCATCACCTCACAAATCATATAATCCATTACAGAACGCACTGACATAATATGCTAATTCCCTCGCACGATAAAACGCGTATTAATTCCCACGAGTTTATTCCAGTGGAGATGACAAGTGTCGCACCTAGTAGTAGAAACAAATGTGTTGAGGTGTAGGTCGCGATCGTCAACAGATTCATTCGTCGATAAGAGGTGTTGTCAACGCTCGGAAAAATCGATGACTCCGCGGGAGTTATCGCTCGATCGTTAAGTGATATCTACGATTGCTCACTTTTATTTTCGATTGACTCACCTGTTCGCATTCTCCGGTGGTCCGATACCAATTGCTTGAGGTGGTTTATTCTCCGAATGGGCGCAGGGGGTTGGCGATCGGGTCAGTTGTCGGCACGCGAGGAAACAAACTCGCGGAGACCAACTCGGTCGTGGTATTAATGAATGACTAGACTATGAGTGGAACTATGAATGAACTCCGCATGGCAGTTGCGGAGTAACTATATAACTGTGCAACGTGTGGGCGTCCGCCGGGCACCTCCAGCCAATCGCGCGAGATCGCAGGTTGCAGGCTATACCTGGGAAATTGTCATTGAGTTAGTAATCGATATATTTTTTTTCTCTGCCAAAATTACAGGGGATAGTAGCCTTCCTTATGAATGGGTACGGTTATTGTTGCTAATAAATTAGCAATTTGCTTCCGAATGGGTTCTGTTTATTCAATTCTTTTTTCACTATTCTCTTCTTTTATTTTTTCATGTCGTAGTACTATCGTCAATTGAAATGTCATCAAAATTGTGGGGATTATTTCGTTCTGTGAAATAATTCAGACCCTCTCAAGACTCGAATTCGTTTTCAGTCCGGGTTTAATCAAGGTTCAATCAAGGTTTAATCAGGGTATAGCCGGGTTTTAATCAGGGTTTAGTCAGGATTTAGCCAGAGTTTAACCCAGGCTCTGTCAGAAGTTAGTCGGGACCATGAATCAATATGAATAAGTGTTCAATGTAATAGACTGGTACCTGAGTTTAATAGAGATAGAGATTTTAATATAAAAAGCTCATGACGGTATTGTGTGACTTGATAAGCAATAATGCTGTTCTCACCATTTTTCAACTTGATTAAGAAGGCATTGAAATAGACTTTTCAAGCCCTGATTTAATTGTCATTACTAATGATTCTTTCAGTAATCACGAAAAAACCGATTTTCTCTTTCAAATCGCGTAAACAATGTGCTGTAACTCAACAACGAATTATGCGATCCCCATCAGATTCTGATAGAATCAAGAGAGTATTGTTATCAGTTTTTTGAGCCATGACTAATCCCATTTTGATTATAATTTTTTCGTGAGAAGGCCCGGTAAATCGCGATTCTCGCACTCGGCTCGGCCTACAAAGCCACATTCGTCAGAAAATATTTTGTGGACCTTGTGATGAAAATAACTATTTGAGTGAACGTTGAAAATTTGATTTTTGGAAAAACATCAATTTTTTCGAATCTGTATGAAAAAAAAAATTGCATTTTAACTGCACTGATACAGCAAAATGAACCGAATGGTTTGAATGCTTTAGATAAAAAAAATAAATAAAAAAAACTGCACAATATGACCAAGTGAATATTCGTTAATAGTTAACGAATCGTTCGCTTGAAAAGTGAAAGTCGAGTCAAACAAGGCTCCTCAAATGTGCATTTGTTAACTATTAACGAATGAACATTTGGTGAGATCGACTAGACGCTTGTCTCCAACAAAATCCATTCGTTAACAATAACTAATCCTTCCTACCAGTTTACAAACAAAGATTTTGAATTCAATTCAATAGAATTCAAATTGTGAATTAAATTCAGTTCAAAATTTGATTTTGTGTCAATGAATAGAACTTTTAAAGTCTATATTCATGAAAAAATTTATGAACAATATTTATATTCGAAGTCATCTAGTCTTCATTTGAATATTTGAATGCCTCAGATAAAAAATAAATAAAACTATGAAGTAAAATAGCCAATACTATTTCACTCATCATTCTCATAAAATCGAATGAAAAACATCGATTCAACTTTGGTTTCAAAAGTAAAAATAAATCGATAATACTTAATCAAACAAATATCATATGATTCATTTTCGATTTTTATGAAATGGTATCTTACCAAGAGATTTTGGTGGGAGACGTGAATGTCGTCATTTCACTAAATTCGCGGGTGAGATCGATTATCGAAGGCGATGAGCTGGCCCTTGGCGCCGGGAGACCTCCGACTGCCTCGCGATTGGATCTAATCGCAGGTAAATTCCGATTGCATGAGTGAATGGATTAAATTCGAGCTATTCCGTAACTCGCGTGTGAATCTCGTGAAAGCCAACTCTTCATTTTCTCAAGATTTGAGGTAAAAAAAATTCTTACAGGCGATTTTTTTTTCCCGGAGTTGCAAATAAGTAAAATTTTCTTTTAGATAATTCAGTCTAGACAGAAAAAAATACTGAGAATTTTTTTTGTAGAGAAAATCAAGCGCAACAAAAAAGATTCCATATTGTTTTGGGCATCTCTTCTAGATTCCCAGATAATTAACAAAAATTCGTTGTTGAGTTGGTTTCACACTCCTATAAATTTAATTTTGGATACTTCTCATTTTATTCCTGTTAGATCAGTAAAATCACTGAAAAACTGGTTCTCCCCCCCCCCCCCCCCCNCCCCCCTCCCCTCTTCGCGCGCCATCCCAGAAATTATGAATATCGTATGAATCCGGTTGAGCTGGAAACTCAATTAATTCATCGTTATCCCGGCGCATGGCGATACCCTTCGAGGTTTTTCATTTCAGGATAATCATTTACGTCACATTTCGCACCTCGGATTACCCCCATAACCGTTACAAGGTACAAATACGGGGACATTCAGAGTGTTGGATTTCTGACGGACTGCGATGCCCAGAAAATGACCTCACGGCCCCCAGCGGGGGATGATCTTCTCACTCGCTGCAGAAGAAAAGAAATTTCAACGTCAAAATTTCTTCCATCGGGCGTCGATTCTTTCGAGAAGAATTTTAGTGCTGGCACTTGAAAATTTCGGGACCCGTGCATTGGCTAGTGAAGAAACATGAATTTAAAGTGCCAGAAAAAAAGAGATTCATTATTGATAATTTCTTACATGAATTTGAACATTGACGAGAGTAAAAAATTAACCCATCATATTCTCTCTACAGTTATTTCCAAGATAAGCTATTTGTCACAAAAGTTTGACACCAACGATAATTTTCGTATTAGTCATAACATTTTTATTTATTTTTTTGCATTTTTTTTAGATTTTTTCTGCACTTTAATCTTCTCTCTGATCTCGAAAAATTCATTTTCTAGTAAGACTGTGTTATTTTGCAACTTCGGAATTGATTATTATGAATAATACTAGACTGATAATTGGTATGAACCCAAACGGAATATTTTGATTCATATCAACATTCGTTTTGAATTTATTTCAAATCTTCATGTTCATAATTTAAGTTATGTATATATTCCTTTTAAGACATTCAGTGATGATTTTTCAGGTTAAAATAAGTTTCATCTAATCCTTAAATAGACGCAATAAAGAGCCTCATCAAAATAATTTGTATGTCTGAATTTGTGAATATCTATTCACAAAAAAAGTAGAGTCAGTATCAATCAGTACAGGGACGCCACCGCTAGGCGGCGTCCCTGCGTTAACTATTGTCTTGAAGTCTGTATTCAATAATTTTTGATATGTAAAAATCAGTGTAAATCAAAATTCTGTCCAACATTAGCCATTTAATGTCAATCTGAAGTAGCCCCATCAGAATAATATGAAAGCTTCAATTTCATAATCCTATTCTCAATAGACTAGATTAATTCAAGTAAATCGAAACAAAAGTATCAATGAAGGCAAATGAATAGTAATTATTCTTCGATTATATAACTGAATTATGCAAATTCTACGTAGACACTGTAAATTTTGATATGATTTTATCAATTTTTCAAATCAAAATCCAAAAACTATTTTAAAGTTGCCACTAGAAAATTTCTGAACCCGTGTATTTGATGATTAGTTTCGGGAAAAACGAATAAAGTAGATTAAGTATCAATCAGTACAGGGACGCCACCGCTAGGCGACGTCCCTGCGTTAACTAGAGTCTTGAAGTCTCAATTCAATCATTTTTGATGTATAAAAATCAGTGTAAATCAAAATTCTGTCCAAACTAGCCATTTAATGTCAATCTGAAGTAGCCCCATCAGAATAATATGAAAGCTTCAATTTCATAATCCTATTCTCAATAGACTAGATTAATTCAAGTAAATCGAAACAAAAGTATCAATGAAGGCAAATGAATAGTAATTATTCTTCGATTATATAACTGAATTATAAAAATGCTATGTATATAGATACGGTAAATTTTGATATAAATTTATCAATTTTTCAAATCAAAAACCAAAAGCAATTTTAAAGTTGCCACTAGAAAATTTTTGAACCCTTGTATTTGATGATTAATTCCGGGAAAAACACTTGAATGATGATTCAGTGATGACTTTTTAGGTTAGAATAGCTCCAATATAATCCTGAAATACGCAAAAAAAACCCACCAGGACAATATATATCCTTCAATTTCATAATAACAGATCCACCAACAATATCCCAATGGAATGTCCCCCATTTTTCCCACTCTCATCGAATCCACTCTGAAAACTATTTTTTCGTCGAAAAAGAAAAGGGAAAAAATAATAAATATGTCGCTGAGGGAAGTGGATCTCTCTCTCATTGTGTTTTATTTTTCCTTTTTGTATACAAACGACTTTGGAATACAGTGGATGCGTGCGAATTCGTTCGCCGTTAGGGGGCGTCGGTTTCTCAAACGGCGTGTGTTCTATACACCCCCCCCCCTTCAGGGTTATCTGATGGCGGTGGTAGCGGAGAGTTCTCGGGGTTTGTGTGTGCGTCGGCGCGATCGCGCTGTCAAACTCTATCCCCGAGCAAATCTCTCCGGGTTCTTGGGGGCGTCCCGCGGCGCCGACGAGACCCCCGTGCCATTGTTGCGTTTGGGGATCTCTCTTGCAGGGAGTTTCGTCATTTTTGTTTCCCAGAAAACTATCGGGCCGCCATAACTTATTAATATTTTTTGGGGGAAAGCGTTAGAGACGAGTGAATGGAAAAAAAAATCGGAAAATTGGTCCTAAAAAATTTGCTCCCAAGTGTTTAAAGAAAATTTGGTACTAAAGTGTCTTAAATTGAAGAATTATGATTATTGGGAGATGTTGTGTTGAAGCAGTTTTATTTTAACACGTCCGACATAAAAAGATGTTTAAGTGTATTAATTTAAGCCACAGATGGCTTAAATTCGGTGCATAAACGTCTTAAAAAGAGATTGCAAAAATTTTTACTTTTTTTTTGGAAATTGAGGTATTATGATTTTCTTAAGCCCTGCGGACGGTCTTAAATTTGAAAAATATCGCCATTGTTAGACTTAGACTCTTAAAAAAGTCTTATTTTAAGACGTCACATACAAAAATGTTCAAGGGTATTAATTTAAGCCACAGAGGGCTTAAATTCAGGCACATCGACGTCTTAAAAATGTGAATAAGTGATTCGTGAACCACTGAAAAGTCGCTGAACTTGGATTAATGTGGAGAAATTCCTAGATGAGGTATCACGAATGTCTTAAATGTTTATTTCTGCTGATTATGCTGACCAGAATTTCGATTGTGTCGGTGGGGTCAACGTCTCTGATGCTGACTTGGTGTTGAAGTGATATTTAATTTGCTCTAATTTGTAGTTCCATCTTAAATTAAGCCACTTTCTCATTATTTTAAAGACACCCTTGGACCCGAATTTAATCCAGTTTTAGTGTTTCAAATCCCGATACTCCCCAATAGGTTTGGATTTTCAGAATGAATAGTAATCGAATGTCTTAAACTGCGGTTTAACAAATGTCCTAAAATTTATAACATGATAGACATATTTTTTCAACAATGTTACGTATATGAAAATTGACAGATTTTAGGACGTTAAGACGTTTTAGGCCCTACGTTTTAAATTAAGACGATTTTAAGACGTCACTAGTGGCATAATATTCAGTTTAATTTAGTCTTAACTGGCAGTTCATCAACCCTAATGTTCGAAATTTGAGATTTAGAGTGGTGGTTTTTCTGTCCTAATTTAAAATGACTTTAAGACACAATTTTTTTTATTCTATTTAATTCAAAATTTATTTTGATATATTTTTCATTATTGCCGATTATCAAACTTCGAAAGATGGGATATATTGGCAATTGTTTATCCACTCCTCATTCACAAAACCAATATTTTGATTCTAAAAGAATTATTTTAAGACGCAGATCGGCGCGACTACTCCTATCCGTGAAGTAGGCCTCGAAGGTCGTCTTCATTTCCCCGCCACATCCCGTGGGAACACGTACTGTTGACCCTGAAGTGGGTCTGCCCTCTGTAACAAAGGACGACCCGATCCTTGTGGCCGATTCGAAAGAGGCCCGCGGAGAAAGGATCTATTCTTCTCACCGAGGAAAAGATGTATTTATTTGAGTGTCGCCAGGGCTCTCGATTTTTTTTCTCTCACGAGATGGGTAAAAGAATGCATTTGTCCATTCAATGCAACAACATAGCTCGTTAAGGGAAAATTTGGGGCCAGTGAGATCTCACTCACCTTTTCCAATAAATTTTCCGGCTGGGACTCGGCATTTTTCTCGCATTTTGTTTGACAAAACACGTGGATCACTTTTTGGTTCAGCCAGTTCACATGAGCCTTTTTGGGATCAATATCGTTGTGAAATTTTTAAAAATCTTGTCTTAATTTAAGACATTTAACGCGGAAATCATGTTTCGAAATTAAAGACATTTATATTTTCAAAATTGCAATTTTAGAATTTTTTTTTCCAAAATTCTAGAATTTAAGTAGGTAGCGAATGATCTTATTAAGACGTCTTAATTTAAGGCGTTAAACTTAAATTAAGATTGACGTTTCAATTAGGCCTTAATCTCTCAAATAAAAATATTAGAAGCATTCAAGATCTCAAGAAAGACAATCTCCTATGCAATATTTAAGACGTCAAATTACGTCTTAAATAGCTTTCAAGTATTGTCGATTACAAAAGGCAAAAGTCTTAAATTTCAAAACAATAAATTTGTTTTCCCCATTAAACATCTCATTTTAAGACATTCGAAAACCCAACCCTCATAAATGTAGACATTGGGACAAGACCCTAGTTATCCCACCGCAAACGTCCTAAATAGTCCCATTTAAGCCTCCACTCCCCCCCCCCTCCAAAAAATTGTTCTTGAATTCCATCCGATGTATATCCTCATCTCATCAATGATCGCAGTTTTTCTCTATTCAGTTTCGGAAATTTGAGAATTTGAATCGCTGATGAATAAATAGAATTTCTAAGACGTCTTAATTTAAGGCGTTAGACTTAAATTAAGCCTAAAGCTTTAATTGAACCTCAGTCTCTCAAATAAAAATATTACAAGCCTTCAATGTCTCGAGAAAGACGATCTCTTATTCAAAATTTAAGACGTCAAATTACGTCTTAAATAGTCTCTAAACATCTTGGATTATGAAAGGAAAAATTCTTAAATTTCAGAGCAATAAATTTGTCTTCTCCATCAAATGTCTCATTTTAAGACATTCGAAAACTCAACGCTCATAAATTAAGACACTAGGACAAGACCCTAGCTACCCCACCGCAAACGTCCTAAATAGTCCCATTTAAGCCTCCACTCCCCCCCGAAAAAAATTGTTCTTAAATTCCATCCGATGCAAGTCCTCACCTTCCCGATGATCCCGTTTTTTTCATCATTTTCAAAAGCCAACCAGCAACATAACCTCACGTGCAGTTTTTCGTTTCGCAGAAGGATCGATGGATTTTGCGAAAACTGAAGCGTGATTTGTGCCGACAGGTATAAAACGCGGTGGTCAATGTATAAAACAACACTTGGGCAAAGTGTTTACGGGTTAAGATGTCGTGCGTTTATGCCGAGACAGGTTGACAGGGGCTGAACCAATTACGCGAATATTATCTGTCGGACGAGTTGCACTCCCCTGCAATCAGGAGCGTGATTAGTGCGCTCTTGCCGACAGTAACACACGCACCATCACGGCGGCTAATTTGTTAACGTTTCGCACGTATGGTACATGAAATTATGTAAGTCGATAATCACATAAAAATAATAATATAAAATTCCGGAAAAAAATGATAATTTCGCATTTCTTTTTCTTTTGCAAATTCGTGGAATTTGATCGGCGATAAAATGATCAGTTTTCGTTTTCGATTTTCGTTTTCTCTAATTTGAATGTCTAGAAAATTCTAAAAATTAATATGTGAATTGCATTTTGATAAATGTCAAAAGAGAATTGAATACCATTTTATGAAGCATGAATAAACGAATCATAATTGTCCAAATCATTTAGGTCAGAGGAAAATAGAATAATTCTACTTTCTTAATATTGCGTTTACTAAGGTTTTTTCGAATAAAGTTGATCAGAATTAATAGCTAGAATTATGAGATTATCTCACATTTTTGACGTTACGGATAGGAGAATCTGAATGCAATATAGTGAAAATGATGATCGATTTTTTCACTTTGAACAAATAATATTAATATCCAAATACAAAATTTTGATATGAATAAAAAGAAGCTGTGACTCAATATTCCAAATGAAGCTTTAATTTTTAATTTGATGCTGAAAAGACGACAATATTCTAAGCACGGAATTATATTGATGAGATGAACAACNCGATTTTTTCACTTTGAACAAATAATATTAATATCCAAATACAAAATTTTGATATGAATAAAAAGAAGCTGTGACTCAATATTCCAAATGAAGCTTTAATTTTTAATTTGATGCTGAAAAGACGACAATATTCTAAGCACGGAATTATATTGATGAGATGAACAACAATTACCGTGTGAACTNAGAGGAAAATAGAATAATTCTACTTTCTTAATATTGCGTTTACTAAGGTTTTTTCGAATAAAGTTGATCAGAATTAATAGCTAGAATTATGAGATTATCTCACATTTTTGACGTTACGGATAGGAGAATCTGAATGCAATATAGTGAAAATGATGATCGATTTTTTCACTTTGAACAAATAATATTAATATCCAAATACAAAATTTTGATATGAATAAAAAGAAGCTGTGACTCAATATTCCAAATGAAGCTTTAATTTTTAATTTGATGCTGAAAAGACGACAATATTCTAAGCACGGAATTATATTGATGAGATGAACAACAATTACCGTGTGAACTAACTAAAAATTGATAACAGTGTGGGCACACACTTTTACCAGAGTATCAACAAACATTGAATTCCAGAAATTTACACTCAAAAGTGTATTCTAGAAGGAATTGAATTGTAATTATGATGAAAATCTTATTCAGTGAGCATAGGAATTAGAACATGAGCAAATCATTTATTGTAATGCGAAAATTTAACAGCTGATAAATTGGGACATAAGATTATCGTCGGTCGTATTGCTTTTGGCAATGAGAATTATTATAAACAATTACCTTAAAAACGAAATATCGAGCCTAAAAATTACTGTCTCTGACTTCTGTATCATAATGGGTTTTATTCACAAATAAAAACGTCTCCAAGACACTAGTTTTTACAGCGTGTGAATGCCCTTTTCACTCCGAAATGTGGCGACGATATCAACAGGTGATCGATATATCCGACAATTCCGTGGGCGCCAGGTGCCTCACCCCCACCATTTCCTCATTAATGAACACAGTGTACATAGGTACCGATGGGTATATAGGTATCGCGTACGTGGAAACGGCTAACTACTTATTGTCACCTCTAACGAGGCAGTGGTAAAAACTCAACTATTCGCAGGTGGGAATGCTGGCAGGTTATGAAAGCATCAATTACCTTCCACGTCCAGTTCCCTAATGAGGGGACACAGAGAGTCGGTTGGAGATCGCTGAGTGCAACGAGTCAACACGTAGATTCCGACGAATCGTGGAAAATCATAATCCAACGGATGCTACTTCGCAAGTATTTGCGAATAGAAATGGGCAACATTTTTTGTAGTAGAATTTTCGGAATTCTTGAGGAAATATGCTGCCCTTGAAACTTTTTTTCTGTGTGCAGTTATGAAATTAAGACGATTTGAATTGAGATTTGTTCAAGCCGCCAGTTTCTGCAGGGACGCCACCTTACGGTGGCGTCCCTGCACTGATTGATGCTCCTGCTCGGCACTATTTGGATTAATCTAGTCTGTCGTGAATAAAAATTATAGAATCAAAGTATACATATTATTTTAATGGGGCGTTTCATCACGTTCATTTCGAAATTATAATAAATTAGCAATTTGCTTCCGAATGTGTTCTCTTTTTTAAAATTCTTATTTCACTCTTCTCTTCTTCTATTTTTTCACGTCATACTACTATCATCAATTGAAATGTCATCAAAATTTAGCGTATTATTTCATTCTGTCAAATAATTCTACATTCAGATCCTCTCAAGACTCGAATACGTCTTCAGTCCGGGTTTAATAACGGTTCAATCATGGTTTAATCAGTGTATAGCCGGGATTTAATCAGGGTTCATTCAGGATTTAGCCAGAGTTTAACCCAGGTTCTGTCAGAAGTTAGTCGGGACCATGAATGAATATGAATAAGTATTCAACATAATAGACTGGTACCTGAGTTTAATAGAGATGGAGATTTTGATATAAAAAACTCATGACGGTATTGTGTAACTTGATGAGCAATCATGCTGTTCTCACCATTTTTCAACTTGATTAAGAAGGCATTGAAATATACTTTTCAAGCCCTGATTTAATTGCTATTACTGATGATTCTTTCAGTAATCATGAAAAAACCGATTTCCTCTTTCAAATCGCATAAACAATGTGCTGTAACTCAACAACGAATTGTGCGACCTCCATCACATTCTGATAGAATCAAGAGGGTATTGTCATCAATTCTTCGAGTCATGACTAATTCCATTCTGATGACAATTTTTTGAGCGATCGTTGAAAAATCGATTCTTGCAAAAATGTCAATTGTTTCGAATTTGTAGGGGAGGATTTGGCAAAACGGCCCCCCTTCAATCGTCAATATTTTCCGATTCAATAATCCGATTGGGATGAGTTAGAGCTCGTTTTGAAGAATGAAAAATTATCTTCAAAATGAAGTTGAAACTGGGAATTTTCACAATGTCATTCACAAGTTATTGACAATTGAAGGGGGGCCGTTTTGCCCCACCCTCCCCTATGAAAAATTGAATTTTAATTGGTGTCAACACTGATAGAATGATTCATTTATTCCAAACGAGATTTGTTAACTATTAACGAATGGTAGAGTTGAATATGACCAAATGAATATTCGTTAACAGTTAACGAATTTCACTTGAATGGCGAAAGTCAAGTCAAATAAGGCTCCTTAAATATACATTCGTTAACTATTAACGAATGAACATTTAGTGGGACCGAATAGACCCTAACCTCCAACCAAAATCCATTCGTTAACAATAACTAATCCGTTCCATCAGTGAATGAGCAGTGCTTGTTAAAATCTATATCCACGAAAACGTTCACGAAATTCGATTGAACCGTTTTAAGAAAATTTCATATAGTTGTCTCAATTCAAGGCCCTATTATTTCAAGCGGTGGCGAAAATTGCGATTTGTTCCGTCGACTTATATCCAACTGATATTTCCAATCAAACTGTTGCACCACAACTGCACTCGTGTAACGTGACACCAGTGCCTTAGATGGCATTCGAATGTATGTATCATGACGTCAGACAGCAGTAGTGGTCCATTGTTTCAGGTAGCAGGCGTTCAGCATAGCTAGAAACAGCCAAAGGGGGAAGCCTAAACCCGTACGACGCCTCACGCGGAGGAGTATAGGGTAGGTTGCGGACATGCCAGTGATCTTAGCTGCGTTGGATGACGAGTAATATGTCCAACCAACGCGGAACTCCGTAGCATTTCGATTCACCAGTGAATTCAGTGCCATATCACCTTGATACGACGAATTATGTCATCAGGAAGTGGCTTTCTCTTTCAGGAAACAGTGGTTCAGTCGTTTAGTTGCTAATGCGGGGGCGAGCGCCGTGTCCGAGGGGTACAGTGTGCATTCTACCTATTTCACGTATCGCGTGTCATATTTATAGGTGTGGAGGAATTGAATCGCGCTGGAATTGAACGAGAGAGGGATCTCTTTATAATTGATGATTCGTCGGTTTTAAATTATGAAATACTGGCGGATGAATGGTGTGCGGAGACTGGGCTGGGGGCTCTTTCCATTGAGCGAGACATCTGAGACACTCGTGACTCACTCGGCACAGCGATAGATCACAATGCCCTGGACTGGATGCTTGAGGTTTTAATCGAGCCGAGTTGGGTGATATCATTTGCCGACACTGAGAGGATAAATTTGCTTCGCCGAAAAACTGTCGGCTCCACGTGAGAATATTTGATGGAGTGGAGCAGATTTACTTGAGGGAAATTAATCAACTTGGTAGAAGGAAATTTAACATATTTCTCAAATATTAAATTTTGGTCGTGATCATCAGAAAAATCCCGAGAAGAATTCGAGATGTTGGCTGGAAAAATATAATCTATTGTATGACAATTATTTGATCGGAGAGAACTCCGTAGGTTTATACCATAGAAAGAATACATTGACGAGGAAAGAATATGTTTTTCCCAAAAAAATTGTCCCCTCGAAATTATTTAGTTTTGCCAATAACACAGTTTTCGGCAAGAAAATTGTAGTTTCCTCTTGAAATTATCATTTGTTCCATGGAAATTATAAGTGTTTATTGGACAAAGACATACACTACTCAATAACATTCACTTGATAAAACCGGAGCCTCATATAATTCTCTGTAGAACGAATGTATTTACCCGAAAGACATATAAATGTCTCACGAGAACAATTACTGCTACGAAAATTATTATGTTTTGGTGGAAACTTTCTTTTTTGTCCAGAAGCAAATTCATTCAACCCGACAAAAGATCTTTTCAGGGGAACATATAATTATTCGGCAGAACTAATTTTGTCTCTCCGTGTGAGGGATTGCAGTATTAGGGACTATTTTCTATTTTACTGGTATTGAACGCGGTTTTATGTTGAATTATGATCGAATAAATTTCATAAATTTGGTGACTTAAATTTCAAGACATTATGAAATTGTATTGCTTGTGAAGCGTCTCGTTATTAGACAAAAAAATGTCTTATTTTAAGACATTGGAAGTTCTAGTTATCGCGATGTTGGTAATTAAGACCCTGTTTTATTTGATGTCTCAAATTAAGATGTTTTCAAGACACGAGTTGACTCAGTAAAAATACTAACGAAAGAAAGTGTCTCGAATTAAGACACGGCTGTCCCTTGTTTAAGACGTTTGAGGCCCCAAATTTGAGCCACTTTAAGTTCTCAAAATAAGACATTAAGACGGCATCCATTTCTTTTTTATTTTGTCTGGTTTTTTCAAATTAATGTCTTATTTTAAGACATTGGAAGTTTCTGTTATCATGATTTCGGTAATTAAGACCCTATTTTATTTGACGTCTTAAATTAAGATATCTTCAAGACAAGAGTTGACGCAGTAAAAACACTAACGAAAGAAAGTGTCTCGAATTAAGACACGGCTGTCCCTTGTTTAAGACGTTTGAGGCCCCAAATTTGAGCCACTTGAAGTTCTCAAAATAGGACATTAGGACCGCATCCATTTCCTTTTTGTTTTTGTCTGGTCTTTTCAAATTAATGTCTTATTTTAAGACATTGGAAGTTTTTGTTATCATGATTTCGGTAATTAAGACCCTGTTTTATTTGATGTCTTAAATTAAGATATCTTCAAGACACGAATTGACGCAGTAAAAATATTAACGGAAGAAAGTGTCTCGAATTAAGACACGGCTGTCTCTTGTTTAAGACGATTGAGACCCCAAATTTGAGCCACGTTAAGTTCTTAAAATAAGACATTAAGTCTTATTTTAAGACATTGGAAGTTACTGTTATGATGATGTCGGTAATTAAGACCCTTTTTTATTTGATGTCTCAAATTAAGACGTCTTTAAGACACAACTTATTGCGGTGAAAAAACTAACGGAGTTTCAAGGTAAGACACTTGTGTCCCTTGTTTAAGACGTTCGAGACCCCAAATTTGGGCCATTTTAAGATCCTTTCAATAAAACATTAAGACGGCATTGATCTCCCAGTTTTTCAATCGTCTTTTTTCAAATTAATGTCTTATTTTAAGACATTCCAAACTTAAGTTATCACGAAGTTGGTAATTAAGACGCAAGTCTTCAAGACACGAGTTGACGGGATGAAAAACCTAACGAAAAATAGTTTCTCAATTTAAGACACTTCTGTTCCCTAAGTTTCTCAAATTAAGAGAAATTAAGACATGCATCGATGTCTCATTTATCTTCACGTCTTTTTTTCAAATTAATAGCCACCAAAAACGTCTCATAATCCCACGTCTTAAACGTCTTAACTCAAGAGATTCTAAACCCAAAAATCCACTGAATTCCAGTATTAGTCATCGAAAATGATATATCAGAAATAAATCGTCCTACTTGATTTTCATGAGATAGTCATCAGTCCCGTCGTGATGACTCTCACTCGCATACATTAGGGGTCCCGTAGTATAGCCGTACGATTCACCTATTCCGTCGCACAGCCTGACGTCATCGCCGCAGAAAGTTCGGTGTCTCCTTTACCGTTTCTTATCTCACCAGTTTTCTATATCTCGTTTGCTAATTTATTTCGGCACATGAACGGTGGGAAAAACAGGTGTTCTTACTCCTTCCCCGTCGCCCCCTGCCGCAACCAAAATATTTGGAATCCAGAACTGAGGATTTCGTGATGACTCAAACAATGGGTTCGTTGCGCCGATCATTCGGCTCTCCTCGACCCCAAGTCATCTTGAGAATAAATGAAACGGAAATGAAAGACGCATCTGGGAGAGGCGATAACGGAAGTTAATTGATGGCCGTCATACATTTTATCTAATCCAGAACCGGTCGGAAGGCGCGCAATATTCGAGAGTGAGAATGTCCAGAGTGGACTGGGTGAAGTGACCGATAATCGGGTATTGAAGTTCTCTTGGGCTTCTCTAATGGTGTATATTAATAATCGCCGAGTGCTCATTTCACATCGGACTTGATTATTTGAGATTATCGAATTGAATGGGAATTACAGTGAGACATGGTCTCAGTGGAAACGGTATTTGTGTCGTTCCGGTGGGCGGACGCCACCTGGCGGTGGCGTCCCTGAATTAAAGGTCCTGTAACCTCGTTTGTGGTTTGTACCTGGAGAAATATTGTATCCATTTTTTAGCACTCGTGGGTGTTCATGCCCTTCATTACGCCGTTTTTCCTGTCAGATACGCGTTTTCCTTTTTCAATTAATTGTTTATAATCATTCTCATTGCAAAAAGCAATGCGAACGATGAGATCATATATCCCAGTTTATCAGCTGTTCAATTCTCATATTAAAATAAATTATTCGAAAATAAGATTGTAATCATAATTACAATTCAATTCCTTCTAAAACACTTTAGAGTATGAATTCAATGTTTGTTGATACTCTGGATACGCCACCTGGCGGTAGCGTCCCTATATTAGAGGTCTTTTACCCTCTCCAATCATATTTTTTTAGTGTAGAAAAATAGATTCGTGATCGGAATACAGACTATTTACTGAAATGAAATCATTGTTTAGACGGCGTCATAAATGACTAGTAACTGAACACTCTTCAAGTGTCGTTAATTAAGACAAAAAAGTCTTGAATTTGCTGACTTGTATTTCAAGACATTATGGAAATATCTCGTTTATCGTCTCCTTGTCAGACGGAATCGTCTTATGTTAAGACATTCGAAATTTCAGTCATCACGATGTTTCACATTTTTGTATTTCAGCCAACACATTTTTGTATTTCAGTAGCAAAGTGGTAAAACGGCACAAATCACTTTTGACTATTGACCAGATTTCACTAAATATTTCGGAATCTAAGGGAGATGGCAAAATTTTTATCATAACTTGTTTTGTAGAGCCGATTGAAAGCTACAACAAATGTCGTAACAAAAATTTCGCTGTCTCCCTTAGATTCGGAAATATTCCTCAAAAACTCAACTGGGACCAGTCGCCTTAAACCGTTTAACCACTTCGCTACTGATTTAATCTCTGAAATCGAAACGTCTCTAAGAGACTAGTTTCAACAGTGCATTCATGATTAATTTCATATAGTGCAATAACCGCCACCTCGCGGTGGCGTCCCTGTACCAACTTCACCATAACCCCAGTACTTCCGAAATATCCACCCCACGATGACTGAATACAACAAAATCGAAGGGACAAACTGAAGCTCGATGTCTCGTAAACATTGAAAATCCAACAAGACACTCAAACGCCGGATTGTCGCCTAGAGACGTCACCCCGCCAACGCTCACTATTTTCACCATCCTTTTGACATTTTCTCTGCAAGCCTCACTTGACTCTTTCACTCTTCTCTTACTTCCATAAATGGCCGAGCGCCAACATCCGATTCTTCTGACATAATTCGCGCCGAAGCAACACGTCATTTCGCATCGAATGACGCCTCGCTGCTTCCTCCAATCACTGGCGCATCTTCTCACCCAAAATAAATGAGATCAAATCCCTCCATTTATTCCCGCGCAAAAGTGCATTGGAAACTTGACTTGCGATCATAAACCACTTGTCGTCCCACGCACCGCCAAATCGGTGTGACTAGGGCCAATAAAATAGGCCATTAAAATTTTACGAGAGCGATAAAAATGTTCATAAAAATTGTATTCACCGCGGAATTTACCTGATTCCCTCATTGTCACGAGTCTTTGTCACGGAATTGGACGGAGCATTGGGAAATCGGATAATCATTGCTCGAAGGGGTAACCGGATATGTAATGCGTGCACGGTAAGAAGGACACCGAGGCACTGGCAATTTGATTTTTGAGATATCAGCGGGAGGGGCGGACGGAGGGGTATATCGAACGGTGGATCCCCGCGGCATCGGGTCATCGGCATTTTCGCAAATGCATTATGATAATTGTGAAATAATGAATTTATAATTTGCTGCAAATGATACATGATAGCGGCGGCCCCTCCGCGAAAATTATATGGCAGCGGCAAAACAATTTCTGTGTCTCTCTCCCGTGTGGGCTTCTTTCTTACAGTGTATTGCGAACCTCTTGGTTGAGATCCACCGTTCGGTTTCTTTCATATATATTTTCCCCCTTTTTTTGTATGGGTATATGTGTTTCAACCGGCGGAATAATCATCGTGAGAAAATCGCGAAAAACGCAATGGTATGGTGGGTGGGGTTGAGGGGGGCCTTATGTGAAATTTTTTTTGGGGATGATTAGTGGCGGGAAATTGACACGGTTGGAATTATTAATTATAATTGGGATCTAATAGCTGCAGTAATGGATAATATTAATTTTTTTAATTATTATCTTTACATTAATTATTTTTCTTTCATTATTACATATTATAATTTACTTAGATTTAATTGTAATAAACTCGTCTTCTGGGAAGGTAGTCGTAATGCGTTGGTCATTTGGGGGGGATTGAAGAGGTTATGACACTCGGAGTTCGGGAACGCTACCGCTAGGTGGCGCAGTGGCCGATGACGGCTGAATGTTTCCCATTGTTGCATATAAATAGTTTTTCATCGAAGATCTGGGTCATGTTTTTCAATATAATGACAAAATAATGTTGTTGTAACGAAAAAGGTCAGGATTATCAGAGTTGTACTCATGAAGGTCAGTATCGCATCTATTTCATAACCTAGAGAGTCAAAAAATCATAAGGGCCAGGCAGTTCATAAACTTGAAATTAAAAATGAAAATGAGATTGAAAACGAAAAAATTTTATTCAATATGACGGTCACAAACTGATTATTTTCATCTAGAATATTTCTAAATGAAGGGTCACAAAGCCCATAAGGGTCACAAGGGTCAAACAACTCATGAACGTAAACATTGAAAATGAAAAGAAAAATGGAATGAAGAATGATAAAATTCAATCTGACGGTCACAAACTGGAGGTTTTCATCTTTCATATTTTAAAATGAAGTGTTCCAAAGCTCATAAGGGTCATAAGGGTCGAACAGCGCATAAACATTAACATTGAAAATGAAAATAACAATGAACTGAAAAAATTCAATCTGACGATCACAAACTGCTGATTTTCATCTCCAATATTTCTAAAAGAAGCGTCAGAAAGTCCGTAAAGGTCACAAGGGTCAAACAGCTCATAAAAATAAACACTGAAAATGCAAATAAAAGTGAATTAAATAATTATACACCCCCCCCCTTCCTGATAACTACAGAAGAAGTGGGACGGGTTTTGCAAGCGAAGCGAGCTCAGCACGAAATGTACTCAGTGCTCAGTACTCACCCCACGCGGTCGACGCGCCACCGTGTGGTGGCGTCCTCGAACCCGTCCCTCATAACCTCCAAGAACCCATCCTCTCCCCCGTATTTCCGAAGCAAATCCCGCAAATTATAAATCATAAACAAATTTCTAATTTTCTCGTCATCTTCCGAGCGCAAATGCTCAAGTCAATCCATGCGCGTTGTAAATCATCATATGTAAATTAAAGTTCCTCGTCCTCCCAAACGCCCCGAGGATTATTTCCACAATGCAAGCTCTCCTCATCTCCTCCCCGTTCATTCATCCTGTCTCGCATCCCTCCTTATAAAGTCGTCGATAGATATAATTACATCGTATCGAGCGCTCGGGGCGCATCACTGACCCGCGCAATGGGTTTCACACATACGCAAAATAACGACTCAGTGATTTACAGTTGCGACGAACGAATTAAATGCAATTAAGTCGCCGTAAATAACCTGCGCGCATCAGCGTCCGTGAGTGTTCATAAATCACGGCTGTGCGTCCCTGTTTCACCGGAAAATTGTGGAGAAGAGAAAGAGCGTGTACCTCAGGATGGAATTCTTATAATTTCAATTGTCTTCTATTGTTAATTGTTCCTAGTGGTGCATCAACGAGGAATTAGAAATGATTTTTCTCCATCGGCTGGTTTTTTTTATTAATCACGTTTTTATTTTCTCCCAGTCAAGAAGACATTGAGTATGTCTCTTGTGTAACTCTCGCCAGTGTCTTGCGTGCCTCTTGCGAAGGGCGAAAACCATGTAGCCAATTAGCTGCACAACTGCAACTGAGAGAGAATGTGAAACGTAAATGCTTGTTTCGTATTATCGATTGACATAACTGAGAATTGATATAAAGAGATAAATAATGTTTATTGGTTTCCTGGGGGGAAAACCAGTCCCTTGGGAGCTGCTGTGGGAATTGTATCGACATTTTTCGCATTTTCGCGTACGAGTGGATGCCTTGCAATTGTTCAGATTTATGTTTTGGTTTTCTTGGATTATACTGATTCATTATTTTTCGAACAGTCCGGAAGTGCAATTTTTTCTTTTATTGTTCGCTTTTTTTTTCATGTAGGAATTGCTGACCCCCATCCGTAGACATTAATTAAAATTCAATTCATAGATTAGATTTTAACATTTTAGAATTTTTTTAAAATCGCGTGTTTTATGATAACTAAAAAACTGTTTTGAATCCATTGAATGATGAATTTCGATGTCTCTGTCATGGGATTGGGGAAATGCCACGAGAGAGATGATTAGTGTTGTGGATTGAGTACTGTGCCATCTAGTGGTGGCGTCCCTGCAACTCAGGTTGACATAACTTCCGTTATGAGTAACGCATGTGCGTTACTTTCATTTTTCTTCAATTGTTCGCTAATGAATCTATGGAATTTCATCATTTTTTAATATGTAGGGATTGTTGATCCTCATTCTTCAACATAAATTAAAATTCAATTCATACATTAGATTTTAGAACTTCCACATTTTTTCAAAAATCGGTTCTCCAACGATAACTAAGACAATGTTTTGAATTCATTGAATGATGGCTTAAAACATTGTATGTTCCTTTCACGGGATTGGGAAAAATGCCACGAGACAGATGATTAATGTTGTGAATTGAGTACTGCGCCATCTAGTGGTGGCGTCCCTGCAACTCAGGTTGACATAACTTCCGTCATGAGTAACGCATGGGCTTGTCAAATTTATGTTTTGAATTTTTTGTGTTATGTGAACTCATTATCATCCAAAATGTCTGAAAGTGTCCTTTTAAGATCGTGTCTAAATGTTTTTCTTCAATTGTTCGCTAATGAATCTATGGAATTCCATCATTTTTTTATGTGTAGTGATTCTTGATCCCCATTCTTCCACATTAATTAAAATTCAAGGCATATATTAGATTTTAGAATTTCTGAATTTTTTCAAACATCGGTCGTCCTACGACAACTAAGAAAACATTTTGCATTCATTGCATGATGGCATTGTTTCGATGTTTCTTTCATGGGATCGGGGGAAATGCCAGAAGAGAGATGATTACTGTTGTGAATTGAGTACTGCGCCATCTAGTGGTGGCATTCCTGCAATTCAGGTTGGCATAACCTCCTTCATGAGTAACGCATGTGCTTGTCAAATTTATGTTTTGAATTTTGTGTTTCATATCCAAAATGTCCGAAAATGTAATTTTTAAACTGTTAATGAACCGATTGAATTCCATTAAACTTATTCTAATCTAAAAATTCATCATTGAATAAATCCCTCAAATCTTTTAAAAAAGTTCTCAAATTGAAATTCTTGCAGATACGTCTCCTCTCAACTTCTCAATCCCCCAAATTTATTCATCCACTTCATCAATTTATGCAACTAGCCGTAACTGAAAAATTTTCATGCAAAGTATCTTTAATGGCACTCATTAGTTGGCACGAGGGACTGATGAAGATAAGACGAAATTGAAATGTGATGATGAGAATATTGGGGAACGATTATCAATTTTTTTCCTCATGTTTTTGTTTCGCGAAAATTGAGACCGGCCCACGGCTAAATATCGGCAATTCAGTGGCTCGCTCCTTCATTAATTCCGCGATCGGGGGCCCGTGCACGCCCGGGTAATAACGGGAGGAGCATGCCCAGGGGAGAGCAGTGCTTGTTCCCTCATACCTCTGGCTGAAATCGGATCTCAGCGAGGGTTTTATCGAGTCGCCGGGGCTCGAAAAATTTTTTCCTTCTAAAAATTGAATATGACAATATGTTTAGGGTGAAAACTAGTGTCTTGACCACGTCTTGATTCGAAATATTGAGAATTTCCAAGCAGTTCTGGCAATTTTTTCTGGAGGAAATCCTCTTCAGAGGCTATAGAATGGACCAAGAGTATTTGGTAGGCATAATATCAACCTTAGTTTCCGAACATTTTACAGTGATTTTATTATTTAAAACTTTGCATGTCTGCATTTGAATCTCGATATTGAACCGTTAGAAAACATTGTAAAAATCTGACAAAAAAATAGAAAGTTTACTTTTGCAGGAAGATTGATGAAATAAGTAAAAAATTGCAATTTTTGAAAATTACCAACATTTCCTATAAATAATTTATAAAAAATCAATTTTCCACCATGAAAATCATTTGTTCGGAATCGTAACAAATTTCACGCCTAAAAAAATTAGGTTTCCTAACGTTTGACAATTTTAATTATTTATCTTTAAACAACGAATGTCTAGTAGAAATTGATGGAAATGCTTATACCTATAACATTGAATGAAATTTCTACTAGGGATGTTTGAAAAAATAATAAATCTGTGCAAAATATAATTGGAATGACGCCGAATATTCATGGTTGTTTTAAAAATTTTTTCACGCAATTTAATCCAGTAGCGAAGCGGTAAACCGGGTTAAGCCGATTTTGACTATTGGCCAGTTTTTGGCGAATATCTCTAAATCTAAAAGAGATACAAAAATTTTTGTTATTACCTTTTTTATAACCCTCAGTTGACTCAATAAAAAAGGTTATGAGTAAAATTTTCCCATCTCCCGTAAATTTCGAGATATTCATGAAAAAATGGCCAAAAGTCAAAATCGATTTAACACGGTTTACCGCTTCGCTACTGAATTGACAAATTTGATGATTGAAAATGCTTGAATCTATAGTGTAGCCTGTATCAGACTTGGATATCCTTAATATTTTAATTTGAGACACTAAAAATGACTTGGATTGCAATACACAAATATCTCAAAAAAGGGCCAAATGGGGTCTTCTGTCAGAAATCTCTCCGCTTCCCCAATAATATTCCCCACCCCCATCAGTCCAATTTCTCGAGTAATCTCCACACAATAAAACAACGAGATAAGAGAATACAATTCCCCTCAAAACGCATTAACCATTTAATCACCCGATAAATTTTTACCAAACGCAAAAAAAACACTGGGATCGTTAAATGCCACAACTTTTCGCTACATTTGCCGATGATTATCAGCGTCCGGCTGAAATATGATCGTTTGGGAAGGTAGCGAGGGAGGAGGGAAGAACGTGCCTATGAAAAAGATCTTCCTGCGGAAATGTTGCTGTTGGTTTTTCACTGTATCCACTCATCGCAATTTTTCTAATTGGCTTTCACCAGCGTCTATTGGCACGAAACCCAGAGATCTATTACCTTTTCTTTTATAATATTTTGCTTTGTCGCGAATTGGTGTCACGACAGAATGTAGTGAGGCTAATTGTTGGAAAATAGGATTTGAAATGGAGACATTTTCGTGATTTGTGCAGTTTATCGTGAATTATTTTTTGAAAGAAGGAAATATTTTATTAACAAAAATAATAATTTTTATGAACAAAATTATTCATTTGAAATTTCTAACATCATGTTACAACATTTAAGCAAATAATAATAATAATCAATAATTATTAATAATTTATTATTATTATTAAATAATAATAATAATCAATAATTATTAATAATTTATTATTATTATTATTATTATTATTATTATTATTATTATTATCATCATGAACACAAAATTAATTTAAGATATAATTTTTTTCTGTGTAAACATCCATAATAAAGTCTCATCTTCAAGTACATATTTTCTTAAATTATTCACAAATAATTCCATACAGCACAGGGTGATAGAATAAGCCCCTCGTTAGCGTTTTTGGGGCGCATGCCATGGAGTCTCTGGGCGTCTTTGTTCTCATCCCGACGGTTTATTTAAATACGCATTAATATTTAGTACTACGAGCGAGTGTTTAAGTGGGAGTTACTCTCGCCAACCCATGAGGCCCTATGTAATTACAGCGAGCAGAGCCCACACTGTACAAGCTCAACGGAGAATCCGGCGAGTGGAGGGAGTTGTCGGCACGAAGCTCAACGAAAATATATTCTTTTCGGAGTTATTACCGAAATATGTGATAATACGACCGGAATCAGGAGTTTAGCATAAAGGTGTCATGGGATTGGGGCAAATGATAGCGATGAAATTAATGAGATTTAGTTTATTATGAAGATTATTCATATTTTTTGTCGATGAGTTGGAAATTGCGTTGTAATGACAGGACAGAGATGATTAACGTTGTTGACTACTGCGCCGCCTAGCGGTAGCGTCTCTGCAACTCAGGTTGGCATAAACTCCCTCATGAGCAATGGATGGTCAATATTTCTGAAATATGGAAATTGAGATTGGTGAATTTTTATTGAATCAAAGTGAATTATGGTGTGATTATTATAACATTAGAAATATAATTAATGAAAAACTATTTGACATATTACAAACTATTATAATTATTAACAATATAATAATTAATTCATTAATTCATTATTTTTATTATTATTATTCTCATTATTATTAGTTTTTTAAAAATTCTTATAATGACATGAAAACTATAATTAATAAGAAATTATTTGTATCAAGAGAGTGATGGAGGAAACATCAGGCAAAAGTGATTCACCGAGATGGGCTTCATACATTTCACCATATAATTTATTGCATACCTTCAGAAGAGGGGATCGATTAGACACCGCCTAGCGGTGGCGTCTCTATATTCACCTCCTCATAACCTCCCTGATGATCAGCTATCGATCACGATAATTAAATGAAGAGTATCTACTCGTGAAATACGACAATATGATGAAGTGAATTGTAACATTATTGGTAAGAATTACTTACTGGTTGTGATTGGAGACTGCGCCACCTGTCGGTGGCGTCCACATACCCAAGTGGGCGTAACCTTCCTAATCAATAACGGATTATCAACGAGTACCTCAACCGAAAATACGAAACTTAAGAAGAGCGAATTTAAATAGAGCCAAAGTAAATTATAATATCCTTATGATTCCATGAGACACAATGATTTCTGGATCAAATCAATGTCACGGCCATAGTCGGATCATAGCATAATTCCCAGCGTCATCTACCGGAATTTTTATCTGAGGAATGAGTAAATAATTGGATCCAGCAACATCCAGAAACAAGTCCATGTTGACACGTAGCACGAGCGAGGAAAATTTCTCCCGTTGACGGCAAAAAACTCCACCGGAGCGATTCGTGCAGCCAATAGGCGTTGGTCTCTCTCGATGAATTATACGCTGGTGTGCCGTGAGCACTGTTAGCCACACGCACGTGAGCTCGGCCTGTACTTTTTACTCATTTCTCTCTCTCTCCTGTCTTTCATCTTTTATTTTGCCATTTTCTTTAATATTTCTTTTTTTTTTGCGGTCGCGGGGGTTCCAGCTTACCACGCGTTAAGTGCGCACCGCTCTGGGCGTCCACCGGTAATTCGATATTGGCTCCGAATGCAACGAGCTCGGTGCCTCGTCCTAACAGATTGACGATGTGTCCGGTTTTAGGAGAAAGGGTCGGGGCAGGGGGGAGTCGCGTCGCATTATTTACAAATATGTTGGGGTGTTATGGGGGAGAATGAATTCACACTCTGAAGTGGCAAAAGCGCATAATCGCGACAAGAAATCAATGCAATTAAAGTCGTACAAACATGACTTGAATTTTGAAGATTAAAATCTGGAATAAATTTTATAGGAAAGTTAAGATGAATAGAAACATTCTGGTGAAGTTTGAGTATTGCTGATAATAGCTCATGCAGAGTTGAAAAAATAATACAGAATATTGTGAGAAAATGAAACTTTTCTAGGGTAGGAAGAAGATTAGACAATGTAGAAAAAATCCCGGAACATCCGACAAAATAAAAGAAAATTATCGTCTGACTTGAAAGTTCGATAAATTAAAAAAATTATTTTAAATAATTGATTTTTTCAGTTTTGTCGTTTCTATATTTTACTATTAAACAACAAATATTATTATTACAGATGTTTCTTCATTATTTTGGGTTTTTGAAATTTTTTTTTCTCCAAATTGCAACAGGAGAGAAATATAAAAAATTGTACTTTTAAAAATTTAATTCCTCTAAAGCCTCTTTCAGATAGATAAAGAAATCTAAACCTATACTGTTACAAATTTTTTGAAAATTAAGCAATAGATGCACTTGTATTTTCAATATTCTGAATTTGAATTCAATGTAAGGTTAAATCGTTCATGAAATCTCTCATTCAGGTTGGAAATTCAGGATAATTCGGTTTTTCCGGTTAAACTATCACTGATATTTAAATGACATCTAGAATTTTCAAATTCAGTGCGGAAATTGAACAGCACATTCAACTGAATTCTCAGTGAATTGAAAATGCAGGGAAATTGTTGCTTGAATTTTCAAATTATTCAATAATTTTCATTATCCTGTGGATCTGAAAATTGCAATTCCATTGAATACTGAATTCAACTGATTTTTCAGTAACAGAATACATGAAAATTTCATATGAATGAGTGATTCTTAAAAATTTCAAGATTTTTTAAATTTAAATTTCAGGAGTAATTTTCTAACAGTGTAGTTTTTCTCATTTTTTAACCTGGTTGGTTTTTATTTGGTAATTTATTCCACCTTTTCCCCGTGTGATAATATCAATAATGACGTTTCCTTTTCGATTCACTCCATATTTATTCTCCACTGATACCCGCAAACACAACAGGGAAATTGTTGCTTAAATTCTCAAATTATTTAATATTTTTCATTATCATGTGGATCTGAAAATTGCAATTTCATTGAATACTTCAGAATTCAACGTATTTTTCAATAACAAAATTCATGAAACTTTCATATGAATTGTGATTGTTAAAAATTTCAAGATTTTTTAATTAAAATTTCAGTAGTAATTTTCTAACAGTGTAGTTTTTCTCATTTTTTATCCTGCTTGGTTTTTATTTAGTAATTTTTTCCACCTTTTCCCCGTGTGATAATATCAATAATGACGTTTCCTTCTCGATTCACTCCATATTTATTCTCCACTGATACCCGCAAACACAACAGGGAAATTGTTGCTTAAATTTTCAAATTATTTAATAATTTTCATTATCATGTGGATCTGAAAATTGCAATTCCATTGAATACTTCTGAATTCAACTGATTTTTCAATAACAAAATCCATGAAACTTTCGTATGAATTGTGATTATTAAAAATTTCAAGATTTTTTAATTGAAATTTCAGTAGTAATTTTCTAACAGTGTAGTTTTTCTCATTTTTTATCCTGCTTGGTTTTTATTTAGTAATTTTTTCCACCTTTTCCCCGTGTGATAATACCAATAATAACGATTTCCTCTCGATTCACCCCATATTTATTCCCCACTGATATCCGCAAACACGACTGACGTACATCCTCCAAACGGATGTGATCGGCCCACGACTCATTGATTATCGCTGACGTCTATCCAGAGACAATCGATAACAAATTCACAAAAAAACTGTAGACATTTCTACGAAACACGGCATAACCGCTACCTCGTCACTCCATAAACTGCTTTATCTCCTATTTACTCATGTACTCGCGCATACAGCCACTCACGTCACACTTCCCCAGGAGCTTATCCGATCGGGCTCTATCACCGGAAGTCGTGAATCTCTAATACCTCTCGCGTTACAAATCTCAACTGGATGGATCGCTTGGCGCTCGTGTCAACGCTCGATCGAGAAGCTATTGTTTCGTCTCGAGGTGCTGCAACAACGTCTCCAGGATTGATAAACGATACTCTGGAGATAAAATGATACTCCGGAGTTGGCGCGCTTTGTTGTGATGGGATCGTGTCCTTGCCTCGTGTCTCTTCCCCGTGAGCACCTTGTACCTGCAAAACCGGAAGTACAGCAGACGCGAGACAGGTGTATGCGCGAAATTCTGGGTGAGATAAGAGCGAGGAGAAACGACCCACTATCACAAAAGTAATTTCTTCAGTCAAATATATCATCTCTTGAGGATGAATGGCTTGGGATGGGAATTCCGGGGAATCCAGGAATGAAGTCTGAAGTTCTAATTAAGGACATTCAAGTATCTTTTAGAGTTTGGTACAGACCACAATATAGATTCAGCCATTTGACAAATATTAAATTTGTCAATGAAACTCCCATACGGAAAAATATTCTGAAACTTATATATTTTATATATGGAATTGGCCTGATTTATATACAAAAGTTATATAAAATATAAATTTATATATATTTCATTTTTATAAAATATATATGAAACATATATAAATGTATATTTTACATAAATCTTATATACATCCGCAGAATATATTAAATTGGCCTATATTATATATATTTCTTATATATTTTTCGATGGGAGTTGCGTGAGAAAATTTTTAAGAAATTATGAATATTCAGCATTATTTAAATTACATTTTGTACAATTTTCTTTTAACGATTCGTTATTTGTAACTAAATAATTGAAATTATTTAAACTTCCGGAAACCTTATTTTTTTAAAGATGAAATCGATTTCTGGGAAAATTCTGAATACGAATAAATTTGTTAGAATTCCGGACAAATGATTTTTAGGGTGGAAAATTGATTGTTTATAAATTATTTATAGAAAATACTCGGAATTCTTGAAAATTGCAATTTTTTAATTATTTCGTTAATCTTCTTCCAAAAATAAAGTTTCCAATTTTTTTTTCAGATTTTCAAAATGTTTTTTAACCGTTCAATATCGAGATTAAAATTCAGACCTGCAAAATTTAATTAATAAAATCATTATAAAATGTCCGGAAATTTAGGGTCAAACGAGGCTTAACTGAAAGCTCTCATGTTTGACTACGAAAGTAGAAAAATCTTTCACGGGAGAAAAAATAGTTGAAGTATGTACTTGGATATCTTTAAGGAGAAATAGAACCCCTGTGTCTAAATTTATGTTAGAATTATCAATTTTTGTGTGAAACTACTTTATCGACTCGATCACTGCACGATTGAGCCAATGAACTAGTTTCATAAATAAAAAATGATAATTACAGGAAAAAACAATTCTAAAGGCCATGTACACACAGGGGTTCCGGTTCACCTTAAAGAAGAGAAATGACCCCATTATATTTTTCAAACTGTCAAACTTTCTTTGTATTATAGTAGAGTTTTCCAATGATTTCCGCATTGGGGCTAACAATCTAGCCTACTGAAATGTCCTGGAGCCCCCCACTCTTCCGTGGCGAGCGTAACTCGAAAACAGACAAACCGAGAGGGAGTGGAATTGCTCTGTTCCACTTCTCCCGTTGCGAGACTGCGCATTCCCGCCGCGCAGAGGGGCGCACGCACCTACCACCACACGTTACGGCGTCAGTGGTGGGGGAAGGCAACCTCCCGTACTGAAATCATAGAGAGTATCGATAATACGAAGACTTTGCCGCAATTCAAAAAATTATTTTTGCAGTATTCAGTCGTGTTTCCTCTCACAATCAGTTCCACAGCCCCAAAAAATTTTCAATCCTCGAACTCAAGGCTGTCGATGCGCAATTCAATAGGTTTCTTCAATAAATTTCCATCTTCATATTTTTTGAAGGAACTTTCACGGTGAATCACCGGCTTCATTAGCCCACGTGTGTGCTTTCACGTTGGGACACGGAGAGAGAAATTATTGTCGACAGGGACATCGAGGCGTAATTGAACGGAGGAACGAAGCCCCAAGGACGCCATGAAGATGTCAATCGATGGATGGAGCACTAGGGACTCCCACAGTGTGTGTACTGACCCCCCGTTGGTACGTGCTTGAGTCAATGATCATTAAATCAGTGTTGGGAAATCATCGATAAAGGTTTGATGAGTGGTCTCCGGGGTTGGATGTTAAGCCATTGTTTCTGGCTTTTTCGAGCCTCGGGAGCTCAAGTGCAGCTGACTCTGATTTTTATTTATGCCCGTGGCCTTATCGGGCCTTCGACTTCGCGTCATTACCGATATTCCTGGGGTTGGGGTTGAGGGGACAGGAGAGTTTGAAGTGAATTGAGAGAAAGGTGATCAAATACTCAATTGAGATATTTATTTCCCCATTAAAAAATATGTATCGAGTGTTTATCCAGCGAGGATAAATAACAACTATCACCAGATTTATGAGTAACACCGTGTAATTACGATTGAGAAATTAATAATTGCTGCATTTTTCACTTTCATTTTTTTTTAGGCAATTTCAATTCCGGAGTGATTATAAATTATTAGTATCAAATAAATTTTTATTGAGTTGGAGGAAAAAATGTATTTAATTCGAATAAAGGAATTTCGTTGAGTCTTTCTGAAAAAAACATGCGCAATATCTTGAATGAATGGAGAAAGCAAGGCGGTTTTCATGAGTGCAATCGTCTTGCGTCGAATTTTCATGAAGCCCGCCTAACGAACAAAAGAGAATTGAACACCATTCTATGAAACATGAATAAACGAATCATAATTGTCCGAATCATTCAGGTCAGAGGAAAATAAAATAATTCCACTTTCTTAATATTTCGTTTACGAAGATTTTCTTCGAACAAAGTTGATTAGAATTAATAGCTATGTGATTAGAATAGCTATTATGAGATTATCTCACACTTTTGACGTTTAGGATAGGAGAATCTGAATGCAATATAGTGAAAATGATGATCGATTTTTTCACTTCGAACAAATAATATTAATATCCAAATACAAAATATCTGATATGAATAAAAAGAAGCTGTGACTCAATATTCCAAATGAAGTTTTAATTTTTAATTTGGTGCTGAAAACAGGAGATGACAATATTCTAAGCACAGAATTATATTGATGAGATGAACAACGGATTAATTGAATTACCGTGTGAACTAACTAAAAATTGATAACAGTGTGAGCACGCACTTTTACCAGAGTATCAACAAACATTGAATTCCATAAATTCGTACTCTAAAGTGTGTTCTAGAAGCAATTGAATTGTAATTACGATTAAATCGAGCAAATCATTTATTGTAATATGGAAATTTAACAGCTGATAAATTGGGACGTATGATTCTCGTCGATCGTATTGCTTTTTGCAATGAGAATGATTATAGCCAATCAATTCAAAAAATAAATATCGAATGTAGTCGTAAAAAAAAAGTGGAATCCTTCTCTGGGCTGCTAATGCGAGGTTGTAAGACCCCTAATGCAGGGACGCCACCGCCAGGTGGCGTCCGCCCACCGTAACGATACAAATGACATTTCCACCAAGAAGATGTCTCGCTATACATCCTATTCAATTCGATAATCTCAAATAATTAAACCCGATCGTATAGCTTCTTACAATGAAAATGCTTGTAAACAATTAACTGAAAAAATACATATCGAATCTGATAGGAAAACTGACATAAGGGCGCTTGTACCAAAAAATCTTTATTTCTTGTTCATGAAGAATTAATTGGGGTCAAATAAAGATTTATTAATAATAACAAAACACTTATTTATTGTAAACAGAGCCTCAAATGATGAAAAATTTTCAATTTGAATAAACACTTTATCTCGTGCCATTCAAATAAATTTATTTATTTGATTGAAAACAATTTTTTAAATGCTGGGTCCTTGATTTCCCCAATGCATGCTCCTCACCACTAAAAACATCACTTTAAATACTGTTAAAAAATTGACAATAAAAAAAATACAAAAAAGCGAATGTAACAATTGCCCGGCAATAAAAAGCCTTCTTCATCATCCAAATTTTCCACGAAAAATTCCCGGACATTTCTCTCAGTCTATTCACCGAAGGGAGATCCTCCACCTTGACTCGGTCGAGAAGCCCCAGACAACGAAATAACCGTAGAACTCCCACACGCGACGAACCCGAGGACACTCACTCGTTTTGTATTCACACTGGAGGGACTGAAAAACTGAGAGAAAAAAAAATAAATAAATTGTCACAAGCCGTTATTTTGCATACAACCCATGCCAGTGACGGTTAATAATCGAGGGGTATACGAAATGTGAAATATACTGTATTTGCACTCGAGCAATTACTGTCAATAAAATTAAACTCGATTATATTGTAAGGATTATTGTTATGCTGGCTTTTTACATTGTTGTGCATGACATTTTTATGGTTAACAAGAGTTAGTGGCTCTTTGTTGTAAATTTGTGATGTTGCTGGTGTATTGTGCATTTATACGACGCATGGTGGGCCGGAGTATCGGGGGTGTCAGTTTTTTCTTTTTCCCCCACGAGAAATCGCGTATTAAATCTCTCGAGGGGGGAAGAGTGAACAGAGGAATCTCGATGTTTTCTGGAAATTCTGGGACAATTAATGATAATATTTGA
This sequence comes from Diachasma alloeum, assembly GCF_001412515.2. Classification (NCBI taxonomy): domain Eukaryota; kingdom Metazoa; phylum Arthropoda; class Insecta; order Hymenoptera; family Braconidae; genus Diachasma; species Diachasma alloeum. Next base: position 1,573,653 of record NW_021680357.1, read on the forward strand.
ATCGTCGGGACAAAGAAGTTTTTTTTTCTGAAAATGGAGGAGTGGGTAATCTCGGGGAGAGGTTGTTGTCACCGAGGCTTAAGGCGTCCTGGGCCGCGTGGGCGGGCAGACGGAGATGCAGTGAGAGAGTCCAGGTTCACTGCACAAATGAATACTGTGGGCTCTTCGCGAATATCGTTTGCGCACCTGAGGCTCAGGTGATGTGGTGGTCTTTTGGGAGGCCTCGCGGGGTGGAGTGCTGGTGGCGCTAGTGATTAGATTGCACGGGGATAAAAGTTGGGGAAAAATAATGGAACAAGGCAAGTAATCGTGGAGCGAACTCGATGTTCAGTACTTTTTCGCCTGAGTTCAATCGGGGATGGGTATTTCAATTCGAAGATGATTCTTTTGTATCAGACCGGGTTGTAGAAAGCCCTCTTAAGTGTAATATAAGGGTCAGGCACTAAGTGTCAGAATATAAGGGTCAGAAAGTGGAGGTTAAAAAATGAGGGTCAGAATATTAGGGTCAAAACATTAGGGTCAGAATATAAAAGTAAAAAAAGTGGGTGTCAGGCAATGAGGGTCTAAATATAAGTCATATATTATGCTTGATCACCGTTTTTAGCCCTTATATGAACCTCATTGCCTGACACCCACTTTTTTTACTTTTATATTCTGACCCTAATTTTTTTATCCTAATATTCTGACCCTCTTTTTTTAACCCTAACATTCTGACCCTCATTCCTTCACCTTTACATTCAGGCCCTCAGTTTTTGACTCTAATATTCCGACCCTTATTTTTTAATCTCCACTTTTTGACCCTTATATTCTCACACTTAGGGTCTGACCCTTATATTACACTTGAGAGCGCTTGGTACAACCCGGGCTGATACGAAATAATTATGCTTGAATTGAAACACCCATTCCCCATTCGAGTATAAAATATACTTGAATCAAGTATATTTGGTTTCCAGTGATGAATTTTTTTTTAACTTTTATATATTGAAAATGAATTATTAATGTGTGTTACACTTCGATTTCTTTACTAGAAAATATGAGATGACAATAGGATCAATGACGTACAGTTTCAGTCAGTTTTTGTTTTAATTTGATTAATTTTCTGATTTGACGGATGCGAAAAAAATATCCCAGCGATATGGAAAATTTTATTGTACAGGAGGATAATTTTTGCATCCATAAATGTGTTTTCTTTTACCGAACGAAACGTAAAATATCCTCTACAAACTGGTATTTCTGCATTGAATTACATTTCGGTACCTTTCATAAAGTAAAATTTGCGACGTTTTTCAAGATAATTTTTATCCAACTTTTCTCGTCGTGTGGGAAGGCGAGGGGCTACTCACTCCGTGATTGAGTGAAACCAGGACTTTGGAATGAACGAGATTTCACGTGATTGCAGCGTTGATTTCAGGGATTTCGGGAGGGTGATTTCAACGCCTTCGAGTATCACGCGAGATGATTTTATGAGTGCAGATGGGGACCTGAGTACATGGACGCCACCGCGAAGTGGCGCGGCACTCAATCACAGCTACTGAATACTCTCTAGTGACGTCTTAAATCAGGGCACTGGTCTCCGTTCTCACGTCATTAGCCTAAAAAGATCTTAAAAAGGGGACCGACGTGTTTACGATGAATAAAAAGTCACTAATTTCACGACGCCATAAATTTTTCATTCATCTTCATCATTGATCTATTTTTTTTCCATTTATTATTCATTTTTATAATGCATATTGATAAGGATCAAGACGTTTAGTGTATTTCATTTTTCCATTTTTTCCAGGATTTGAATAAACAAAATTAAAAATCAAATTTCATCACGAGTTTTGTTTTCATTTCATGTCTTTTTCTCGTGAACAATTTTGAAAAGGTTATGATTGACTATTGTTCGTCATCAGTTAGTAATGGGTGAAGTTATGCGGGTTAGAGTACGGGGACGCCACCGCGAGGTGGCGCAGTACCAACTCAAGACACTTTCGTCTCCGTTCTCAAGTCATTTGATTATAAAGAAACCGAAGTGTTTATGGTGAATAAAAAATCAGTGATTTCACGATTCCACAAATTTTTCATTCATTTTCATTATCAATCGAGTTTTTTCTTCATTCATCATTCATTTTTATAACATATCGAAAAGTATCATAAAATTTAATGCATTTCATTTTTCTATTTTCATACTGAATAATAATGATTTTTTGAGGATTTGAATAATGAGACGGAAAGTTCTCAGAAAATTGAGAGTGATGACCCGATGTTTTCTCCAACTGCACGGTTAATATCCGGGTGCATTTGGAGAATAACTGAATCACGATTGACTATTATTGGTCATCAACTGGTAATGAGTGAGGCACTAGAGTACGGGGACGCCACCGCGAGGTGGCGCAATATCCAATCACAGCCACTAAATACTCTTCACTATCATTTGTCTAAAAAGGTCTCAAAAGAAGAGACCGAAGTGTTCACGATTCCATAAATTTTTTAGTCATCTTCATCATTGATCGAGTTTTTTCTCCATTTATTACTCATTTGGGAAATTTAATGGATGTTATTTTTCCATTTTCATGTTAATTAATAATGAATTTATCAGGATTAGAATAAGGAAAAGGAAAGTCCCCAGAAAATTGAGAGTGATGTCCCGCGAACGGTCTAGATGTGGCTCGTAGACTGTCCATGACGATCCGGATTTTCAATACCAAATTAACCATGAGCCCTGAGGCACGAGATTTTCCACAGGCGCACGGTCAATATCCGGGTGAAAGGACTCGTGAACTCAGAGAAGGATCCAATCACGATCTACAACCGCCTTATTCACTCATTCTTCTCAAATAAATTCGACACTTAATGCTCGATATCAAAATGCAAATATTTTCCCTGCGAGACCATTCAATCGATTTTTCGTTTCTCTTTATTCGGGCGAATAATTTCTGATCGGCGAGAGGGGCAGGGGCGACGGTTGTTGGGTGTTAGCTCGCGCATTGGCCCATATCTCGGTTAATGCGCCCACACTCGTCTTTGCATTGTGTCGTCGTCCGTGGTACTCCATTAACGCTTCACCAGACGATGAATAAAAAGCTTGGAGTCTTCCTGTTTGCCGATCACGTATTTATTCGCATGTGGATACAAACGCGCCAATTATTCACGGTCAACGCGTTGCTGGCGGGGGGACAGAAGGAGAGTCTGAATGAAATTTGTAATTGCAGGGCGACAAATGGTATTACAAAGCGAAGAATTATTGATTTTTGTCGGGAAATATTTTTCGTTCTTGAATTGAGCCCTTGGTGCACTGTTGAAAATATTTGTCTGAAATTTCCGGTACACTTTTTGGGAGTTTTTATAAAATTTAACTACCAATGAATTTCGAAAAATCAAAAAGAACTGTAAATTTCAGTTCCATTTCCCTTAAAGACGCCTTAAATTCAGGCGTTTTTAAGATATTCATTATCATAGTGAAAACATCAACAAGAATATTACCTCCATTTAAGCCACTTTTAAGCCGTATTTAAGATGTTTTAGACTCCAAATTTGAGTCATTTTTAGTTTCTTGAATTGAGACGTTTTATTTATTTATTTATTGAGCTTTATGACTATGTCCTGGGGTAACAACCACCCCCTAAGGAGAACCCAAATATGTTACATGAATTAATTAGCCCACAAAGAATTACAGAGTATAACTAAACTCTAAGAATTATTGGAGATTGTCAAATTTGATTATGATACATTATAATAGGAAGGGAAAAATAAAAGAAAGATGAACCACTTCAATTATTGGAGAGTTTTGCTCAGAAAGAGCTCACGAGATGTTGGGATCTAATTAAATCGTTACATTTCTCAAGAGACAATTAAATAATTACAATAAAAGTCTAATACATCATAAATTTGATCGAGATCAGGTTCCAGACTCTTCAAAGAGTAATGATTGAATAATGGCTGAGAGCTCATCACTAGGATGACAGATCACTGAACTCATGTCCATTTCATTGGTCAAAATTGTGCCAGTGTGGCTACTATTAAATTCCGCTATTGTCGAATAATTGCGAGTTATTACGATTTCTGCTAAAATTGTCCGTAGGTGAAACGTTGAGACATGCATCGGTGTTTCATTTGTTTTTACAACTTCATAAGTCACCAAAGAATCATTTCACCTAATTCCGAAAAATTACATTTTTTCCGAGGAATTTTTTTTGGGGGGGGGGGGGATCCGGGAACCCACGAGAACAATTACTCTTCCGAAAATGATCGTGTTTTGGTAGAAGCGTTCTGTTTCGTCCACAAGTAAATTGATTCAACGCGACAAATATATTGAAAAATATCTGAAATTGTCCCAATTTATATTAAAAAAATACATGAAATATATGTTTCATATACATTTTTTATACATTCTTTATAAACTTGAAAAATACATGGAATTGGCCCATATTATATATTCTTTTCATAAATGTTTGATGGGGGCAGGCAGACCTAATTTCTTCCCTCAGTGCCTGACATCTTAAATCAAGATGCCTTCCCTCCACCAACAGACGATTTCCAACCGATTTCTCGAAATCTCCACCACCATTCCCACCAAAATTAAAGAATCGGCCCCTCGATGACAGTGTCCCACTACTAAAATCTCATTTCTCCAATTCATCATCCCCCCCACAGACCCATCACTTCGTATCGCAGCCTCAAGACACACTCAAGAACTCGATCTCGATCGCCAACCGATCGAGGCAGACTGGCTGGCGGCGAGTCTGGTGTATCGCCCAGGGCAACAAAATGACGTCACTATCTCTCACACCGCCCATGCATCTGATGTCGTTTGCGCTGCAGGCACCGTTGGCCATCCTCCCATGCACGTGACAGCGAACATCGTGCGATTTCGAATTTTTCAATAATAATTAACTCTCGGAGAGAAAGAGCGGTGGTGAAAAAAAAACATGAAAATACAGGTTTAGGTCCAGTGAGAGCCATTTCGATATCTAAATAATATGCTAATTTAATTGGCAATAGAGTTAAAGCCCAATTGAGACGTTGTAATGACCCGTAATAACTAATTCCACGATGTGCATTAGAGATACAGCGTAACGTGAACTGTAGTTCTCCCCCTTGGGTCTGAAAAACCGATCACTCGTTAAAATTAGAACCTGATCTAAACGCCAGTGAACTTACCCACATTGCCTACGCATTTTCACGGAGCGATTATCAGTCTGTTTCATCGGATTCTAATAGACTCCCGCGCGCTATATTTTTTCGATGATTCAGAGTGTTTCAGGAAGCCGGGGGATTATTTCTCGGTTCTCTTTGTGAGTAGGTTCACAATGTTTTGGGACGCCCCGGGCGCCGCTAGATGATAAAAGTGAGTCGCGATCTGTTTATGTGCGATTGCCTGAGTCATTGAGAAACGGTATCTTTTACAATTTTTTGGATTTCGGGGTTTTAATCTGCGACAGAGGCGGCGTGAGGTTACTTTAGGCAGAATTTAGGGCATTTGTTAGGAATTAGAAATAGCGGGAAAGTTGAAATTTTAAAGTGAGACACTTTTGTGTCTTTTTTGCTTCTGAATGGAATCGATCAAATTTAAGTTTCCAATTTTTTGTGTTAGGATAACTAGGTCTAAAAAATATGTATGTATGTGGTCTTTTTCGTTCAGTTTTTTTCTCGAAATTTTCTTATAAGGGATCAATCAAACTTCACGAATTTTTTCATGGATGTAGACTTTAATAAGCTCTATTCATTGACACTAATTAAAATTCAATTTTTCATACAGATTCCAAAAAATTGATATTCTTCCAAAAATCGATTTTTCAACAATCACTCAAAAAATTGTCATTAAAATGGAATTAGTCATGGCTCAAAAAATTGATAACAATACCCTCTTGTTTCTATCAGAATATGATGGAGGTCGCACAATTAGTTGTTGAGTTACAGCACATTGTTTATACGATTTGAAAGAGAAAATCGGTTTTTTCATAATTACTGAAAGAATCATCAGTAATAGCAATTAAATCAGGGCTGGAAAAGTATATTTCAATGCCTTCTTAATCAAGTTGAAAAACGGTGAGAAGAGCATCATTGCTTATCAAGTTACACAACAGCGTGATGAGTTTTTTATATCAAAATCTCTATCTCTATTAAACTCAGATACCAGTCTATTATGTTCAATACTTATTCATATTGATTCATGGTCCTAACCAACGTCTGACAGAACCTGAGTTAAACTCTGGCTAAATCCTGAATAAACCCTGATTAAATCCCGGCTATACACTGATTAAACCTTGATTGAACCTTGATTAAACCCGGACTGAAAATGAATTCGAGTCTCGAGAGGGTCTGAATGTAGAATTATTTGACAGAACGAAATAATACGCAAAATTTTGATGACATTTTAATTGATGGTCGTACTATGACATGGAAAAAATAGAATAAAAGACTAATGAAATAAGAATTTCAAAAAAGAGAACCCATTTGAAAGCAAATTGCTGATTTGTTAGCACCAATTACTATACTCATTTACAAAAAAATATTATCCACTTGTTTATTCAAGAGTATTGTGACCATTATTAATGAAAAACATGGGGACAGTCGTAAGAAAAACCTGTTTTCCAGGGCTATACCTCAAGACACCAGTTATTACAGGGAGGAGACGAAAATCAGCGGATTTTTTGTTGATTTATTTTCAGGAAGACACTCGAACGGCCGGTTCTAGGTGGTCAACGGACACGATATTAAGATGTTTGGTGAGTAAGCAGAGAGAACGACACCACGGAAAAGTAAGCACACAGAGTACGAGAGTCCCCTCAGTCACGTTTCATCGAGAGGCGTCAGGTGGAACTTTTCGTAAACCGCCCACGATGGTGAAAAAAACGATACGAATGTTATTGACTAAAAGTGATGAATTGCAGGGGGGATGTGTCGCGGTGACGAGGTCGGAGATATATTGTTCCTGAGAGTTTTATCGTGTTTGATGATAATGAGGAGTTGAAGGTGATCTGACAGCTGATGACTAACGAGTGATCTACACCTCAAGAATTGTAGAATTTAAAAATGAGGATTGTTACATTATGGTGATGAGGTGGTGTGAATAATTGATGAGAAATTAGTCGTGTGTAGCGAGAGGTGATGAGCGCTGGGGCTACTACTGCGCCACCTTGCGGTGGCGTCGGTGTACTCGGGAGAATGTCCCCTTGGGAGAAAGTTGACAGACATTTATTGATACTGAATTATAGTTTATAACTTGAAATTTATAAAGACATTGTAAAAATTAGTGTCTTGAAAACGTGTTAATTCAAGATATTAGATGTGGGAATCTGTCTAGCGACCATTGGGTAAAAAAATTATGTGTCTGGAAGAATAAATGAGATTATCAGCGTGAAACAAAAGATCCCCGACTTAGAACGTCTATATTTAAAAAAATATTACCTTATTTTGAGACTTCAAATGTTTTAAAATAAGATTATCAAAAGTCTTAATGTGACCCTACGCTTCCAGACATTTTGCGATGATTTTATTATTTAAACTTTGCAGGTTTGAATTTGAATCTCGATATTGAAACGTTAGAAAACATTTTAAAAATCTGAAAAAAAATTATGATTCATTTTCGGAGGAAGTTTGATGAAATAATGAAAAAATTGCTATTTTTGAAAACCACGAGTATTTTCTATGAATAATTTTAAAAAAAATCGATTTTCTATTTTACCAGAAATCTATGAGGACAACCGGGGGGACAACAGTGTCTTAAATTCAAGCACTAGTTTTTCCAAGGATGAAAACTAAAATTGTAAAATCAAGAGTGACTGAAGAGTGAGAGCAAACGAAAGTGTTTGCATGTACACGATGTTGTTATATGTGTGGGTGAGCCTCATGAAAACTGGCTTTGCTGAACCCGAACAACTGCCCACACTCTGCACTGGGTGATACGCGACTATAACTGAGATGACGTCACTTCTACCAACTGCACTCGGGGGCACCCATCCCACATTCCGCGATGTCGCTTACTCCGGCTCCCTTCGTTAGAGTGATGAGAAGGAGTCGAGAGGAAAGTAAAAAATAAAAATTTAGAAAATCCCATTGAAAGCATTTTGGCATGTTCCCGATGATTATCAGTATAAAAATTCAGGGGGGGATTTCGTGCGATAAATCCCGGGGGATGATGAGACATGATGTGCATTGGGAATACCAATCGACTTGGGCTAGAGGAGTTTGCTCCCAATCTGCATAAATATCGAGTCCCCGAAATTATCTCTCAAAAGTGATTTTTACTCGTTATTTTTTCGACGCTCTCTTGATACTCATTCGGCGAGAATGTGCCCTTGGAGGTGTGGAGAAATACCTGGATGGTGAGGTCAATGAGTGAGTGAGTTGTATCGATACGTTATAGTAGCGAGGATTTTTCAGATGTTATGGGATTGAGATTGTAAGAAATTTGCCGCGGTGAGGTCGCCTGTTCGTGTCGCAGCGACGTCGTGGAGCGCGTGCAATGCGACCCTGATATTACGGGAGAGGATAGACAGGAGAAGCTACCAAACATTTTCGGGAACACCCTACATTTAGCGGAAAATTCTTTTCTCGTGTTAAATTCAGTTCTGTTGCGGTAACACAGTTTTTGATGAATATCTCGGAATTCAAGGGAGATGGCAAAATTTTTGTCACGACCTTTTTTGTAGCCCTCAATTCTCTCTATGAAAAAGATTATTACGAAAATTTCATTATCTCCTTTAGATTCGGCGATATTCGTCAACTTGAACCGTTTTATTTCTCCGCTAATGAATTGAGAAACAGAGGAGTTGATTAAAAGACTCTCGCTCCTTTTTAAGATCTTCTAGACAAAAGTCTATATTTAAGATATCAGTGAAGAGTATTCAGTGGACGTGATTGGGTGCAGCGCTACCTCACGGTGGCGTCCTTGTACTTAATTTCCCATATCCTCGTCGATTAGCCGCTGATGACCAACAATAGTCAATATTTTTCCAATATAGAACTGCAGGTGAGGAAATGACAATCAAATCGGAGTCAATTATAATATTGGAGGGACTACTCACTCCCGGAATCATGACGCCACTCTGTGATGAAATAAAAATTTTTCGCGGAATCGCGAAAAATAATTGAATCCACCGAAATCATTAAAATCAAGTGATTTCAACTCCTCGACATCATCTTTGGAATCATCTCTGAAATCAACGAAACCCGTCGAAGTTAATGACCTGAAATTACTGAGTTAGTGCGAATCTTGCCAGGAATTCAGGATTTCAAATTTGCGTGGAATCATTCAAGTCATTTTTGTTTTCTAAGCCAATGTTCAGTAAAACAACTGTTTCTCGTGAATTATTAGAGGCAAGTGGGGCAAAATGGACCGTTTTCCATCATCAACTCATCATTGATTTGGAATTAATGAAATCATTCGAAGTCACCTGCAGTCATCAAATCATATTTTGTGATGCTTGAAGTCACTAAAGTCCTATCTCCCCAAAAAAAAACACAGAAATCAGCGCTGCAATCACCTGGAAACCTCATCTCGCAGTCAATCCAATTGTCGCGGTGTCAATCATTAATCTCCCTATAATATCCATTCTCATTCCACCTGATATGACCAGCCTTCATCGTAATGTAGACCACCACCAGGATATGGAACTCAGCACCTACCTAACAAAGCAAAACATTCGAGTTCTCCATCGATCCCAGCAATTATCTCAACGAGCAAAACGACAATGAAAACAGTGGGGGGGTACTCGCCACAAAAAACAACGTAAAGGGGACTTCTAGTGCACAAGCCCGAGTTTATTTGTCACTGGAGAGTCATTACGGGAATAAGGTGCGCGTTAGATCATGCGCGCCGGTACACCGCTGTGCGCGGAAAAGAGCCTGAACCAAATGAAGGAGGAGGCCTGATACCAACTTTACGAGATTAACCAGTCGGTGGAACAGAGATGGCAATGGCGGGCGNGGGGGGGGGGGGGGGGGGGGGGGGGGGGGGGGGGGGGGGGGGGGGGGGGGGGGACAAAAACCAAACGTCGACATTCCCAGAAAGCGCGTAAAGTCTTCTTGGCGTAGATCTTAGGATGCCGGCTCGGCACAATGTACCTCCAAGACGACCGGTATATCTTGCCAACGTTTGTCCGCTCTTTGGTTCTTGTCCCATTTGCCGTGGGGCTCCCAAGGCCCCGCGGATTGTAATTATCCCACTATGTCCACTCGTTCGATCTACCGGCTATTTTTCCCCTCATCATTTTTTTTGAGTAACAGTTAGTTTCTTTTTGCTCTTTGTCTCTTTGTTTTCTCGGACTGTCTGTCTGCTGTCGAGGCTCTCTCTTGGGTTTTGAAAATTGTGAGGTTAGCAGGTGAAGACATTTTTTCCCACTTTTTGGGGTGTTTGGGGTTGATTGTTTGTGACTGATGTGTTTTTTTTTTTTCAAATGGGCGATGTCTCAGTTGATTTTTGAGGAAACAGATCATTTTTGAGACTGGGGGAGTGAGAGTGAATGTATTCTTCCTTTGAATGAAGATTTTTTAGGGGTTATGATTGGCAACTGCGCCAGCTCGCGGTGGCGTCACTGTACTGTTTCGAAGAGATATTGATTCAGCTTCATGATGATTGAAACTTTAAATGTCTTTAAACGAGACTTTCTTTTCCGTTGACAAAGAAAACGTTTGTACGCTCTTTGGTACTTGGCCCATTTGACGCGGATTGTAATTATCTCTCTATATACACTCGTTCGATCTATTGCCTATCTATCTATTTTTTCCATCGTCATTTTTTTCCAGTAACAGTTTGTATTTTTTTGCTGACAAAACAAATCATTTTTGAGGCTAGGGGAGTGAAAGTAAATGTATTCTTCCATTGAATGAATATTTTTTAGAGGTTATGATTGACTACTGCGCCACCTCGCGGTGGCGTCTCTACACTATCTTGAAGAAGTCTTGATTTACATCCGTGATGATTAAAATTTCGAATGTCTTCAAACGAGTCGTTTTTTTTCCATTCAAAAAGATAACTTTGTTTTCTCTTGTACTGTTTTGTATTCTCTTGGACTACGCGTTTGCTTCATTACCTTTCGTATACGAAAATTTGCTGCGATTTTCTACATAATTTTCATCCAATTTTTCTCTCCACCCAACCTTTCAAAAAATCGATCTAATTATCTCTATTTCAGACACCAGTTTTTCAAATGTAGATCGTACGCATCCCAAAATTCGAGTTCAACGCCACCCCCCCCCCCCCCCCCC
>NW_021680357.1:1585062-1606928 GCF_001412515.2 Diachasma alloeum
CCCCCCCCCCCCCCTCATATTACCTAAACAGCCTACAGATCATATCATGTGATCCTTTTGATTATGCAATGCCGATAGATCGCCGCATCCACGAAAACCCATGGCAACTAAGCAACATCGGAGGACCCGGACTTTAATTTGGGCCCTCTCGTTCAAAGGATGAGTTTTACTAGACCACCGCCCTGGGGCCACTGTACGTGGGAACACGCGCGTTCCGTCCATGCCCGCGATGGGTGGCCGTCTACGCCGCACTTTCGCCCCCTCCCCCCGTTTGTCCTTGATATTGGTCAAGATCACTCCCGCCTGTCCTGCGGTCACCAGTCCTCCGCATTTCAGCGCTTCAACTTCCGTTCCACCGCCCGAAAATCCCTCGTTCCACCCCATTATTCCGCCCAAATGGTCGCAGTCGTATCTCCGATCTATCGCACATTCGCAACATTGTGGAGCAATAAAATTTGATTATCGGGAGCGTGTGGGGTTTCACCGTTTTTCTCTGAGTAAGCTCAATCCCACGCGTTTGTATCTGAAAATGGGAGGGGGGAAATACCGAGATTATGGGGGCATATATCAGAGGAAACAGCGAAGAGGCGACGTAAACAAAGATCAGATGGTTGGGGAGTCATTGAATCGCGGGTGTACATGGGTTAATGCCAACGTACGACCGCGCTACTGGGACTCACAATGCTCAGTAATGCTAAGCCCTCTTCAACTTTTCTGTAATCAAAGGAAAAATTTACGTGTTTTTCCCCGGATTAATTACGATTTTTTTAGCGATTTACGATTTTTAAAATGAAATTTGTGGGGAATGGTAAGGGAACGGAATGGAAAGTTGAGTAAGTTTGTTGAGAAGTTCACTTTTCATTCAAGTATATAATTCACAAGTGATTACATGATTGGGATTGGCTACTGTGCCACCTGGCGGTGGCGTCCCTGAATCTAGGTCACCATAAACTCCCCGAGTCACAACTGATGACCAACGAATAGTATTATAAATATTTTTTCAATAGAGCACATGAGATTAGTCGATTATAATTAAACGGAGGTGAATGATAAAATTATTGTAATTACATGAGACAGATCATAAAAGAGAAATTATTTGTTTGAAGAGCGCCATGCAAAGAATTTAGTATTCAAGTGGCTACCCATTATTTACAAGCCGTGTGACAGGACAACTACAAGAATCGTTATATTATTGTCATTGCATCGTCGTAATAAGCTACTGCGCCACCTGGTGGTGGCGTCCCTGAACCTCCGGCTCCTTAACCTCTCCGATTCACAACTGATCATCAAAAACCATTCAATATTTTTTATCATGTCACACACAAAGAAGAGAAGACAGTTTTTCTCCAGATTAATTACGTTTTTTTTCTCGATTCACGATTTTCCATTCAATTCTTCGGGAAATGCCGGATAAGAGCAATTGAAAGATATTTCATTCAAGTACGTAATTTACAAGTCATGTGACGGGAGAAGAAGAAGCAGAGGATCCTTTGGAGCTTCGAGAATCGGGAGGTTCTCTCCCGGTGCCGAACAGTAACCTGCATTCCAGTGTTGCAGTCACCTTCGTATTTGAATATCGGATGGTATCGACAGGAGTAGAGGAGTACGCGTTTAACAAAATACAAGCCCCACGAGGTAAGACCCAACAGTAGCGAACCGGCACGATGCCACCAAATGGCCAACCTCCGACCCCTTCTGTCCGCCTCGAAGGTTGTCCAGGGAAGTATTGTATTTAATCAGGACATTTTTTTGAGACGAAAATTTTTTGTAATAATATGTTTAACCAACCTTACCAAAATGAAATGTCAGTTTGAAAATATATAATTGTTCATTTTGTATGACAATGAGTATTTTCATATGTTCTTATTTGTTTTTTGCTGAATACGGAAACTCTCCCCATCAAAAAATTCATAAAAAAAATTAGATATGGGCCAATTCTATATATTTTTCCAATTTATAAAGAATATATAAAAAATATATATATATAACATATATTTCATGTATATTTTTTATATAAATGGAGCCAATTTAAGATTTTAAAAATATATTTTTCAAAATATAAATTTTTCCGTGTGGATCGCTATAGAAGATTGGGTTTAGCGACGCCTCCGCCAGGTGGCGCAGTACCCAATCACAACCCCTCAATCACAACAACATCAGAATTCCCTGCAGCCTAGCGATTTCACAAGCTTCTCAACCCTGGAAAATCCATCTCAAAGATGAAATCAGCGTCGATGACCTTCTAAGACTGAAAATAATCTCCGTGGCTCTTCATCACGGCCCCACGGGTCACGCTTGCCCCCTCAACGCCCAGCGTATAAGCTTGTTAACGCATACAGCACCCGAGAAAGCCCCCCAAGACAAAATCCAGGAGAAACGTGTCTTCCACAAATCATAAAAACGTGAAATATGACTAGCTATCGTCGGATACTCCTCCAACAGCCAGAAATTTCATCTCAGGAGGCACGAAAGAGATATAAAATCAGAATAAAAATTAAATCCAGAGTTGTCGGCGTTCGTGGGACACCCAAAGGTCGGAACGACCCGATAATTAAATGAAACGTTCCGTGTTATTCTCATTTACATACTGCCTTGTTTTTTGAGGGGAAACAAGTCGTTTTGATGATCCGCTAATCATCACTTTCGTTTACAATGTCGGCGTGTGAATTGTTTTATGATCCTTATCATCCGCAAACACTCAATTTACTTGTGGGATTCTTAACAACTACATCGTAACAAAATATGAGAATAAGAGGATTTGTATTATATATTGAAATATTTAAGAATGTTTATTTTATTTAGTTTTTTATTAAATTTATTAATTAGCATTCACTTTTTTTATTGTTATTAATAATTGATAATTATTATTTACAATTAATATTTAAATTATATTCATTTGATGCTATTCAAAATATTTTCAATGGAAAATGAGTTATGAATTACATCGAGAGAAAAAATTATATGTTACATTGTCTTGAAATAAGGCATTTTTTTGTCTCATCACAAGACGCTTCACAAGCAAGATAAATTCATAATGTCTTGAAATTTAAGTCACCAAATTTAAGACATTTATTCCGTCATAATTCAACATAAAATCGCGTTCAATATCAGTAAAATAAAAACGCTATGGCTATTCCCACGACCGCACGCAGCGTGTCACACACCGCGTGTCGCACGCTGCGTGTGAGACGCAGATGTATGGGTCGGCCAGCACTACACACGCAGCGTGTCGCACGCAGAAATTCATATAAAGTCCGAGTGCAGGAGCAAGTATCGAAATATAGTGCAGATGATTCTAAGGATGATTTTCCAACCAGGGGAGACTCCTAGACCCCACTGGACAATGTTGTTACAACTCTGCTTTTCAATTCAATGGTCAGAGTTGAAAAGCAGAGTTCATAGCAGAGATGTCAGACAAGATGTGAATGTGCAGTTGATTCTAAGGATGATTGGTTGACACGCTGCGTATTGTCCTATTGGCCGACCCTTATATGAATTTCTGCGTGTTGTAGTGCTGGCTGACCCGTATATTAATTTCTAGATGTGACACGCAGCGTGTGGTGTGACACGCAGCGTGTGGTGTGACACGCTGCGTGTGGTAGTGCGAATAGCCACGGCGAAATAAAAAATAGTCCCTAAATACTGCAATCCCTCACACTGAGAGGCAAAATCAGTTCTTCCGAAAAATTGTATGTTCCCCTGAAAAGATCTTTTGTCGTGTTGAATGAATTTACTTGTGGACAAAAAAGAAAGTTTCCACCAAAACATGATAATTTTCGTAGTAGTAATTGTTCTCGTTAGACATTTACGTGTCTTTCGGGTAAATACATTCGTTTTACAGGGAATTATTTGAGGCTCCGGTGTTATCAAGATAAACACTTACAGTTTCCATGGAACAAATGATAATTTCAAGAGGAAACTACAATTTTCGTTCCGAAAACTCTTATTGGCAAAACTAAATAATTTCGGAGGGACAATTTTTTTGGGAAAAAAAAATTCTTTCTCGTAAATGTATTCTTTCTATGGTATAAACCTATGGAGTTCTCTCAGATCAAATGATTGTCGTACAATAGATTATATTTGTCCTGCGAACAGTTCGAATTCTTCAAGGGATATTTCTGATGATCACGACAAAAATTCAATTTTTGTGAAAGATATTAAATTTCCTTCCACCAAGTTGGTTAATTTTCCTGAAGTAAAGGTATCGTCAAAAACATGAGTGGATCAATTTTGAAATAATAAAAACTTGCAAAGAATTTCAAAATTGATTTTCAACGAAAAAATCATTCCTTCAATTTTCGTAATTAACGAGTAGTAATATTCAAATAAATAATAATCACACATAAATTGACACTTTACAGACCGAAATAATAATTCATAAGACCCCTACCACTCACCCAAAATTCAAACCACTCAAACCACAGAGTTTAACCATGAAATATCTCGCCCGAGTGCACTCCGACAACGAAATTCTCCACAAATCATAAAAAAGTGATATACCACCTTCTAGTGTCGTGGTGATGTCGGGAGAATCCGTGTCGAATATTGAGTTTCGGTGTGGAGATTTTCCCCACTCTCGAGAGGATCACCTAATAGTATTTTTATCGCTCGTAAAGTCACCGCGAGGGGAAAAAACGGATTCAAAGGATGATGAGAAATCCCAACACACGACGGGATTCCCTTGTACTTTATGCACTCTGCATACTAGATCCCACTCCACCCCCTCCTCCCCCCGCAGGCGTCGACCGCTTGAGATGAATTTACGAAATGCATGAGAACAAAAAAAATGGAATATGAAATACAACATGAGATAAAAATTCATGTCAAACGCGAGATTTTATGCCCAAAAAGGAAAGAATGGAAAGACAGAAGAGGAATCATTCGTAGAAGCATATGCAAATTCTGAGATGTGTTGAGTATCTATTTTATTGGCTGGTTGGTGTTATACAAAGTATTTGGGATTAAAACGTGATGCCCGAGAAAACGATTTAATCCTGATGTCATGCCAGAACACGATCTCGGTCAACGAGTTGGGAATAATAAAAGGGAAGCGGAGAGAATTGGTTTGTGAGATACACGAAAACACACAGTTATAAGGCAGAAGCGCCTGCGATGTGCAGTCGCCAAGGCTGTTGGGATGGTGGAACTTTGCAACACATTCGCTGGTGAGTATTTGCATGCAAATTATGCTGATCCACGTAGTGCATTAATCTTCGGTTGGGACTGCATAGCACTGGGGATTTGTCGATTTTATTCTGCTCGCTGGTGTCTCTTGCATAATCGATGCATCGTCGGTTGGGGATTTTTTTTAGTAACATTCCGGGGTGCGGGAGTTTCGAGGGAGGCGGTGGGGAGTTGAGGGATAGGGGAGGGTTTTTTGTGGTGGTTTTTGAGCGGGAGAATGAGGGGTAGAACGAGGGGGGAAAATAGTGAGAAATCACGACATTAAGCGATTTTTTTTCTTCTCTGCGAATAACATATATATTAAAATTGTATATATTCATTTATTTATTTATCTATTCTTTTTTGAATTAGAAAAAAAAATCCATTATTTTTATTTGAATTTTTTTCACTGAAAATCAATTTCCTGTTATTTAAAGAAATGTAAGAAGTAAAAATAAAATAATCAAAGCTAAGCTAAGATTATAATTGTTATTCCGTGAACATGACATGACTTGGCGGAATAGATCGGTGACAGAAAACGTTTCACCAATTTTTTTATAGAGGATTATTAAGTTAATGATTCAACCATTTTCAGTTGTTAAAATTGTCGGGTAAATTGAGTGAGAATTATTTTTTTAACCATGAATATTCAGTCATTTATGTTCAGTTCTGCACAGAATTATTTTTTTTAACATTCGTTGTTTATAAATTATTTACACAAAATGTTCCTAATTTGCAAAACTTGCTTTTTTAAAATTATTTATCATTAATATTATTTATAATTTTTTTTCAACTTTTTAAAATGTTTTCTAACTGTTCAGAATCGAGATTCAAATTCAGACCTGCTAAGTTTAAATAATAAAATGATTGTAAAAGGTCCGGAAACTTAGGGTGAAATGGGGCTAACATGGAAGCTCTGATGTTCGACTGCAAAAGTAGAAAATCATTTCACTGGAGCAAAAAGCCGAAGAACTTGGATAGCCTTAAGATGATCGGAATTGCGACTTGTTTAGGACACTAGTTTCTGCAGAAACGCTACCTTGCGGTGGCGTCCCCGCACTGATCGATGCTCCTGTTTGGAATTATTTGAATTAATATAGCCTGTTGTGAATGGAAATTATGAAATTAAAGCATGTATACTATTTTTATAGGCCTTTTTATTGCGTTTATTTCAAGATTAAGTAATTCTCACCGAAAGAGACATTACTGAATTTTACACATCACAATAAAGAGAAAAAAAGTTTCTGATTTCCGAGACAAAAAGTGCTGGATTCCAGCGATATTTCTCTGAGAATCAGAGAAAGAGTTCTAGTTCTCAGTAATTGTTACTGAAATCGAGGACCCACGAGACTTAAATCCAGGCACTTTGGTTCTAGAATCCAGTACTTTGGATTCTTAAAATAAGAACCTTTGGTAACTGAAATTAACAACCCTGGAGTTCTTAAAATAAACACCTGGAAGTTCTTAAATTACCATCCTTATTTCCTCAAATTATCTTCATAATGGTGGGACATCACAACTTGGGCAATCCCCTCCCCGCTCCGTCGCAAATTGTCCCAAGGTACAGAACCTCCTCTCCTTTACAATATTACAATGCATCCACCGGTTTTTATTTGAACAAACCAATGGTCCTTGATTTCAGTGCCATGGTGCTGATAATTAGAAACATTTTTCTCAGTGAAACTATCAAATTAAGACAATTTGACTTGAGATTCGTTCAAGACACTAGTTTCCGTAGAGACGCCACCTGGCGGTGGCGTCCTTTTTCAACTACAAATAAAGCTGCCACAAGTTCGTCACGGCAACATGCAATCCCTCATTGAATTTCCATCATTCCAAACTATTTACAATTTTACTTTCATCTGTTTCCTACGACCAGATTGAACGAAATGATATTAGCTAACCATTAAATTTGTCCTCTGTCAGCGCGAAGGACTAACTGCTTAACTCAACCGTTCCACTCGCAGAAAATGCCTGATAAACTTGTCACATGTAGTTATCCATTACAGGAAAATTTCCATAATCCAGATATCGTTTGAGAGGTACAACACATATCGCTAACTAGGTACAATAATTTGCATATTATTTATCCACCCACGTTTATTTTCATTCACATCAGATGCCAGATGTACATAACCCATATCTATTTATGTCTATAATTTCTACATTTTTAGTGGTTGAATAATTGCTGATTTATTCGGACACTAAATTGACATAGAAAATTACTGCCAGTGGAAAATTGCTGCAATAACTGTTTGATCACGTTTCCTGGAATACTGAGGGGGTGGGGGGAGTGAGTGAAATGAAGTATTGAGAGTGGTTGTCCAACTTCACAAGTAGAGATTATCAGGCTTGAGTCAATATTATCATTCACATTTCGAAGATTTTATGGGGAATTTCATGTGACAACAATTACCCATTTTTTCATTGATAGAATTATTTGAAATGCAGAGTTTTATTTACACAAATCAATTGCTTTTAATAGAAATAAATGATTATATTTTTTAAAAGCATTATTTTCAATGAAGGTATTATTTATATTATATAATTTTAACATTTTCATTGAGAAATGAAGATGGAACAACTGATAAAAATATTATGGAAATTAATTATAAGAAATCAAAATAAAGAATGTCATTAGCATTAAATGAATAATCTTTTAATATAAACAAATGATTATATTTTTATAAAACACTGTTCTAAATGTATTAACATGTAATCGTTTTTTATTCAGACCAATTGACGCATGAGAGGTTTCATTTTGAATTGATTAATTATTTATGTCATATAATTTATACATTTTCATCGACAAATGACAATGAAACAATTTCTAATAAAAATATTGTTGAAAGAAATTGAAAAAATTCAAAACAAAGATGTTCATTGGCATCACATCAAAAACTTTTCAATATAAAGAAATGTTTACATTTGAATAAAACATTGTTTTTAATCTGTTTTAAATTTATGTCATGTAATTCCAACATTTTTATCAAAAAATGACAATGAAACATCTTTCACTAAAAATATTGTCGAAATAAATGAAAACATTCAAAATAAAGCGTTTCATTGGCATCAAATCAATAATTTTTCAATATAAAATTATGTTTACACTTGAAAACAACATTGTTTTGAATCTGTTTTGAATTTATGTCATTTAATTCCAACATTTTTATCAAAAAATGACAATGAAACATCTTTCACTAAAAATATTGTTGAAATAAATGAAAACATTCAAAATAAAGAGTTTCATTACGCGTCAAATAAATAATTGTTTAATACAAACAAATGTTTATATTTTTTTTAAACTCATTTTATATACGTAATCAACCTTTATTGATATCGTCAGAGAATTTCTTTTTAATAAACGAGACATGAATGGACCTTTGTCCATCGAAAATGAAACACCACCTATCAAAACTATCTTCAAAACAAATAAAAAAATCCAAACAAAATCTTTCGTCATCCAACCCAAGTCCAACGACCCCCTCCCTCTCCCTCCCCCTTTCAAAAACCATAAAAAAATGCCGCTAGCCATTTAAAAAGATCCCATAAAATTCTAACGTCTTTCGCCTTTCTCGCGATTTATTTCCCCCAAAGAGTCTCATTCGCGAGCAAGAGAGTGTCTCATACTGCCGTAAAGGATACATATTGTCCTGTCAGAATACCCCGGTATTTGCGGGGGCGAGCCCTCCCCCAAGATCATCCTTTTGCTTCATTTTTTAGCTGAAAAAATGTTAAATCACTCGTTTTTCGGGAGTCAAGCCGTTGCATACCTTTTATTGGTCATTCTCGTCGGTTGGAGGGGGGGGGAGGGGGTGGGGGGTCCAAGCAATTCGTGACGTAGTCCCTCCTGAATCCGGAGGGCGAAGGTGGCTATCTGAGGATCGAATAATGTGTGTTGGGTCCCCCCGGAGACATTTGCATGCGTTCGTTTGCAATTTATTGTATTATCGTGGATCTAATTTATACGGGAGGAAAAGGCACTTCTCTCTAGGTCGTGGGATTATTTTATCCCCCGGCAATGCTGCAACGCCCCGATGATACTTTTATACGTTAGATAATAATGGTGGGACAAATGTCGAGGCTGAGATGATGGATAGATTTTTACGGGCGAGACATTCCGCGGGGGAATGAAGTTTTGTTGAATGGAGACTTGTGCAATTGCAGAAGTGACTCATAGAGGACAGAGGGGAATTGACAGTAATCAATAGCTGTTTCATTCCAGATTGAAAACAAAATCTATTAATGAAGAGGGAGGTTTTTGGTGCTCGAGCGGAGGTTCACTCCGGGGAAAAAATCGTTTTTCGAGAAGAAAAATTGAAAATAGTATTTTCAGCGGGATTTTGTCTCCGACCGCCAAAAATTGGAGATTCAAATTTTTTTGAATTTAAAAATCGACTTGACAGAAATTGCCGATGCAGTTTTTTTCAATAGTCTTTTGAATCTAATCACAATTTTTCATTCCTTAATTATGAAAAATGAGGGAGAAGATACATTTTTAAGTTTATTGGTCACAGAACGAGGACCAGAGAGTTAATACTATTAACAGTCAATTTTTTTGTTCAATTTATAATAATTGTAAAATTCCAGGGAGTAACAAATAGACGAATGCTTTTGAATGTTTATGTCTCAAAAGTTTCACATTTAATCTAAAAATTTCAGAAGGGCTTTATTGTTGGGATAATTAGGATTAGTATCAGTATCAATTAGTATTTCCGGTGTAATTTTTCCCCAGGAATTCATTTTTGTCTCCGACTGCTAAAAATTGAAGATTAATTTTTTTTTTAAGTTAAAAATCAACTGAAAAAAATTCCCAAAGTATTTTTTTAAATAGTTTTTTAAAATGATCACAAATTTTCGTTCCTTAATTATGAAAAATCCGGGGAGTGATATTTTTAAGTTTATTGATCAACCAAAAAAAGTCGTTATTTTTTATCGGTTAATTTTGTTCTCGAAATTTTTTAGTAATGGGACAAAAAAAATTTTTTTTGCCCCCTAATATTTATTATTGAATATTCATATCTCAAAAGTTACGCATTTAATCCAAAAATTTCAGAAGGGCTTTATTGTTGGGACAATTAGGATCAGTATCAATTAGTATTTCCGGTGTAATTTTTCCCCAGGAATCCAATTTTGTCGTCGACTCGTAAAAATAAGAAATTAATTTTTTTTAAGATAAAAATCAACTGGAAAGAATTCCCAAAGTATTTTTTTAAATAGTTTTTTAAAATGATCACAAATTTTCGTTCCTTAATTATGAAAAATCCGGGGAGTGATATTTTTAAGTGTATTGATCAACCAAAAAAAGTCGTTATTTTTTATCGGTCAATTTTGTCCTCAAAATTTTTTATTAGTGGGGCAAACAATTTTTTTTTGCCCCACTAATATTTATGTCTCAAAAGTTACGCATTTAATCCAAAAAGTTCAGCAGGGCTTTATTGTTGGGACAATTAGTATCAGTATCAATTAGTATTTTCGGTGTAATTGTTCCCCAGGAATCCAATTTTATCTCCGACTGCTAAAAATTAGAGATTAATTTTTTTTAAGATAAAAATCAACTGGAGAAAATTCCCAAAGTATTTTTTTTAATAGTTTTTCAAAATGATCACAAATTTCCGTTCCCTAATTATGAAAAATCCGGGGAATGATATTTTTTAATTTATTGATCAACCAAAAAAAGTCTTTTTTTTATCGGTGGATTTTGTGCTCGAAATTTTTCATTAGTGGAGCAAAAAAAAATGTTTTTTTTATATTGCATGTATCATAGAAGGAGGACCGCAGATACTATTAACAGCCCAATTTTTGTTTGTTGAAGGTACAACACTTGTAAAATTCCAGTGAGGAACGAATAGACATGCTGTTAAATATTTATATCTCAAAAGTTACGCATTTAATCCTAAAATTTCAAAAGGGCTTTATTATTGGGAAAGGATGATTGTTGGAAATGATTTTTATCAATTAGAATGAGTGAGTTTCCATTAAAAAAAACAGAAAATTAATGGAAACCACACAAAAAAAATGCACCTATCCGAATTTTAGCATTAATAAATGAAGTTTAGACATAATATTTATGCAAGAAATTTTTCCTGAGATATTAATAGAAATTCTGATAAACGAATAAATTTCACAATGAATCTCCCGCATTTTTTACAATTAAGGAGCAAAAATTATTCATCATATTCAAAAACTATTGTTTTAAATGCGTTGGGGACTTTTCGATTAAAACAAATTTGAATCCCCAATTTTGATCGGCCGGAGACAATTTTCACCGACAAAATCAGATCCCTGATTTAATAGTATTTTAAATTTGTTTTTTGAAAAACGAAAAAGTTCTTTCCCCGAGGTGAACCTCCCCTTAATTTTACGAGGGATTGATGATCGAGGCATTTTTAAAATTTTTTTGATTCGAGAGCTGTCGGTAACAAGGGGCGGAGGGCTCTGCCTTGCCGGCGGAGGGTGTGTGTCGGTAGTTTCAGAAGTCGACACGGGGGAGACTCTTCCTTACTTCGGGATTGCTAGATCTGAAATGTCGAATGAATCCGTCGGTATTCACTTTGTGTGGATGGATGGACCGTTTTTCAGGATTGCTGAGGGTTCTTTTTTTCGTTGGATTATGGGATTTAATTCTGGGTTGATCGGGGGAGTTGGGGATGTGTTGATGGTCGTTGGTTGGGGTTTCTTTAAAATGAGGACTGAAATTTGAGAGGTTTCCCTTGTTACACACCGCCCACATTGCATAAATAAGCCGTTTCACCCGCAACTTTATGGGCGAGGGGGGTAATTGTCCGGGAGCCGCCGGTGAGTGGTTCTCTCGGTTTGCTGAGATTGTCATCTTGGAGGAACTGAGGAGACTAATTCGTCACGGCATACTTTAACACTACGACAATGTTTTCGTGGCAGAATAACCAGGAACACATCAGGATGACTGACACTTGATGTCTGACACGCAGGGTTTTACAGTAAAATTAATTCTGCAAAAGGTAGAATTGATTTTACTGTGTTCCTAAATTGAAATAATTTCCGCTGTACATTCTCAAATGACAGAACCAGAGGGGCGGATGTCCGACACCTATTCTTCGTTGCTTTTAGTCTCTTGGTTTATATTTTAGTTCACTCGAAGGATAAACAGTTGCAAAGGGGCGTAACGTCAATGTATGGATTGTCTTGATTTTTTAATAAATGAGAAGAGATGTGAAATGAATCCAAACGTATTGTTTTAATTGAATTAGAAGGGCGTAAGAATTCTACAAAAAGGATGGATAATATCTCAAACGAATGGAGAAAGTAAGGCGGTTTTCATGAATACAATCGTCTTGCGTCGAATTTTCATGAAGCCCGCCTAAAAAACAAAAGAGAATTGAATACCATTCTATGAAATATGAATGAACGAATCATAATTGTCCAAATGATTTAGGTCAGAGGAAAATAGAATAATTCTACTTCCTTAATATTGCGTTTACTAAGGTTTTCTTCGAACAAAGTTGATTAGAATTAATAGCTAGAATTATGAGATTAACTCACATTTTTGACGTTAATGATAGGAGAATCTGAATGCAATATAGCGAAAATGATGATCGATTTTTTCACTTTGAACAAATAATATTAATATCTAAATATTTTCTGATATGAATAAAAAGAAGCTGTGACTCAATATTCCAAATGAAGTTTTAATTTTTAATTTGGTGCTGAAAACACGAGATGACAATATTCTAAGCACGGAATTTTATTGATGAGATGAACAACAGATTAATTGAATTACCGTGTGAACTAACTAAAAATTGATAACAGTGTGGGCACGCACTTTTACCAGAGTATCAACAAACATTGAATTCCAGAAATTCACCCTCCAACGTGTGTTCTAGAAGGAATTGAGTTGTAATTATGATTAAAATGTTATTCAGTGAGCGCAGAAATTAGAACATGAGCAAATCATTTATTGTAATATGAAAATTTAAGAGCTGATAGATTGGGACACATGATTCTCATCGGTTGCATTGTTTTTTGCAATGGGCATAAGGAAAGAAAAAAAAACCCTGGACACTTGACTTTCGGATGTCCTAAAAATTCATCCATCCCATCAATTCAACACGTGCTCCACGCACCCAGAACAGGAGAGAAAAATTATTCAAAAAATCGGGGAGCATTTATATTACCTCAGACGACATTTTGAATCTCAACCTCGGCGTCCGGTCGATCATTCCTCACTGGTTAGACTCTTGGGAAAGTATGCCTCTTATCTCGATTCTTATTTGGTGCCCGTTGTGTGCTCCGAATTTAAAGCTCCCTGGCTCCTCTTTCACCCTGTGGTGTCCCTCGTGGATGCTATCGTAACACGACAATCTCAATCGTGTGGACTATAATAACCAACGCGACAGGGCGGTTTTCTTTACCCACAATTACTTGATGAGTCATTTCCGTAATTGGGGCATATTTTTTGATGAAATTTATTGGACAGCTCGTGTGGGTCCAACCGTCGTGGATATGCAGGTATGTACTGATCTTGAATTAGCATAAAGTGGAGGATGACTTATGTTCAGCGCGTGGTTAACGAGCGCTAGCTCAACCTTTATTTATGATATATCTTATCGTTAACTCCGCTAGAAACAATGCATTATTTTTTATGGATTTGATTTTGATGAATACACACAGAAAAAATCCTTTCTGTCTTTCCTCGCATACATTAAAAATCAATCTCCGTTACGGAAAAATTATACGCAATATTGAGCAATCATTCACGTTCGCTGGGGTAATTTTTTATGGAATGCAGGGTAAATTTTTCAGTTTTAGCAGAAATTACCGTCACGTCGAGTAAATTATTCCGGGTCAATAGAGAAAAATTCACTATTCGTCCCGTATTGTTTCCCCGATTTTGCATTATAAGCCCGAGCAGGTGAGCCACTGGAAGTACACTGAGTGAGAGAAAAACGACAAAGTTCTCAAACAAGTCTTACTTGTGCCAAGAAAATAGTTTTTTGAAAATTATCAAAAAAGGATTTTTTGTACCAAACATGCAGAGAGTGCGTCGGAATGAAAAATTTTTGTCGCAAAAATAGATTTAGTAGTTCAAAAAAAATTGCATTCTCTGTACACGCAAGAAATGTCATTTCTAGCACTACTCCTTCGTTATTCGATACTTCCATACGTATTTTGCTCCCGAAAAATCTTCGTTTTATGCGGAACAAGGGATAGTGGTTTTTCGTTTCGGCTGTCTAATAATCACAGACAACACATGAACCCTTAAATGAAACAGTAATAATGATATGATAGCAATCTTGTAACTTAGGGATAAAATATTTGTCGATAAATTTTCCTCTGTATGAGATATTTTCATCCTAAAAAGGCACCGTCTGGTGTGAATTATTCGCCTCTTGAGCCAAATATTTGGTTGCTGTCGAAAACAGAACAATTATTCATGTTTCAGACTTTCAAATTCAAACCAAACAAATTCTTTGTTGGCGATTTTCAACTAGCGATTTTGTTGGTCCAAACAAGACTTGTTTGACAACGTGTTTGTTTTTCTCTCATGTACTAGAGGAGATTTCAGCATCTGTCAAGTATAAATCATCACATTTTCTCCAAAAATCAACGGATTTCGAAAAAACGAACATGGTTGTATTCTTAAGATTCCAAAGACCATTTTTCATTTGAAACTTTTTTTGGCGCGAATCAAAATAGCGGCAATAAATGCATTTAACAAATTAAATTGTTAATAACTATTGCATGCCCAACTCATTCGCAAAAATAAATTACATATTTGGTTTGAGGACATTAGAGTACATAAGATATCCAAGTTTTTACAACGACTTTAGATCGATTTTATACCTTTTGGCCTCAGCGCATGGACTAACTGAAAATGGGGTTCGCTCTACGATTACTTGACTCGTTCGATGATTTTTCCCCAACTTTGTTCTCCCTGAAACCCCTAGTTTTCACAGTTCATGCTCACGTCCATGAATGAACGAAAAAATGTGGCGCCCAGGGAACCAACTTGTCCATTGAGCTCCCACGTATTTCCCCCGGCTAAAGGTGAGTAGAAAAGATGAATAAAAAACTAAAAATACCAGCGGCCCCGGGGTTTCGGTCCGTTTCTGGTGTCGCGTTACGCCCGTCGCTAGACGGAGAGAGAATTCAACAAAGGATACGCGTCCGAGGATCCTTATCTACGTATCGCCCAACTTGTTAACATACCTTAACCTGCCTGCGAGTCCCCCTCGCACTGACCACTCGCTGCAATTCACCCTCGGCCTCCAGTACCTACACACCGGAGGACAACTCAATTTTCAGGCTTCTCACTTTCCGTCTTTTACTCCACCTCAATATCACCCCTATCCTCCCGTCTTGCCCCGGTGTTTCCGTGGCCCTGATGTAGGTGGCACGTTAAGATAACTACCTTGTAACGCATTTTAGCCTCACGCATATAACCGACGGAATGATCAGAGGCACAGGAGGGAGATCCGCTATCGCCTAATGCATCCGAATGTCCGAAAATTTTCGGGCCTCCGGACCTATGAATATTTATAATCCTTGCTGAACCTAAACCTCAAACTAATTGTTTGGAAACATTTGGAATGTTTATTGTCATTCACGCGAGGGGACCTCTCGGGAAGGAACGTAATGGAATTCGATATTCCTTTTCTCAATTAATTGTTTATAATCATTCTCATTGCAAAAGGCAATACGACGGATGATAATCATGTGTCCCAATTTATCAGCTGTTAAATTTTCATATCACAGTAAATGATTTGCTCATGATCTAATTCCTACGCTCACTCAATAATATTTTAATCATAATTACAATTCAATTCCTTCTAGAAGACACTTTGGAGGGTGAATTTCTGAAATTCAATGTTTGTTGATACTCTGGTACAGGTGCGTGTCCACACTGTTATCAATTTTTAGTTGGTTCACACGGTAATTCAATTAATCTGTTGTTCATCTCATCAATATAATTCCGCGCTTAGAATATTGTCATCTCGTGTTTTCAGCACCAAATTAAAAATTAAAACTTCATTTGGAATATTGAGTCACAGCTTCTTTTTATTCATATCAGAAATTTTGTATTTGGATATTAATATTATTTGTTCAAAGTGAAAAAATCGATCATCATTTTCACTATATTGCATTCAGATTCTCCTATCCTTAACGTCAAAAATGTGAGATAATCTCATAATTCTAGCTATTAATTCTAATCAATTTTGTTCGAAGAAAACCTTAGTAAACGCAATATTAAGAAAGTAGAATTATTCTATTTTCCTCTGACCTAAATCATCTGGACAATTATGATTCGTTTATTCATGTTTCATAGAATAGAATTCAATTCTCTTTTGTTTGATAGGCGGGCTTCATGAAAATTCGACGCAAGGCGATTGTACTCATAAAAACGGCGTTACTTTCTCCATTTTTTCGAGACATCCGCTGTTCGAGTTCTCGTTTGGAAAGGAAATTATCTTTCTACTGACTGTTTAGCATCACCAATAATTAATAACAAATTCCGGAAAATATTTTTTTTTCTCACTGGAAAAAGTGTCTTTCGCGAAATTTTCATTAAATTTCAAAATGTAAACATGCAAATCTTCCCGAATCTTTCCAAAAGCCGCCTCTCCCCACGGTCCCCTCTAGAAACCCGATCCACTCCCTACCCCCCACAAAACCCTCCCCAGAAGAATCACGCGCTCGTGTATCCACTTGAGCGTCAAGTGTTTGACAACCCACCTGCGTGTAAAATTTTATTCCCCCAAAGCTGGCGCCCGAGGTCAATTCTTCACGCCGCATGCGTGAGAATCGCTTCCCCCCCTTAACCCCGAAAATAGCCCATCCCAAGTCCCAAAACCCATAAAATATGGAAATTCAGATCACAACCGATGATCACCGATGCATTGGACAAACTACATAATCCTGGCTGGCGCAGATAATATTCTCTGTCAGTTGAAGAGTGATTCGACAGAATGCAGGAGAGGTGTGGGCCCCCGGTCTATCAGAAAAGGCCCCGACATTGGCATTAAAAAATGGACGGACGTTATAAGCCGTGGATTTACGAGGCAGTATTGAGGATGAGGACTAGTGGAAAATATGTTCACATCTAGCCGTGGCAAACGGCGTCACCAATAGCGAGAAAAAGGCAAGTATCAGCGCCAGAGTGATTTCTCTATTAGCTCGGAACCGGGACCCCCGTGGCGCCGGGCCAACTCACGACTAACTGGGGGCCTTAGGCCTTACACGGTGGGGCCCACCTCAGACGCTTTGTGGGTAGCCGACATCGCCCCCTCTCCCACCCTCCCACCGGTATAAACCTCGACAACATTATGATTTTACCGATTCGTCTTTTTTTCCTTGAGGATCAGATAGAGCCCCACGGGGCCCCAAGTCCCCGTTTTCAGTTCAGATGGCGTTGTAGTTTTTGTTGAAGTCTCCTTGGTTGAAGGAAGATCGGGTATAATGAGAGAAAAAGGATAAAAACTGGAAAAAGGTGGCACGAGGGTGGGAAAGTAGACGCATAGCAACACGTACTGGGCCTTAACCTACAACGAACCTTACTGACCACTTTTATTCGAGATACAACATTCAAAAAAGCTGAAGATTAGATGACGATAACGATCTGTTCAATTACCCGTTTTAAAACGTGATCATGATATTAATTCAATTTAACTCACACCTTGATGTATTTGAATGATAAAATATTTCAAGATGTGACGGAAAAAAATGTGAAAAAAAATTGAAATGAAAAATCGGCGGGGCCTTAAGCGAAAAGGGGATAGAGTTCAAATAGGTCCGAGTTAAAAGGAGAAAAAATAATCCGAGCGAAGGATAAAGACGGAGAAGAAACAACGAGCTCTCACACCAGTGTGGGCCCACCGGGGCCCCGAGGTGGGGGTGGAGAACTGGGCCCCCTCTGTTTGTTTGCGTGGACGTTGTGCATCCGTGTCCGATCGTGTTTCACGAGGTTTCGGTATGTATCTACGTCTCATTCTCCTTCTCCCCTCCCTCGCCTCCCTCCCCCACCCATAAGGTCCATAAGGCCCCGAGATCGTTCGTTTCTCTGGGGGGGTTCACCTCCCGACAACTCAATAGCCACACATAACGATGGGTCCGTGTTACCAGGGGCATTCGCCGCGATAGGCAGCCACCAGTGGGGACTAGTGTTGGGCCCACTGGCCAGGTAAGCCAAACAACATAACCAAAGGTGAAACACACACTACTTATGTTTGGGGGTCCCTCATCGGTCCCAACAATCGGGGTTAACCCCCATTGCCAAGTCGACATTCTCACACTAATTGGGCCGCCAGCGCCCTCCCTGTAATTTCATTAAGGGGGCCTCGTGCCCGACGGGCCTCTAGATCACCCCCTCTCCGCCCCTTTCTGGCTCCCTCAGCAACGCCTCTACCCCAAATATTTGCTATTGGTTGCCATCCCTTTTTTTATCGCGCATTGTCAGATCTTTTTTTGGGCCTTAGAAACCGGAAAAAATTCATCTTCAATGAGGATGGTATTTGAGGGGGGGAGAAGGGATCGAGAAAACAAGACCTTACCCCTCCCCTCATCGATCCCCTTGTGAGGGGTCGCTCGTGCGACGACTCGCAATACAAATGCTCCGTACTCGGGGCCCTGTTTGGGGGAAGGGGGGGCAGGTATGTGAAGGAGTCGAGAGAGAAATCTATAAAGAGCACAGACGGATCGGAGGAATGGGCTCCCAGAATCTCTGGTTCTCCTTCGGGATTCACCGTGTGGGGTCCCAAGGCGCGCACCAATGAATGGGGGGAGCGACAATGCTCTCGCGGGGCCTATACAGGGCCCCAGGAAGTGTACTCCAGTGATCTACCGATCGTCTAGCTACATGGGAATGCGTAGACTTCTAGGCTGAATTTCTACGTTTTTTTGAATTTATTTTCTTATTTGGAGGGCCAGCTACCAGCATTTTTGGGCCCCATGGAGGCGGCACACTTGACTTTGAGATGGCGACAATGTTCAACAACTGGTTGACAATGTCATGTCATGGTCCATTGAAGATGCGACTTCGATGATGTTGTTGGCTTGGGCCCGTTAAGGGGCCTTAGTATGAGAATATATTTTGCAGGGAACTGATCAATGTCTTCGCTCTAACCGCCTAAAATGAAAATCCTAGGGTTCCGAGTTTTAACATTTTTGTTTTTGTCTGAAGAATCAGTTACAAGCATAGTTTTGTGGGCCTTATCGAGCCGGACTGTTTTATGCCATCTATAATCCTTTGAAATGTAATTTTGATTGTCATTGGATTGAGCCGGTCGAGGGGCCTTAATATTTCATAATAAGAATTTATTGTTTAGGAAAATAATCATGTTTTCCATGTAACGGCCTGAAATCCGACTTTGCGGCTAGTTTTCTACGTTTTTCAAAATTGTTTTTCTGGTTTGAAGGGTCAGCTACCAGCATAGTATTTTGGGCCTTATGGAGGTAGCACACTTGACTTCGAGCTGGCGATAATGATCAACAACTGGTTGACAATGTTATGTCATCTATGATCCTTTGAAGATACGATTTTGATGATGTTATTGTCTTGGGCCCATCAAGGGGCCTTAAAATTTGTTGATTATAATCAATATTTTCCCTCTAACCGCCTAAAACACGACTTCGAGGCTCGATTTCTTCCTTTTTCAAAATTCTTTTCTCGCTCGGACGGTCAGCTAACAGCATAGTATTTTGGGCCTTATGGGGGCGGCACACTTCACGTCTCGCTGGCGACAATAGTCGACAATTGGTTGACAATTTCTTGTCAACTATAATCCTTTGGAGATACGATTTTGATGATATTATTGGATTGGGCCCGCCGAGGGGGCTTACAATTCTGGGCTAAGAATTTATTGTTCAGGAAAATAATCAGTGTCAACTATCAGTCTAGTTTTTTGGGCCTTATGGAGGCACAACATTTAATTTTAATCTGGCGACAATAGTCAACAAGTGGTTGACAGTTTCATGTCATCTATAATCCTTCAGAGATGCGATTTTGATTGTTAGTGGATTGGGCCCGTCAGGGCCTCAATACTCCGTGATAATGATATATTTCTCAAGGAAGTAATCAATGTTTTCGTCACAACCACCTAAATTACGACTTCCTATATTGCCAAGGCAACCTGGCCCATGCCAGCACCAAAGACTACGAACAATTGTCCATGGACATGCATACAATCACTCGACACGTTGTTTTCACACTATTTTTCGCTGACATTAACATTGCAACGTTGTATTGAGCTGGCATGAATGGTTAAGCCTCGCGGTGTGGCCTGGACGTGCCTCGGCATACGATCTGCATGTCTCGACTCGGTTACTTATTGAATATAATAATCAAGTTGACTCAAGTCTGGAACTGATAGTCTCGTGAAATGATGCTTTGGTCCTTGGGGTACAAGCATAAGTGCAGTCTCAGCGTTCCCACGGTGACAAAAGTATGTAAAAATTGTTATGTATTTCTATCTTTTCACTTCGCCCAGACGTAAACCATCAGATTTACTGGTCACTCAACGAGCCGTGAAATCCGACTTTTAGAGAGGTGTCGAACGCGAGTCGATGATGCTCATTTGGACCATCTGCCACGGGCCCATTTGAAAGAAGATCGTGCCAACATCCGTGAAATCGGGTTTTGCCAGCAGATTTTCTCCGCAGATACTTCGCATTTCAAGGAGGCGTAATACCATGAGGCCCTAACCTCACTTCAGCATCATGCACCACCAGCATCACCAAACAATCATCATGTTGACAAGCATAACCAATCATCCAAATTCAATAACCATTGAATTCAACTGGCCCAATCCCACCCTCCAAAAGACCGTGAAATTTCTTCACCGATCGTTCTCCATTCTCCCTCGGACAACAGAGATCACGAGATAACAAGACTCTCCCAGTGCCCGGACGATCAGTGAAAAAGCGTTACAAAAGGAATGCCTCTTCATCCATATCCCCCATTCGAAAGATAAATGATAGGTGGGGGCGGTCGAGGGCCACGGGGTGGGGGAAAAGGGTCCTGAGGCCCAGTGGTTATGTGTACACAAGCGCCCACAGACGGCCGCCATCTAAATCATAGACCAAACAAGGCTATTGTTGCGCATTTAGTGTGTGAAAGAATGTTGCCAAATCCGTAGCGGGATTGTTCCTCTATTTTTTTCTCTCTTCGGGAGATCCACCCACAGAGGACTTTTTTTTCGACAGCGACGAGTGGCGCCAGCCTGTCGAGGGGCCCCACGTCCCAATATCTGCCTGATGGGTGTCAGATGGATGATGCGGATAAATACGCACACGCGTGGAGGATGCAACACCTGCACACTTATACAAAACGTGTAACTACCCCTTGGTGAGGCCCCCCCGGGAGGGGGGGGGGGAATTATCGCTTTTACTTGTGGGGCGGCAAAATCTCTTAGTTAAGGGTATTGTTGGGCGTTTGTGAATGGAGCCGGCGAGGTACTCTGATCTGCTGGCAAGGAGATGGCGAGGGCGGAGTGGAGAGGGGGGGTCTGGCGTCTCCATTGAGGACCTCCGACGTGCACGGGGGGGCACTATACCACTCACAACGCCAACCCACCGCGTGATATCGTCACCTCACCATCGGGGGGCTTCAGCGTCCGCTGATGATTTTTCGTTTTTGCGGGGGAGGGAGATAAGGGCGTCAAGAAGTGGCTAACGAGATTCTTCTGCCACCCAAATTGTTGGGGATTAGGGGGGAGGGGCGAGGGGGGGGG
>NW_021680357.1:1607012-1608027 GCF_001412515.2 Diachasma alloeum
GGGGCTTGCGGTGTTTTTTGGGGGAGGATTTTTTTTATTGGGGCGGGGGGGATTGGATTTTTTAGCGATCCAGTGGAATCAGTGGAATTTTGGAGGATGGAGGGAAAGGTTGAGGTTTGTCGGATGATGATCGACATTTTTATCTTTTTTATGAAAAATTTAAAGTTGAAAAAAATGTTTTCAATGTAAAAATTAGAGACTTAACCGCAAGTTGGGCATTTGACCACGATTGAGCCTCAATTTTAAGAGGTGGAATTTTGGAATCATTGGAATTCCAGATGTTGGAGGGAAAAGTTTGACAATTAGGTCATGGCGACTTGACTAAACATAACAAAATTAGAAATTGAAATAAAAAATTACAAATCGAGAATTAAATTTTTTTAAATTGAAAATTCTTAAAAATTGAAAATTTTTAAATTTTCATTGAGAATTAAAAATTGATTATTAAAAACGATTGACCTCTGGAAGGGTCACATCAAGCAATCGTCAATAATTTATTTACAATAATTCATTTACAATGTAATATTTTCAACTTTAAAAGAAAAACAATACATAGAAAATTAAAGTAATTGAAAATTAAGAATTGAAAAACATGTTTTTTTCGTTTCAAGAAAAATCGAAGAAAACATGAAGAACAAAGAATTTTTTTTTTAATTGACACTTCAAAATTCAAATTGAAAAAAAAATTCCATTAAAAAAAATCCGAGAAAAAATTAAAAATTAAAAATTCAATTTCAGAAGATTGAGAATCAAGAATAATTTTCTTTCTAATTTCAATTTTTCAAGTATTTTTATTGTAAATAAAAAATTGTACATTAAAAACGATTGATCCCCAAAAGTGTCAAATCAAATCGTCACCCATACCGGGTTGACTTGGAATTCCCTTTTCAGAGACACAAAATCCATTCGATGATTCCCATCCAAATCAACTGATTAACGACGATATCAATGGTCTCCCCGATGATGCATTCCTTGGGGGTGTTGGAAAAATTAAAGCAATCCGTCTGGTTCGGAG
>NW_021680357.1:1608040-1643936 GCF_001412515.2 Diachasma alloeum
GGGGGGGGGGGGGGGGGGGTAATCGCCGGTGGTCCGCAGTGAAATGCCGAGTGAGCGACGGCGGTTTTGCGTTGGGAGCAACAACGGTAATCGGATACGACCCGGGGATACAAATATGTGCGCATTAATAGACGCCGCGCGGTGCTCAAAAAAAGGAGGAAAAAAAATGAAGGAACAGAACCCAAGAGTTTATTATGATTTCAGGGTCGTCTCGAGGTTCATTGTGTCCAAATTAATTTTTCAGAGTGAAGCCCGGAGAAAACGAAAACCGAAGAGTTGTTAATTCAAATTGAACGTGAAACGACAATAATCGGTTGTTAAAACGTCATTCAGAGGTACACATTGAGAAGAGAAATGCGAGTCGGGGGATTTTGGTTGTCTGACTACGACACACCGGTATGGCGGGAGAGGAAGCCGCCATTTTTAGAGAGGGAGAGACCCCCCACGGTCAAATCTCGCACTTTCCCACGTGCGGGTGACCGTGTTTTATCCTCGCCGACTTGACAGTTTAAAGCCCCCTTATTCCCGAAAACTCCCCAGCGCGAATATCCAGAAAATGTCGACTTTCATGTAGATTATGGGATTGAGAGTCCATAACTCAGTGAGGCTGATGCCATTGGAATTCAACGACCGGAAGTTCTTTGAAGTCATCGAAACTCACCGATGGAATACGCTCGAATTGATCTTGGGAATAGATAAATTTGCGCTCTATGAATTGAGATGCTAATCAAGCGGTTAATTGTGTTTTCATATCGCAAATGAGTGATTTTGGGAGAAAACGTCAAGTAGTGATGTTTCCTCTCAAAATTACTCTATTCGCGATTGCGAAGATCAAACGCTGCAGGAGCCACCAGTCAATCACGTGACCCCGAAAATCCATGGCTGCCGCGTGAACAGCTGATCAGCGAAGCGAGACTGGCAGTTATACCAAATTTTCTTTGATAAAATAGCTCCGTGAATGAGATTATTAGTCGAGTGAATGTGATGGAATAATTATTAATGAATAATAAAGCAACAGGGTCTCGGTGTTTTCAGCCTTTGAGAAATCTCGTGCCCCATTGACATGTAATAAAATAGGCGCGACTTCAGTGATCGAGGTTATGTCTGTGATGTCACGAGACGAGACGAGAAGATGCAGTTTCGCTTCTCGTCTCGTCTCGTATCGTCTCGTCTCCGCTCGTCTTATCTCCTCTCTATAATCCAATGTGCACGAAAAGAAATACACAGAGAGGGAGCCTCTCTCGACTCTCGTCACGCCTCTCGTTTCTCTCGTTTTCGACCGGCCTTTCTCGTCTCGTTTCTTTCATTGTCTCGAATGACTCGCGTCTTGTCTCGTCATGTCTCTCGTCTCATTTCTCTCGCGTCTTGCGGCATCACTAGGTTATGTTCTGGCTGAGGCTGATAAATTGACCTCAATTGACACCCATTCTTGTAATGAATAAGTGTTTATCAGGGTTATTCACCGGTTTGTCTGGAGGACGAGAGCGGTTTTTCAATTCCCTAGAACCTCGAAGAAGTTTCACTTGAAAAATCTGCGACCATCATCCTAACGCGACATATATTGTCTTGAATCCGTAACACATTTTGCCTGACGCCAATGGAATTCACCGACCGGAAGTCCTTTGAAGTCATCGAAACTCACCGCTGGAATACGATCGAATTGATCCTAGGGATAGATAAATTTACGCTGAATGGATGAAAGAAGGGAGGACATACCTAGATGGCATGCTTGGGTGACGATCCGGGTTTCTTGTTTCAATCGGCTCCCACAGAGGAAAAAAAAGGTGTTCCTCCCTTGTGCTGTCTCGGGTAGATCTCTCTAATACGACATGCTCTTTGGGAATTCCTGACGCTCGTTTCGCGGATGTTAACAAGGCATCAGCATGGGACTCGTGCCTGCTTGCGGTTGCGGACAGGACAAGTGGGACTCCCCCCCCCCCTCCGGTGAGCCCGAGGTGGCCATTGGATAAGATCAGAAAACCCAAGGGTACAAGATTCAGTACGCGTGTTCTGCGGTTTGGCAACACCAATTCAACCAACGGAAAAGAAACTATGGCGCTGCACACGAAGATATTTCCTTTGTTTCGGGTCATTTTTTAGGTTATTTTCTCTTTTGGTGGGAATCATGAAGCAATGGCGGGTATTTCCGGTTCGAAAGGTGAAAACTATTTCCGTTGTCGAGAGATTTCTTTATCGGATGTGTAGAATCAATTTGGTTGACACTAAAGTCTAGTTTATGAAGAGGACCCAGTGTCAGGGGCGAAACGTTGGTGCTATTTAAATTTAGACAATAAACTTGCCGAAAAGGTAAAGAAATTATCATTTATTGAATAAAAAGTACGATCGAAAAATCATGGATGGAAATTACCTGTCTATATCAGAAAAATCCAAATCAACTTCTGGCGATGAAAATTTGGTACTCGATATTAAAACTCCAAAATTAAGGGTCGCGGGGTTTAAAATAATGCTCATGAGGATCAGAATAGGGGACAGAAGGATCAAAATAAGAGTCACGAGGGTCAGATTAAGGGTCATGAGGCTCTGCATAAGGGTCACAAGTGTCAGATTAAGGGTCACAAGGGCTAGAATAAAGGTCCAAATCAGTGCAGAAGGATCAGATTAAGGGTCACGTGAGTCGGGGTAAGGGTCATGAGGGTCAGAGTAGGGGTCACGAGGGTCAGATTAAGGGTCATGAGGCTCAGCGTAAGGGTCACGAGTGTCAGATTAAGGGTCACATGGGTTAGAATAAAGGTCTAAATCAGTGTCAGAAGGATCAGATTAAGGGTCACGTGAGTCGGGGTAAGGGTCATGAGGGTCAGTGTAGGGGTCACGAGGGTCAGATGAAGGGTCATAAGACTTAGCATAAGGGTTACTGAGGCTCAGCATAAGGGTCACAAGAATCAGATTAAAAGCCACAAAGGTCAGATTAAGGGTCACAAGGGTCAGAATAAAAATCATAGGGGTCATATGCGGATTATATGGGGTCACATGGGGGTTGGCGAGTGGAGCGAGCAGCGCGCATACCTCCCTGGTACTAAAAAAAAATTGAAATTCAAATTTAAACGAAAATAATTTCACCGATGAATCTAGTCGTCGACTGAGTTCGTCATCAAGCAGGTGAAGAAGGCCAAGAGCTGTCAAATTATCAAGTACCCTGATGATAGACCTCTCGACTGGCGCAATCGAAAACACGAAAATATTGGTGAGACGTCAGTGATTTAATACTTGCACATAACGTCAGGTGCAGCAATTGAGAGGTTAAATACCCGAAGACTGGCTTCTCGAGGGGTAGTAATACTCTGGACAACAGCTTTATCCCACTCTCTAACTGGGGAAAAACCCATAACCTGTGCATTTATCGTCCCTTCGCATGCAGCCCGGGTTTTCCAAACGCCTTAATCTCCTCTCCAGCATTGAAACTATAGGTACCCCATGGAGAATCTGTTTTACAGCCTTTCCCGGGGGCGCCTACTCATTCTCCACCTGGTCAAGAGAGAGGTGCGGTAATCGATGCTACGGACACTCCTCGTTGTGACAAAACGGTAAAATTCCCGTCCCCCTTGGCCCAAAAACGGTGTTGAACAATAATTCCGGAAAAACGCGTTGGTCACGCTCTCTTGACAAACTATTTTACGTACCTGAGGGACAAGTGGCTGGGGATTCTCTCAAAAAGGTCTCAGAGAAATTGTCTTTCCGTTCGAGGTACAAAAAATTGACACCCGGCAGAAGTGAAACTTTATAAACAGAGGAACATGACAAAAATTCTTATTTGTGAAACCGATTTATTGAAGAAAATACAAATGGCTGATCTTCATTGTGAAGAGATGAAGCAAAAAAAATAATTTCCAGAAACGATATTTAAATCTCTCAAAATCACTCTATTCGTGATTGCAGAGATCAACCGCTGCGCGAGCCACAAGTCAATCACGTGACCCCGAAAATATATGGCTGCCGCGTGAACAGCTGATCATCGAGGCGAGACTGGCATTCTTATATTTCCAACTCCTTATGAGCGCCGATTACGAAGAAAATATAAGAAGTCAAAACGTAGCCAAACCATATACAATAATATAGAAATTGAGAAGTTGCCCTCAATTAGATGAATTTTAATATTCCAAAAAATCTGTATCACTTTCCCTTTGTCCCAGGTGACTAACATACACTCACCAACATGTGAGAGCCCCCACAAAACACCATGATATCCCCTTCTTGAAATGTACTTGAGCGTCGTGAGCCATTAACGATCGTAACAGATTTTGCGCGAGTGAGGCCCTTATTTGAGAAGGGTTTAAGAAGGAGAGAAATACCACAGAGAAGAAGTGGTTGGACAGTCTGGTACGAGGTCGCGACATCGTGACCAAACGGGCCCCAGCCACTGATTTACATATTGTCCACCTCGAGGCGGGGGAGAAGACTTCACCTCTTTATTTCTTTTTTTAATGCCATAGGAGTTCCATAATAGCATCCCAGATCCAGATCCAAGTGTCTGTGTATGTACGTTGGGGTCCTGGAGCGTCTCCCAAGGTGCCACCAACGTCGATCTTCGGTTCAAAGGTTTAAAACTCCAAGGAGTTGGGACGATATTCACACATTTTTCGAGTGAAACTTGTTCAGGGGCTCTAGTGCATGGGGAAACCGCCACGGCAATTGTGACGTTTGTACTTACCTCTCTTCCTCTCCGTTGATATTCCATGTTGACCCTGATGAACATGTATTCATCACAAGAATGGGTGTGTTCATGATTGGCTTTAGCAAGTGAATTTATATTTATTTAACGCAAGATTGGGTTGTCACGAAGTCCCGGGAAGGGGTGAAAACAGGCAACTTCTGAAATTTTCAGACCTCTTCAATGTGAAATCGCGTCTGGGTCTCGTGCGCAGCCGTAATAAGAAATGGATCCAAACATTTCGATGCATACACCCAAAAAAAAGTACTTCTCACCTGTACCGACCGGTACTTGGGGAAAGTTCACTTTTGAAAAGTTCTAAAAATACTCGTCCCAAGTACATTTTGTATCCTTGGGTGAAGTACCACATCTGTCGATCGAGTAGCAATGGTACTGGAAGGAAGCAGCTTCACTACTTTCTGCCAGTACTTTTAGTACTTTTCACAAGTACCAAAGGTACTAGTGAAAAGTAATTTTTCAACTTGTCTCAAGTACTTTTAGGATTTAATTTCAGTACTTCCAATTGATTACTTTATTGTGAAAAGTAAATATTATTACCGGATGGAATGGGCTTTCTTACGCATTTTTGTAAATAGAACTGTTCAGCAGAAAATATTTTGTAGGAAAAAATCAATAGATTGCGATTTCTATGGATGCTTTCGAGAGTTATTGGTATGCTTTCCAACCTGCAAAATTTCAATTTTGTTGAGGTTTTACGATTTATGTTGTTATCAACATTTAAAAGCCTTCGAAAAATTGTTTTCAATTTCTTTTTTAATATTATTACTCACAAAAAGGAAATTATTTGGATTTTTGAATTTTTTACGAAATTCGGTTTTCAGAAGAGGTAGAAAAACATTTTTGAGTTCTTATACTCAACTTATATTGAGTTTATTTGGTACTTTTGAAAAGAACCAGCCAGGTACTCAGTACAACTAATTTTACTGTACTAATTTTTTTTTTTTTTTAGTATTTTGTCGCAAGTAACAAAAGTACTTGTGACAAGTACTGAGGTACTTCTCACCAGTACACAGGTACTTGACCCACGATACTTGCATCAAGTTGTTTTGTAACTTCGAGGAAGTACAAAAATGTGCCTTTTCCCCAGAAACCCCTTGGTACCGGGTACAAGTACTTTTTCTACTGATCAAAAGTAATTTTTTTTTGGGTGTATGCTTTCCAACCTGCAAAATTTCAATTTTGTTGACGTTTTACGATTTATGTTGCTATCAACATTTAAAAGCCTTCGAAAAATTGTTTTCAATTTCTTCTTTAATTTTATTACTCACAAAAAGGAAATTATTTGGATTTTTGAATTTTTTACGAAATTCGGTTTTTAGAAGAGGTAGAAAACCATTTTCGAGTTCTTATACTCAACTTATATTGAGTTTATTTGGTACTTTTGAAAAGAACCAGCCAGGTACTCAGTACAACTAATTTTACTGTACTAATTTTATTTTTTTTTATTTCATTTTTTCTTTTTAGTATTTTGTCTCAAGGAACAAAAGTACTTGTGACAAGTACTGAGGTACTTCTCACCAGTACACAGGTACTTGACCCACGATACTTGCATCAAGTTGTTTTGTAACTTCGAGGAAGTACAAAAATGTGCCTTTTCCCCAGAAACCCCTTGGTACCGGGTACAAGTACTTTTTCTACTGATCAAAAGTAATTTTTTTTTGGGTGTATGCTTTCCAACCTGCAAAATTTCAATTTTGTTGACGTTTTACGATTTATGTTGCTATCAACATTTAAAAGCCTTCGAAAAATTGTTTTCAATTTCTTCTTTAATTTTATTACTCACAAAAAGGAAATTATTTGGATTTTTGAGGTTTTTACGAAATTCGGTTTTTAGAAGAGGTAGAAAACCATTTTCGAGTTCTTATACTCAACTTATATTGAGTTTATTTGGTACTTTTGAAAAGAACCAGCCAGGTACTCAGTACAACTAATTTTACTGTACTAATTTTATTTTTTTTTTTATTTCATTTTTTCTTTTTAGTATTTTGTCTCAAGGAACAAAAGTACTTGTGACAAGTACTGAAGTACTTCTCACCAGTACACAGGTACTTGACCCACGATACTTGCATCAAGTTGTTTTGTAACTTCGAGGAAGTACAAAAATGTGCCTTTTCCCCAGAAACCCCTTGGTACCGGGTACAAGTACTTTTTCTACTGATCAAAAGTAATTTTTTTTTTTGTGTATCGATATTATATTACTGGGATAATGAGGAGTCGAAATATAAGAAACCGGAAAAATATACTGAATGAGAGGTTTTATCGTCCTCTCTACATAAAATGAAAAGTTATTATACGGATGCATATAACATCAGAGCGTTCGGCATAACGAGGGGAAAAAATATAAGAAATTGAATAAATAGAAGAAATCAGAAAAATATGAGAAATGGGAGGTTCCCCTCTCCTAGCTGTACGAAACCAAACAAATCACTTCAGTCCCTCACTACAATTTCCCGAATACTCCCCAAAAGCATTCTGGCCTCTGGTACACACCTGTTCTCCCCTTAAGTGCATTCACGCCTAAATCGTGTTAGACCCGCAGGTAAGATAACCCAACAGCCCGATTTTATGACTTCTGCGACCATCAGTCGCACGTAAATTCTCGGGGGCATTATGGGAAGAGCCGAAAACTCTCGTAAGAGCTTCATCCCCGAGTGTTCCCATGGCATTTTGCGAGATTGCGCACGGCCAAACGCAGTGTGTGTCCAAAGAGCAATCCCTCTTCTTTTTTCTTCTCGAGCGTTCGCGTATCAGCCAGCAATTAGCCCGTTAAAAGTGTTCGTGTGTTCGCCGACAGTATCTCCGCGGGGCCCCTCCCACTCACCATCGGGTGGACTTTTATCGCGCGACAAAATGCATCTCTTTGGATTATTCTTTTTTTTTGGAATACAGCTGTCTGAAACAAAATGTGCGGTGACCACCGCCGGTGTGTCGGAGGACCCTGAGCGAGGCCAATGCCATTTTTGGACTTGATACCGGGTGAGGGGGGTGGGGGGAGGAAATTTCCATACTGCAGACATCGTCGGTCACCATCTCCAGCCTCCTTTCCGTTTTCATTTTATTTTTTCCCCATTTTTTTCCCTCCATTTTTATTTATTCATTCCATTTTTTTAGCCTTCGTTTTCCCTTTCCGTTTGGGTGGACCTGCGTCTCCATGGCAAATGCTTCTGAGAAGTGGCAACGCGGTTCCCACGAACGACTCGGCTTTTCTCTGAAGCGAGAGGTTTAAAGATTTACCGGAGGAATCCACGGTCTACCTAGAAAAACTGGATTTCCCCCGGGATTTCAAAATTTTTAGATCATTTTCATGGGTTTGCGGGGAGGATTGCGGGGGAATTGAGCGAGAATTGGCCGCACTTTTGGCGAGATTGTTAGCGCACTGCCATTAAGACCCGTTAAAGGATACTGAAAATACACACGAACCGACAGGGTCCATCCCCCCTTCGCCCCCTCGCCCCCGAGAGCACATCCTGTTTGGCTAACAAGGCGAAATTAGTCGTGAAATAAATCTAGGTTGTGTTTCAGTAAACGTGTGCGCCCGAGTTGAATTGGTGGGGGGAGGCGAAGGGGTTAGGGGCGGAGGTGGATGGAACCTATTAGCGCGGCAACGCCCCTCAATCAGCGGCAGTTAACAACGACTGTGTGCCATCCTCTCTTCGGCAGGATCATAAAAGCATATGTAGGGAAAAAAGATTTTGAGCGATAAAAACATTGGAAATTATGTTTTCGGTCTCGTTACGGGTTTAATCGGGGTGTGAAGGACGTGATTGAAGGGGTGATTGGTCGTACAGAACGACTTACCTGCGATGTTGAAGAGTTTGAGTAGATTCTAATTTCTAAATGGGTTAATATCCATTACCCCCTGGAGCTGCGGAATTTTTTCGCTTGATCATTCCAATTCTCTTTGACTTTGTTCAATGTCTGATGAAGATGGTTTACAATCATCATCCGCCCCGCATTTGTGTCGCGCTGTAATAGAGATATATTAATTATTAACGCAACCCCGACGAAAAACGCGCGTTTATTGTAAACTCGCTTTTACGACATCAGTCGCATTATAGATCGCGTCTCTGAGATAATTGAAAAGGTGGGTTGAGATCACATACACAAACGATTTCCTTCTCAATCCCCAGTGGAGAGTATCTCCAACAAGCAAATCTAAGGAAAAAAGATTTTGAGCGATAAAAACAGTGGAAATTATGTTTTCGGTCTCGTTACGGGTTTAATCGGGGTGTGAAGGACGTGATTGAAGGGGTGATTGGTCGTACAGAACGACTTGCCTGCGATCACATACACATTCGGAGGTTCTGGGTTCGATTCCCGCCTGGGGCTGCGGAATTTTTTCGCTTGATCATTCCAATTCTCTTTGACTTTATTTAATGCCTGATGAAGATGATTTACAATCATCGTCCGCCCCGCATTTGTGTCGCGCTGTAATAGAGATATATTAATTATTAACGCAACCCCGACGAAAAACGCGCGTTTATTGTAAACTCGCCTTTACGACGTCAGTCGCATTATAAATCGCGTCCCTGAGATCATTGAAAAGGTGGGTTGAGATCACATACACAAACGATTTCCTTCTCAATCCCCAGTGGAGAGTATCTCCAACAAGCAAATCTAGGGAAAAAAGATGTTGAGCGATAAAAACAATGAAAATTATGTTTTCGGTCACGTTACGCGCTTAATCGGGGTGTAAAGAACCCGATTGAAGATTCTTTTTTCCTTTATGCAATACCTAATGAATATGGTTTTCAATCATCGTTCGTCCCACGTTTGCGTCGCGTTGCAATAAATAGAGATGTATTAATTACCAACGCAACGCAGATGAAAACGCTCGTTTGTTGTAAACTCGCCTTTACGCCGAAAAGTCCCGGAATCGCGCGTTATCTCCCCGATTTTCTGGTAGGCAAGTATCGCCAGCCCATAAAACGTGTAAAACGTACCAGTAAAAATGTTTCGAGATAATTTCACAAATGTTTAGTCGACCCAGTCGCATTATAGATCGTACCCCATGACATCATTGAAAAGGTGGGAATCCGTGTTCCAGGCTTGTTCCTCAAGACAGGTTGAAATAACACACACAAACGATTTCCATCCCAATCCCCAGTCGAGAATATCTCCAAGATAGCAAGAAGGACAGAGTCGTACAATTCTACAAGTGAAAAAAAAGGATGCGTCGCTGCGGCGTCGGTGTTGGCGGCGGAAAGGCAGGTAGGCGCACGTTCGACGATCGGATCTCATGCGGCGAAGGTATGAATGAGTCGTGAGAAGGAGAGCCCCGAAAAAAAAAAATACCCCAAAGCGCTCCCATGAATGGTCTTGGGAAAAGTGCGACGTTCCCGCGCGAAGGTTCGACGACGACGCGGTGGATCTCTCTTTCGATGTCCTGTGTGATCCCCTTCTTGGCCGAGAAACTCCTGAGAAGACAGCGCACTGGGGACTACCAAAAATGAATATCGTCTAGTTCCCAATGTAGCCCCCCGAGGCCCGAATACTTCGGCTTCCTTTCAGCTTTGGATAAAAAAAAATCGCCCTCGTTGTAATTAGGACAGTGCGCCCGCATGAATTTCGCTTTTGCTCAGTGCCCTCCCACCCCTGCTTTATTATTTCGCCAAAGTCCGAGGCTTCACTGCCCTATCATTCGCATTCCACAGTGAGACAAAAGGCCATTCTGCATATTTTGTATTAGTGGAGATTGTGGGCATTCTCTTGGCGATATTAGTGTTCACTAATTCGCGGGAGTGCGAATTAGACTCCCTTGGAGGAGGGAGGAAATACCTGGATGTTGATGTCAATGAGTGACAGTCATTGTTGAGAAGTTGGGAAAAATAGGATGAGTTGGCGGTCGGTGCGAGCTACCGCTGGCGAGATTGTTGGTCGCGGCGACATCGCGGTGGGCTTCAATTAAAGGTGAATCCGCAACGAAAGTATCGCCGGGCCAATGCAATCACCGTTTTCTGTTAATTGCATGCATTGAATGATGGTTTTCAACAATGGCAAACATTGCATTGAGCTTACGACGCATTTATCTCCTTAAGGTGAGTCCACAATGAAATGATCGTGAGATCAACGTAACGCTTATAATTATCGAAATAATCGAAAAACTGTTGAACGAGGGTTTTGACAATTGTACGCATCGCATTACGCTCCCAACGCGATGATTGCGACAACGCCTTAAGGCGAATCCGCAATGAAAGTATCGCAAAGCCGATGCAATGCCAGTAATTTTCAAAA
The DNA here is from genome assembly GCF_001412515.2 of Diachasma alloeum. Classification (NCBI taxonomy): domain Eukaryota; kingdom Metazoa; phylum Arthropoda; class Insecta; order Hymenoptera; family Braconidae; genus Diachasma; species Diachasma alloeum. Next base: position 1,618,962 of record NW_021680357.1, read on the forward strand.
TAATCGTAAAAGTTGGATAATTGTCCTCAACAATTGCACGCATCGCATTAAGCTTCCGACGCGTTCATTGCGAAATTTCTTAAAGGCGAATCCACAATGAAAGGATCGCACACCCAACGTAACGCTTATAATTATTAAGATAATCGAAAAATAGTTGAACGAGGGTTTCAATAATTGCACGCGTCGCATTAGGCTTCTAACGCGATGATTGTGATAAGTTCTTAAGGCGAATCCGCAATGAAAGTATCGCAAAGCCGATGCAATGCCAGTAATTTTCAAAATAATCGTAAAAAATTGGATAATTGTCCTCAACAATTACACGCATCGCATTAAGCTTCTGACGCATTCATTGCGAAATTTCTTAAAGGCGAATCCACAATGAAAGGATCGCACACCCAACGTAACGCTTATAATTATTAAGATAATCGAAAAATAGTTGAACGAGGGTTTTAATAATTGCACGCGTCGCATTAGGCTTCTAACGCGATGATTGTGACAAGTTCTTAAGGCGAATTTATAATGAAAGTATCGCGGAGCCGATGCAATGCTCGTAATTTTCAAAATCATCGTACAAAAATTGGATAATTGTCCTCAATAATTGCAAGCCTTGCATTAAGTTTCCGACGCGTTAATTGCGATATCTCCGTAAGGCGAATCCACAATGAAAGGATCGCGAGCCCGACGTAATGCTTATAATTATTACGATAATCGAAAAACAGTTGAATGAGGGTTTTAGCAATTGCACGCATCGCATTAGGCTTCCAACGCGATGATTGTGACAACTCCTTAAGGCGAATCCACAATGAAAGTATCGCAGGGGCGATGGAACGATCGTAATTTTGAAAATCATTGAAAAACAATTGGATAATTGTTCTTAACAGATCCCCCCATTACATTACGCTCCCGACGCGTTAATTGTGTAATCTCCTTAAGGCAAATCCGCAATGAAACAATCGCAGACAATCCATAGCTTGCAAAATTACCAAAAAACAATTGAATAATTCCTCTCAATGATTGCGGACATCACATTAAGCTTCCGACGTCTTAATTTTGAAATCTCCTTAAGGCGACTCCACAATGAACGACTGACAGGTTCACCGCAACCCCTGCAACTGCCAAAATAATCAAGAAATCATTGAATGATTTTTCCACTCCTCCAGAATTTTTTGCACTCCCCCGTACGTCATCAACCCCATCAATACCGATAATTGGAAAATGGCGCCAACTTGGCATCCCAGAAAAATCCGTCCCAACCAATGTTAATGGCCAGTTAAAACATTGACACCTCAATGATGGAAGGGGCCCCACCTGGTCGAAAGGAGGGACGAGGGCTCATGTTGAGGCTCAGAGGGGAATACCACAGGGATATGTCAAACAAGAACGAATGGGGAATGTATTGCACGGCCAGGGCGATGACAACGAGCTAACAGCGTTGGTAAACATGGCGGCACGGGACAGAGGCCGTCGGGCACCGTGATCATGTACTAACTCGTTTCCTCTCAAACACTCTCGGGTTCAACATCTTATAAACGTCACGGATCATGGGAAAATGAAGTCTTTCGGGTTTGCACCGAAAATACCTGGGATCCAGGTAACAGATGTACATTATTTTTGTTGACAATTTAGGATTATTGTGGGAGATGGGATTTTGAGGTCAATAAATAGACTGTTGAAGGCTGTTTATCGATATTGAACGGTCTTTGGTTTAATATGATACAACAGAGCGGGCATTCTGAGAGGAGGGGCCCTTATACATATTACATATCCACATATATAATAATAATTTGTAGTTTCAATTTTTGCATAGTTTCTTTCCGTAAGTTTATATCGGAATCTCTTTATATACAATATATACGATTTAAGCGATTGATTGACAATTAAAATTACAATTTTTTTTGTCGAGTTTCTCCTTCACATAATTCATTTCTTTATACGTTTAGTCACATTTATTTGTTGCGGGTTATTATGAAACTGACTCTGTTGTGTTTTTAATTGACTAATAATTGATTTTTTATTTACACCGGCGATTACGGAATTTTTAATGCATAATTTTGTTCTATATTTTGTATTTATAAAGATGGTAATAGTACTAACAACATCGCTGGTCTTGTAATTTTGAAACGTACGATTTTAATGTGGGAATTGTAATCTCAAACAATTAGGTAATTAATTGTAATCAGACAGGTCAACGCTGCTGCTTCTTGTGGCGCCTAAATTACTGTATAAATTATAAAATTAAAAAAAAACATCAATACGAGTTAAGAGTCGATTGATCGGATATTGAATACTGGTGTTACAATAAATTAAATAATAGTGATATTGGTTTACGATGGAATATAATACGCTTGCGATGCTTATCACAGACACGAGATGATCGAGTCTGGGATGCATTGGGAATGTACATCTCAGACCTTTATTTTTCGTGCTTAATGAGTTGATTGATGAGTGATCCGGTGTTTTGAGAATTATCGGATGAACATAAGCTCGTCGGGATATGATGAAATATTCGTTGATTGATCAACATTTTTTAATGTAATATTGCTAAGGTGGAGTAGAGTAGATTAAGTCGTCTCTCTAGGATGAAATGAATGCGTGAATTTTATAAATAGTTTATGATGGATGACAGCAGCAGCGCGACTTGATGAATTCATGAGGGGACGGATATTTTACAGATAATACTAGTGTCTTAAATTAAGACATGGGACGAAACGTTGTCTTAATAGTGTCTTAAATTACGAAAAAAATTTCAAAAATCTTGAAATGAGACGGTTTTTTTATTTAGTGGTCAAATTTAAGACATGTGTTTGCATAGGTCTTAATTTAAGACATAAGACGCGGAATAATGGCTTGAAGTTTAAGCCTCCAAATTGGACTATACTCTCACAATTTAAGACATTTCATCACTTTTGAAACAACTGCTCTTTTCGGTATACCAAAATCGTCTTAAATGTCCGTGCTTAAACGAATTAAAACAGTCTTAGCCCAAGGCATTACCACTTCTGGTGAATTGAACCCCTTTTTCTCCCCAAAAATGGAATTTGGAAGTATGAATTCGTGAGGGGGAGTTTCACTCAAAAAACCAGTATCTTAAATTAAGTTATGAAGCAAAAAAATGTCTTAATAGTGCCTTAAATCACGAGAATGTTTCCAAATGTCCCAAAAATTGGATGTTTTTTTTATCATTTGAAACGCTTTTGAGTGTCTTAAAACTCAAAATTCCACAAACCAATGTTTTAAAAGGTCTTAATTTAAAACATGAAATTTAAGCCTCCAAATTGGAGATTTATACTCTCGCAACTTAAGACACTTCATCACTTTTGAGGCAACTGTTCTTTTGGGCATACAAAAAACGTCTTAAATCTCCGTGCCTAAACGGATTAAGACCGTCTTAACCAAAAGCATTACCGCTTCCGGTGAATTAATCCCCCCTTTTCTCCCCAAAAATTGAATTTGGAAATACCAATTCATGAGGGGAGGGTTCACTGACAAAAACCAGTGTCTTAAATTAAGATATGAAACGAAATAATGTCTTAATAGTGTCTTAAATCACGAAAATGTTTCCAAATGTCCCAAAATTGGATGATTTTTTGGTGATTTCAAACGCTATTGACTGTCTTAAAGTTGAAAACCTCAAAACCCGATGTCTTAAAAGAGCTCAATTTAAGACGTAAAACACGGAATAATATCTTGGTCTCAAATATGTCTCAAGATACCTTTTTTAAGCCGGAAAATAAGACTTTAGGTCGAAAAGACATGGATGTCTTAAAATTTAAGCCTCAAGACCCTTTACCGAAAACGTCTTAAATTACCGTACCTAAACGTATTAAGACCGTCTTAATTCAAGCCACTAGCACTTCCTGCGAATTCCCCTATTTTCCCCCCACAAATTCAATCTTCAATTAAATGAAGAAATCGGGTCGGGAATACAGAGTGTAAAGCCTTTACAAAAATAAAATAAATAATCTGAATAAATACAAGTACACTTCTACACTTAATTAATAAATATTAATTATAATTAAGTTGTGTATACGAGAGATTCCTTGAGAATTACGAGGGCTCAATATTTCGCACGCGTTAATTTCACATTCTGTCTCTAAGGTAAAGAAAGCGCGAAACACTGTGTACGTGTTTTGTATATATCTATATGAGAGTGTGTGTACAGGTTAGCTGGTGATTTTTTTACATTTTTTTTTACCGCGTGAATAAACCCAACTGCAGAGCCAGGGTTCTCTCGTACACCCCGGTCAAATACGTGTTGGCAATGCCCTTCTTTCACTCTCTGTCTTTGTTCCTTCAAACATAATCATTTTATTCTGTCCCTCATTCCAAATAAATAATATACAAAACCGCGTTAATTATTTTGTTTAAATGTAAATGAATATAAAATTTTGTTACCTACGTAAAACTTGAGATTTTCAGAATAAATGAAATAAAAAAAATCAGTCCGACACGTGTTATTAAAATGTTAAATTCTTGCACACGGAGAATAATAAAAATTTGTTAATGACGATAAATAGGATCAGCACTAATTGGGGCTAAAACTAGTGCTAGAATCTGTCGGAATCATTTGAAATTTATCGAACCCGACTGTTTTTAATTTAAAATTCCGGAAAATCTCAGATGATGAAAAATCATGTAAATTTTTCGATCATCGAATCCTTTCGTACTCAATCATTGTTTAAAAATTTCCCTTCACACGAAAAAATGTTCAGTATTGATAAGTGTACGGGGTGTTAATACGTGAGTTTTGTGTAGAGTTGTAATGCCACCATTTCAAAAATGGCCTAAAATTAACTAAAAGGATAATTAGATTGAGAATAGGCGGAAAACCGGGGGGTGGGGGCGGCGGGCGGAAATTCTAACGACTCACCAATTTTTTTTTTCGTTCCCTACTAAATTACACGGATTCTATCGTGAGTTATACATATAATATGTACAGTTCCATTTGCACTTCGAAGAAGACTGATTGTACGTTTGACGCACGGTATGGTATTGGCCTTCGGATGCACAACCTAGAGACAAAGAATTTTCATGACTATATAAGGTGGAGATGAAATACGCGCGATTTCTTCATAGCCAGGGCCATATTGGAACTCCTGCGGAGAATTTCGAAGCATGAAAAACGAGTGGAAATTATTATTTTCTTGAAATGGCTTAATTTATGACATGAGGATTGAAAAAATATGCATCAAGGTTTAAGACAACACATTCAAGACATTCATTTCGTCAGATAAATGTCTTAGAAGTGGAGATGAAGTCGTCTTAAGACAGCCATGTCTTAAATTAACCCTCGATTTAAGCCTCAATTTTGTGGTATCAAAAAATTGATATTCGCACCCCAAATTTTCGGAGCATGAAAATCCGACTAACATGATCATTTCCCTTGCGCTCGAAAACAGTGTCTTAAAATGTCTTAATTTAAGACGTGACGATAAAAAAATGTATCAAGCTTTAAGACAATGCATTTAAGACATACAGTTCATCGCACAAATGTCTTAAAAGTGGAGATGATGTTGTCTTATAGCAGTCATGTCTTAAATTAAGCCACGATTTAAGCCACAATTTTCTGTTATCACAAGGTTGATATTCCTCCCGCAATTTGGAGCATGAAAATCAGATTGAAATTATTATTTCTCCTGCACTGAAAAATAGTGTCTTAAACTGTCTTAGTTTAAGACATGACAATAAAAATATGCATCACGCTCTGGAACAATGCATTTAAAATATTCATTTGATCGGACGAATGTCTTAAAAGTGGAGATGAAGTTGTCTCAAAGCAGTCATGTCTTAAATTAAGACCTAATTTAATCCCAAATTTTCCGGTTTCAAGAAAAATAATATTTCCACCGCAAATTTTCGGAACACGAAAATCCGATTAAAATGATCATTTCCCATGCACTGAAAAATAGTGTCTTAAACTGTCTTAATTTAAGACGTGGTGATGAAAATATGCATTAAGCTTTGGGACAACGCATTTAAGACACTCATTTAATCAGACGAATGTCTTAAAAGTAGAGATGAAGTTGTCTCAAAGCAGCCAAGTCTTAAATTAAGACCTAATTTAATCCCAAATTTTCCGGTGTCAAGAAAAATAATATTTCCACCGAAAATTTTCGGAGCACGAAAATCCGACTAAAATGATCATTTCCCATGCACTGAAAAATAGTGTCTTAAACTGTCTTAATTTAAGATGTGATGATAAAAATATGCATTAAGCTTTGGGACAACGCATTTAAGACACTCATTTAATCAAACGAATGTCTTAAAAATGGAGATGAAGTTGTCTCAAAGCAGCCAAGTCTTAAATTAAGACCTAATTTAATCCCAAATTTTCCGGTGTCAAGAAAAATAATATTTCCACCGAAAATTTTCGGAGCACGAAAATCCGACTAAAATGATCATTTCCCATGCACTGAAAAATAGTGTCTTAAACTGTCTTAATTTAAGATGTGATGATAAAAATATGCATTAAGCTTTGGGACAACGCATTTAAGACACTCATTTAATCAAACGAATGTCTTAAAAGTGGAGATGAAGTTGTCTCAAAGCAGCCAAGTCTTAAATTAAGACCTAATTTAATCCCAAATTTTCCGTTATCAAAAGAATTAATATTTCCACCGTAAATTTTCCCACTTAACCTCGAATTCCCACAGCCGCCATTTTGTTGTGCTCCAGAAATGAACGAGACCGCCATATTATTCCGAATACAATGATGCAACCCAATGTCTCACGATCCAGGCCACCAAACACCAATGGCTCGCCATTGTCAATCAGTCTAAAGCTATCAACATAATTAATTTACTCATTAAGATAGTAGGGCCTCCAGACGTTTCAATGACAATTTTCTTAAGTAACCGAGTCGTCGTCTGGTCCCCCTTCGCCGGCCTCCGCCTTGCCGTCCTCAGGATTTAACAGCACGACTCAAATGTCCGAACACCTCTACAACGTATTCCAAAGCATTCATGTAGTCACGAAATATCAGCCAGTCACGTAGATTTCTGAATGTCGCTTGTGATGACATTGCACCACGATAATCATTGGACATTGCTTTACGACTGATGTTATTTCTTGGTGTAACACCACGCTCAATCAGGGCAGCCTGCAGCTCACAGAGCACCTGCAACAGCGATGGCCAAACGACATCAGCATAAATCGCACCATCTCCACTAGCCTGTGTTACATTTTTCCCACTCATCGACTGTCGAATGAAATACAAATAAAAAATTCTAGCGAGCCTTCTTGCAATTGTGTTATATTTATGCGTAAACATCTCATCGTGACTTGCGCGATGGACCTATTTCCTACATTTACTCATTCCTCATAATTTTCCGTCTGTACCAGGAATAACTCGATTAGCGACATCTTACGAACGCCCCGAGAATTAAGTTGCAGAGTGCGCGTTCTCAGTGTTACAAATATTTGGTCTATGATCCAATGAATTACCGCGGATCCGGGTGCCCGATGAGATGTTTGCACATCAATTACATAACATGAAATACGTATAAGAAACAGTACGTGGGAATAATGAATAGTATAATTTATTCGTATTACTTCACAAAAAAAAATTTCTTGATTTAATCAGGAGAGATTCTACTCATTTTAAGCATATTTCATGGAATTGGATCCAGTGTTTCCAGAAAATGTCAAGTCGAGTTGGCGATTTGATTCAAGTCGGAAAATACTTGAATCAAGTATTTCTTGTACTTAAATCATGTATCACTCGTACTTGAATCAAGTAATCAAGTATGTCTTGAATCAAGTAATCTAATATCGCTTGTACTTGAATCAAGTATCTTTGGTGCTTGGATCAAGTAGCTTTCGTACTCGAATGAAGAATTTTTTGTACTTGATTGAAGTAGCTTCCCTACTTAAATCAAGTATCTCTCGTACTTGAATCAAGTACCTCTTGTACTTGAAGTAAGCATTTCTTGTACTTGAATCAACGCGATTGCGAATAGACGTCAGTTTTTCATAACACAATTTTATTTTCTAAACAATATGAGTCGAAAACTCGGATAGATTAAATCGTAGTTTACATACTTGGATCGAGTAGACAAAATACTTGAATCAAGTCCCGATCTACTTGAATCAAGAAATTTTTTTTTCTCTTTCTCAAAGATTAAGTTGCGCAATTTGCCCTCTCGATGTTACGAAATTGACTCGATGATCCACTAAATTACTCCGGGTTCAGGCGCCCGGTAAGATGTTTACACATTAAAAAAAAACAATTTCGATTCATTAACTTTGAGATTAACCAAAATTACATGATGAATGAAAATTCTTCTCTTGTGATTTTATGGATTTTTTTTATGCTATCGTTAAATCGGCGAAATTGCTTCCCGTCGGCATTTCGTCCTGCTAGGCCAGCGCTCTGCCATTGTGAAAGCTGACACCAATTCTTTATTGTTATTTTTTTTTTCAAGTCATTAGTTTTTTTTGGGCCTTTGCTTTATTTTATTTGTATTTATCGATTGTTCAGTGAAGCGAAGACTTCAATATTTCAAAGATATTTAGGTTGAAACTTACCGTTTGGAGGCTTGACTCAGTGTCCTTGAACTTCTGGAGGAACTCGAGTCGGTGATCCTCGTGGTCCCAGACTATTTGTTCCAGGCCAACTGCATATGTCTGCATGTACTCGTAGACATCAAGCAGAATATTGTCAAGCTGAGGAGCAAAGCGATGAATTAAAAATTGAACAATCGTCTCGTGTTGTGCGTCAAGCCTAAATGAGTTTTCGAGAAATATCTGCGAATCTAAGAGAGATGGCGAAATTTTTGATAAAATCTTTTTTGTAGCTTTCAATTCGCTCTACGGAAAAGGTTATGACAAAAATTTTGATAGCTGCCTCAGATTCCGAGATGTTCACTGAAAACTGACGAATAGCCAAAATTGACTTAAACCGTTTTATCGTTTCGCTGCTGATTTGGAAAGAGGGCGTAAATATTTGATAGTTCGTGAGAATTTGAAAGGTCTTTTCGAGTTGAAATCCTTCGACGCATGAACTCACTGGATCATGACTTAATGCAAGACTTAATTGTTCAGTAATACATACCATTTCTAATCCCAATTTGCTCAGGTACTCCGGGGCCAGTGGCTCGCCAAGTTGTTTTGGTATCTTATCGGGCCCAGGCAACCAATCATAGTGGTTGTCCTTCCACTCCGAGTGCAGAACGGCAAAGTCGGTGTTAAACGTCTGTTTGATCTGTCGAGGGGAAACCGAAGAGAGAGAGAGAGAGAAAAAAAATTAGTAAAAACGGTCGATCGATCCATTCTCTTGGATGAGGTCATCCATGAGAGGTAGGAGCACATGTCGAAACAAGAGGTCGTGGGCTAAAGTATCGTCTTCCCTCAACAAAACTCGATCCTCAATATTTTTTTTTTGAGACAAAGAAAAATCCCGGGAGGAGAGCACGGCAGTGTTTCGGAGGACCACGGCCACCTCGAAGGGATACCGGACATTTCAGTTGCTATTGCGTAAGGGAAAAAAGGCCTGATCATCGCGAGAGCCGGAATGGGATTAATTATCTTGTCTGGGGAGGCAAATTTCCGAGTAGATTCCGGGTAAAAACAGATTCGAACAATGAGAGAAAATGAATGAGTTCTCAAAGAAGTCTTGCTTGGGCTCAAAAAATGGGCTGATGAAAAAAATTACGAGGAAATGAATTTTTCGATGAATATTTGAAAATGTGAATAATCGCTCTGCTTTCGATAATCGAGAGAAGTTTATCGAGAGATATTTTGTCATTATTATTTCAGCGAAATCCATTTGACTTCAAGTTCCCGAACATTTTGCAATGATTTTATTATTCAAGTTTGCAGGTCTGAATTTGAATCTCGATATTGGACCGTAAGAAAACATTTTAAAAATCAGTAAAAAAAATTAGAATGTTTACTTTTGGGGGAAAATTGATGCAATTTTTTTGTTGTTCAAAATGAAAGTTTTCTTCACGTTATTCAATAGAAAAATATGAAATAAAAGGTGATGATTCTTTTCAAAGTTGTATCTTCATTTAATCATGTTAAAATAAATTTTTGAAAACTGAATCATTTTTTTAAATAAAAATTATTGTAAAAAAATAAATTAAAAAGTGTCCCGTAAATGTTGATATGTTTCTGATTTTTCAGAATTTTTTCAGATTTTAGGACCCTTTTTGACGGCTGAAACCCATGACATTAGAAAGAGATGTTTTTGCGATAAAACTGGCAGGAATGCAAATAAAAATCTGAAAATTTGCATGCAGGCGTATTTCATCATTATAAATAACAGAAAAAATTGGCGATTCAAAATTCGTTGTGGGTATTTTCACCATAATTATTCCGCTAGACCCTTCATAATACTCTGCATCGAACTGCAAAAATGTCTTAATTTCAAACACTAGTTTTTCCAGCGCGAGATGTCGATGATTCTCACGCACTGTTTCCCCGGTTTGTAATCCGGCCGTTGATTTAGTGAAGGCACTTCGGGATTAGTCAGCTGTTGGAGGACGGACTGAAGCCAAATTAACTTGAGGAAAATGAGAGTACGTGGAAATGCAAATCGCTCTGGATCCCGGCGGCTAATCGGTGACTAAACTCACCGTTGGCGAGTCCCTCGTGTGTGCCAGGCGCCTATTTAATTGTGTATTGGCGTGAGGAGGGTTTCAAAGCTGTACTAGAAAGTGGGCAGCGACATGACCGAGAGGATATTGGATAGTTTTGTCATTTTTTGGTTGAAGGTTCTGAAGTATTCGCCGGTTTTAATGAAATTTTCTAAAGTTTTGGAGCAATTTCATGACATCATAAGTCAGCAATTAATTTTTGTTACTAGTTGGTTAAGTTTGTGGATTTTTGTAATAATAGTTCGATTTCTAGGGTAATAGTGTAGATTTAAAGCTTGATAATTGAATTTTTTAGCCCAATAGCCATTATTTTTAACGCAATTGTGGGAAATTCTAGGTCAACGATCAATTTTGATTAGTAATTGATCAAGTGCAAGATTTTTTAGGACAATAATTTGATTTTTAAGGTTGATAATCTAAATTTTTTATTCAATCAACACAATTTTTAAAAGAATAGCTTGAAAATGTTGATCAATATTTCATTTTCCTCATCAATTAAGTAACTTTAAGCAATTTTTCGGTGGCCGAAGCGGCTAGGTGCGAGCCTAGTGTGCGAAAGGTTGAGTTCGATTCCCCGTGGAACCGAGTTTTTCAACCGGAGGCTCCGGCGAGCGGGAGGTCGCTAATATAGTGACCGCCTGTACCGGCATGGGTTTCCTGTGGTTTCCCATGCTACTCCTATGTTCTATAGAAGTGCGAATGCGGTGCAGTGTAGAATCCACAGCCGCATGCATAGGGTTGGATAGGGCCGATTAGCCAATCAGAGGGCAGAAAGGGCCGAAATATAAAAAAAAAAAAGTCAGATTTTCATGACCATAAACTTCGTTGTTAACTTCATAATCTTAATTTTCAGCTTCAATTTCTAGAGCAATAGCCTAAAATCCTAGATTAATAGTCAATTTTTCGTTCGAATTCATCATGTTTAATCAAATTTTGGGACAATGTTAGATTTTTAGAGCAATGATCTTCATTTTTAGCTTGGTAAACTAAACATTCAGCCCAATAACCACAATTTTTATAGCAATCATGCAAAATTCTAGGCCAACAGTGAATTACGACAACAATAAAGGTCTTGAAAACTTCACTCTGTCCTCACCAACTTCAACGAAATCTCCCTAAACCATTATATTCTCCTCTTCACATGCCCACAATTGCCACGCGCCCCAAAAACGAATTATGCAATGTTACACTGCATATTATCCCAAACAATTCATCGAGCCGAGATTCCAACTGCGTCAGCTAGCTCACGGGGATCATTTCACGTCCTCTGTGCACTCTTATCTCGACTCAAGGAATTATTATGATAATACAATGCCTTCACGATGTGCAACACGCCCAATACCACGGTGATAGTTCTTTCGTTCCACCTATCATATAACTGGTAGTAATCCGATGCACCATGTAATTGTGGTGCATTCGAATGTATTAACTGGCATGAATGAACGTCGATCGATTAGGCACTCGAATTTTTTATGCTGGAGGTGTTTTTTTTAAAGGAGCATCGACGGTGGCTCCGATCAGTTTACGTGTGGATTTTGAAAAAAAAAATTGTGTCTGAAGTTGAGACTTTTTCGCAAATTTACGTCATTTTAGTGTCTCAAATTAAAACATGAATTCCAAATTTTTTTCATTTTAAATTTGTGTCACATTTCAGTAGCGAAGTGGTAAAGTGGTACAAGTCAATTTTGACTATTGACCAGTTTTCAATGAATATCTCGGAATCTAAGGGGGACAGCTAAATTTTTGTTATAACCTTTATTGTAGAGCCGGTTGAGAACTACAACAAATGTAGATACGAAAATTCCGCTAACTCCCTCAGATTCCGAACTATTCCTCAAAAACTCAACTGGGGATAAGTCGACTTAAAGCGTTTTACCACTGCGCTACTGATTTGTTTTGACAAATACTTCGTTCATTTTTTTCCAATAATGACTAAACAGTTTTCAAATATCTTGAACTGAGACAGAAAAAATTCCTAAATTTGGTGACTTGTATTTGAAGACATCACGAGAATGTCTCGTCTATCAAACGTTTTTTTTTTAAACGGAAAAAACGTATTTTTAAGCAGATACGATACATTATTGAGTCTAATATCTTAAATTATAACTTCTTAAAGACACTAGTCTTTAAAGTGCATTAGAAAAAATAGTGTCTCATATTAAGACTCTTCTGCCCTCTACTTTAAACTAAAATTTTTCTTTCCCCAAATTAAAGTAATTTTATTGTCTCAAATTAAAACATTAATTCCAAATATTCTGAGTGTTTTACTTTAGGTCTTTTCGTTGTAAACTTATGTCACATTTGTTGTTCCAAATACTTTATTTATTTTTAAACCATTCGAAATTTTCATCATTGGATCTAATGTCTTAAGAATATCCGAGTACTTTGGGCATTTTTCTGAAGTGAAATGCTTTTCTACTTTTGCAATGATAATCAATTTTCCACGATAAAAATCACTTATTCGGAATCGTAACAAATTTATTCATATTCATAATTTCACTAAAAATGAATTTCATGCCTGAAAAAATAACGTTTCCGAAAGTTTAAAAAATTTCATTAATTTATTCATAAACAACGAATGTCTAAAAAATAATAATTCTGTGCAAAATGTAATTTTAATGACGCTAAATATTCATGATTTTTTTCAAATTTGTCTTACGCAACTGTATTCACAAATTTGATAATTGAAAACTGTTAAATCTACAGCGCGATCTGTACCAAACTGTAAAAGACACTTTGATCTCCTTAAATTGAGACGTCTCGAAGCCCCTAGTTTTCACCGAATACCTCTCACCTAAAACAGTCTCTGCCCATAAAAAAAATTCCTAGCGAGAGTTAACCTTGACGACAAAGTCCCGCGAGCGAATTCTCATGTAAACCGGTTATTATTAATAATCCCCCGAAAAAATCTGGATTACGTATGCAAACCGTAACCAATTAGCCGAAAAAAGCGTACGAATATTTTCATCCCGACTCCCTACATTTGCGATTCCCATCACTGTTGTTTTCCAGATAGCCAGACTAAAGGGAGCGCAGGGGGGAGTGAAACACGTCTTTGCGATATCCCGAGGAGAAGCTACTACGGCGGCATGGAATCTCCAGGCCCGATGTACGAGTTGCCGACGTGCTGTATATCCGGTCTGCACTTTAGTATGCAGCCAGAGTAGCCATGTGAACGGTGTGGCCAAAGGACAAGCTGAGTGGGGGACAGCTTCCGATTCTGATTTATTGAAATCTTTATAATTTACCGATCGTTTCATCAAGTCATCAAAAATGAATAATGCAAAAACGAGACTAGAGTGGCTTAAATCAAGCCACCACATCTGAAATTGAAACAGTTGTTCCTATTGAAATGAACCCCTTCGCGCAAAGGAATCGCTGATTCGGTCTATTTTCCACTTCAGAGGATGCTGATGAGCAGAATTGCTGAGCTGACGTCACAGTTCCACCAGACAGTGGGACGCCACAAGTAGTTCGGTATCAGAACACCTGCTGTGCCCTGAGATAACGTATTCCCAAGAAGCTAACAAGAAGCTATCGAGAATACAGCTGGCTATTCTCAACAGCTTCTTACGCTGATTCGAGATTCACAAATAGCTGAAACGGATCCCCCTCCCGATGATCTAATGGGTCACTTGTGGTTCATGGAAGTGAGATGAATACCGCAATGATGCGTTGATCCTTCTGAAGAACTCGGGGTAATCGGAGACTGCTGGAGAGAAGGATATCCTGGTGGTATTCCAAGTTCCAGCAAAGTCCGTTTTGAATGAGTAATCGTCTTGGAAATTCCCATGGCTCTGACCGAAATGAGTGATTGCAGGGGGGACATACCGGTGTAATCAAAACAAAACGCGTGGGGAATAAATTAGAAACTGGGCGATTGTGCTTGCGGTGGGTCGTAAAAGAATGAATAGCGTGCGTGTTACATGTTCACGCTTGGCTGTTGTGATCTACCCCTCGGAATGGATTACGTGAAGGATCATTTTGATGATCTGTTCAGTGGAGATGAGATGGTGGAGGTGGACGGTTTATCCAAATTGAGAAGTTTGAGACAGCAGCAGCTTAAGGTCGTCACCAGTTCAAGACGAATTGGTGAAGGCAGACAGCTGATACAAACTGACAATTTTGAGGGAAGACGATCTCAGATTTGGAATTAATTGGTGATGAAATGAATGTTAGTAAGAGTTAAAAAGTAATGATACTCACGTAATTGTCCCTGAACCCTTCGGCTTGATTGAGAGCAGTTTTCGCTTGAACTGCCACCATGTTCAGCAATTCGGCGTCAGTTAGGGGACCATACTCTGGCTCACCGTCACTCTCCTCTGTTGGCAAGCCTTCGCCACAAGGATTCATCCACTTTTCGGGAGAATTCAGTCGTCTGTTCTCGAGTGTCATTGTTGGTGCACCCTGTACTGATACCACAAACAGGGTCAATAGTAGGCAACCTAACCCTGTAAAGGAGAAAATGAAGAAATTAGTTGAGGATTACGTCAAGGATACTGTGTTGACGTCTGTGTCAAGGGTCACAAGGGTCTCAAGGATGATAAGATCCTTAATAGTCATTTTTTCAACCAAATGAGTCAAGAAGAATCAACTCAAGTGGGCGAATCGTCTCAGACGTCAGGTCTAGAGGAATGCTTCATCTCGACGTTTGCAATCGTCATTGATATAATTTAGCTATAAATAGAAAAACGTATTTCAGTATTGCTGAGAGTCTAACGGGAAGTTTGATCCACCAGAGTGAAAGAAACGACCTCATTTATCAGTCTTTTTGGCTATATAACTGTAAAGGAGAGAATGAACGAATAAGTTAAGGGTCAAGTCAAGTGGACGAAATGTCTCGAACGTCAAAAAGGTCCTTTGTTGACGTCTGTGTCGAGGGTCACAAGGGTCTCAAGGATGATAAGATCCTTAATAGTCATTTTTTCAACCAAATGAGTCAAGAAGAATCAACTCAAATGGGCGAATCGTCTCAGACGTCAGGTCTAGAGGAATGCTTCATCTCGACGTTTGCAATCGTCATTGATATAATTTAGCTATAAATAGAAAGACGTATTTCAGTGTTGCTGAGACTCCAACGGGAAGTTCGATCCACCGGAGTGAAAGAAACGACCTCGTTTATCAGTCTTTTTGGCTGTCTAACTGTAAAGCAGAGAATGAACGAATCAGTTAAGGGTCAAGTCAAGTGGATGAAATGTCTCGAACGTCAAAAGGGTCCTCTGTTGACGTCTGTGTCGAGGGTCGCAAGGATCTCAAGGATGATAAGATCCTTAACAGTCATTTTTTCAACCAAATTAGTCAAGAAGAATCAACTCAAGTGGACGAATCGTCTCGGACGTCAGGTCTAGAGGAATGCTTCATCTCGACGTTTGCAATCGTCATTGATATAATTTAGCTATAAATAGAAAGACGTATTTCAGTGTTACTGAGACTCCAACGGGAAGTTTGATCCACCGGAGTGGAAGAAACAACCTCGTTTATCCGACTTCATTAACTACCTCCTAATGACCAGATGTATCCACCTGGATAAATCTGTAGGATCTCCTCTTCACAGCTATTCTACGTCATTAATTTTTCCTCAAGCACTCGTGAAAACAATCTCTCATAGTTTGTATCAGAGCACTGATACTCAACATGTGAAGCAAGTTGGACTCCTGTCACTTAATCATGGAGACAAGTAAACGGATGAACCGGGGAGTTAAGCACAAGCCAGCATCACGACGTTCCAGTGAAATTCTTGAGAAACCGACTGTTGGCTTTGTCATGACAAAAAAAAAGGTAACGCGTTAACCCAGCTGAAGGGGGCATCATCTTGGACATTGAAGCCCGAGAAGAAGCTGCGGAAAAATGCGATAATGGCGGCACTGTCCTCGCATTACTCTCGACAATTATACCCCATTACTCGATACTCTTTACCAAGACGTGTGCGTTC
This sequence comes from Diachasma alloeum, assembly GCF_001412515.2. Lineage (NCBI taxonomy): Eukaryota > Metazoa > Arthropoda > Insecta > Hymenoptera > Braconidae > Diachasma > Diachasma alloeum. The sequence continues at coordinate 1,635,492 of NW_021680357.1, forward strand.
TCCTTTACCAACCCTCCCTCAACTTCTTATTCGAGATCGTGAGGATGGTTAATTTCCGCGTGTGTCAAGTGTGTAGGAATAACGCGGTGGGGCGACATTGCGGTAGGTCGCGGTGGAAAAATTTAAACGCGCGTTCCGCGGGATTTATTATAGGTATCACACTTGGGTTGGAGGTTGACGGCAAAGGGTTTTTTGAGAATCTCGCGTTCCTGAGGTTCTTGGGGTTCAAAAATAATTGGAGGATTATTTTTTGTGTAAATTTTGCATATGTTGGGGATTGTTGGGAGTGGGGGGTTTACGGCGACGATTTTGGGCTTGATAATGAAAGTGTTTTGCGGAAAACGAATGAAGTTCAAAAATTGGTTAATAAAATTTGTGAAAATTATTACTTTTTGGGGTGAATTTATTACTCTTATCTCAGTCGATAAATTTAATCAGGGTTATAAATTTAATTATGAGTCCACCTTTCCTAGAGTTCCACTGGAATATCAAGGAATTTCGTCATTAAAAATTCAAAATATCGTGAAAAAATCAACGGAACGTTCCATTTCAGTTCCATTAGTCCATGAAAATTGAAATAAATATTTTTTCGATTAACTAAAATTTTATTAAATCCTCACTGAAATTAAAAAAATTACATTTTATAATTTTTTTTCCCTCCAAATCGAATTAGATGAATGCAACCATTTCCAATCATCAAATCACTCAATTAAATTGCGTGAGATTTTTTTTTTTAAATCGTGAATATTCAGCGTTATTAAAACTATATTTTGCACCGAATTATTATTTTTTTAAACATTCGTTGTTTATAAATAAATAATTGAAATTCTTTAAACTTTCAAAAACCTTATTTTTTTCGGCATTAAATCGATTTCTGATAAAATTCTGGATATGAATAAATTTGTTACGATTCCCAAAAATATTATAAATTATTTATAGATTATAGAAAACACTCGTAATTTTCAAAAATTGCAATTTAAAAATCATTTCATCAATCTTCCTCCAAAAGAAAAACAAATGCATTTTTTTTCAGATTTAAAAAATGTTTCCTAACGGTTCAATATCGAGATTCAAATTTAAACCTGCAACGTTTAAATAATAAAATCAAATGGAGCTCGAAAGAAAGCTCTGATGTTCGACTGCAAAAGTAGAAAAGCATTTCACGGGAGAAAAAATAGCCAAAGTACTTGAATATTCTTAATGTCACAGTGTAGTAATAGGAAAAAATGCATGTGAAATAAAACCAATAGAATTCATGAATGAAATCGGCCATAAATTTGAATCTCAAATTGATTGAAATGGGGTGGACAAAACATTCAAAGTGTACGTGCTTTAAACCACTTGTTGAATCGGCTCAACAGGTGGCCACCACCCCTCCTGCCCCTTCCGCCTCGTGCCATTGATGAATAAAATGAGGAACCAAGGTCGTGCATATGCAGCAGTATCGGGGTAACAAGGGGTTAAGTGAGTTTACACATGGAGTTGCGAAATAAAAAATTGTCGTTCAGCAACAATTTCACAAGGTTGACAACACGCTGAGATTGAAGGGCCAGAACAGCCCGACTCTCTTCAAATTTCATCACTCCCAGTTTTTTTATCTAGTGATAATTGTGAATGAGAGTTTCTCTTAATTGCGAAAATCGTTGGTCGAATTATTCAATGAAAAAAGCCAAATCGGTTGCGCGATTAAACGACGACTTCTCGAAAATCGAAGGAAGAAGGTAATTATAGCGGTGTTCGCAATTGATTTGATGCGTGTAAGCAACTTCCCCGGAATAAAACGATGTACATCGTGATGGAATGAAAGACGAAGGGCTCGACAGCAGGCTTTGTTACGTCCGAGTAATAGTCTAATAGTTGATTCGCTTTCTGACATAATGCTGATACTATCGGAAAATCATCTGCGGAAGATTCGCTTTGGGCGAATCTACATAAGAAAACGAGCTTTATTTTGAGACTTATGATTTCTGCTTTACTTTTAAAGTCTCTACTTGATATTTTTAAATGTCTCAAACTTATTTAAGACTTAAAACTTTAAATGGTTCAAACTTATTTGAGACTTTTAAATTTTTAAATGTCTCAAACTTATTTAAGACTTGTAAAACTTTAAATATCTCAAACTTATTTAAGACGTGTGAAACTTTATATGTCTCAAACTTATTTAAGACTTTCAAAACTTTAAATGTCTCAAACTTATTTAAGACTTTTAAAATTTTGAATGACTCAAACTGATTTAAGACTTTTGAAACTTTAAATAACTCAAACTTATTTAAGACTTTTAAAACTTCAAATGACTCAAACTTATTTAAGACTTTTAAAACTTTGAATGACTCAAACTTATTTAAGACTTTTGAAACTTCAAATGACTCAAACTTATTTAAAACTTTTAGAACTTCAAATGACTCAAATTTATTTAAGACTTGTAAAACTTTAAATGGCTCAAACTTATTTGAGACTTTTAAAACTTCAAATAACTCAAACTTTTTTATGATTTTTAAAACTTCAAATGACTCAAACTTATTTACGATTTGTAAAACTTTAAATGTCTCAAAATTATTGTTTCAGAATTTTAAATGTCTTAAACTTATTTAAGACTTTTAAAACTTCAAATGACTCAAACTTATTTAAGATTTGTAAAACTTTAAATGTCTCAAAATTATTGTTTCAGAATTTTAAATGTCTTAAACTTATTTAAAACTTTTAAAAAGTCTTGAATCGAGACTTTCAAGACTCGCAAGATGAGATTTTCAAAAATCTCAAGTCGAGACTGTTAAAAATCTCGCGATTGTATCACGCGATTGAGAAGGGATTCCTGACGCAGCGGGGTGGGGGTTGCCCCCTCATACGGGCTTGAAAAAAGTTGACTCACATAATCATTTGACCCTTAGACCCTGCAAAATCCGCTGATTGAAATTTTCACTGTCGAAAATTCTGCCAGCGCCTGCTTGACTCCTCAGACCGAACCGCGAGAGGAGGTCGCGAGGTGACTAATACGTTCATCGGCTCGCCCGCGAAACGTGACGTCAAGTCACTCTGATATAATGGCGTCGCGGGACGGAGTAGAATAGAAGGCACTGCCTGGATTATTTCCTCTTTGTATTTAGATTGTTTTCTTTCAGGCGGGGAAATGAGAATTTGTCACTTGAGGAAATATCGAGGAGTGGGCGGAGGTAATGTTCTGCAAAAAATACCGCGAGTCTCGGGCATATTTCAATTTTAACTGATGTAGGAAATGCTATTTTAACATATTAATAATTGATTATTTTAAATGATGTAGGAAATGCGAGCAGAACGACCCTCAGGGCCATTTGACTCTTCCGATAATTTTTCTAATTTTCGCCCTCACTCCATTATACAAACAGGTGAAATGCAGAATTTGAAAAACTTTCGTGCAGTCGCATGAAATCAACCACTTAAAGTATATCCCAAGACAATTATTATTTATTAATTTGTATGTATGAAACCACTTTATCAACTCGATCATTGCATTGTTGAGTCAATGAAATAGTTTCATAAATAAAAAAAATGATAATTGCAGGAGAAAAGACAATTCCAAAAGTTCATATAGACACAGGGGTTCCGGTTCTCCTTAAGGTATATCCCAAGACAATATCACTCAAAAGTTAGTCCCTACGGATTTCCGGAAAAAATTCTAAATGACGATGTATTGCATTCTCATAAGTTATTAAATTTTTTCCTCCTCATATGTTGTTGATGAAGGCAACAATTACTGTCTGAATCCAATAAGAAATTATTTGTTAATCAATTGACTGAATTAAATAAAAAATGAATTCGCGAAATTTTCATTTTCTAGAGTTGAATATAATTAAAACTTTTGAATATCTTAAGGAGAAACGGAACCTCCGTCACTATATGAACTTTTAAAATTGTGTTTTCTCCTACAGTTATTAATTTTCATCTATGGAACTACTTTATCAACTCGATCATTGCATTGTTGAGTCAATGAAGTAGCTTCATAAATGAAAAATAATAATTGCGAGAAAAGACAATTCTAAAAGTTCATATAGACACAAGGATTTCGTTTGCCCTTAAGGTATATCCGAAGACAATACCAGCCAAAAGTTAGTCCCTGCGGATTTCCGGAAAAAATTATAAATGACTTGATTTATTGCATTCTCATAAGTTATTAAGTTTTTCTCTCCTCATATATTGTTGATGAAGGCAACAATTACTGTCTGAATAAAAGAATAAACTGTTTGTTAATTAATTGTTTGAATCAAATAAGAAATGAATTCACGAAATTTCCATTTTTTAGTGTCGCCGAAATTATGTCCTAAAAAAGTTTTTAAAAAATTCACTTAATTCATAATTTATTAATCTACCAGGGATTCGTTTTTTAAGAATATCGTAAGGATCGTTTTCTCGTGAGATGGAAAAATTGAGTTCGGGGGTACCCATAACCCCTGTTTGACCTATGCCTCGCGTGCTAGAAGTCCGCATTTCATTATTTATTATCTCCTAAACTGTGTAGTACAGCTAGTTAGATTTTTTTCAATAGCCGGGGAACACTATAAACATTTTCTATGAAAAACATGGGGACAATTGCAAGAAAAACTTATTTGTTAGGGATCAATGAAACCATATTAAATCAGCAATCACTGTGACATGATACTTGCCAGTGAATACCCCGGCTGAGGGCATCCATCCACCCACGTGCCCCGGACTCTCGGTTGAAACACACCTTTGCTCATCATTGTACACTCCAGGTGACACCGTTATTTACGACTTTACGAATTTTTTTAAAAGACTACCCGTTGCGCATCCCTCGCCGATGCCTCCATTTCACGGATAAAACACACCGACAAGCTGTTTCGTAATGATTTATTGGAGGTTTTTGTGCCCCCTTGTGCCTCTAATCACGGTCTTGGTGGGAACTCAAGCCACTGGAGCCATCGGAAATGAATAAACTATTTTAATAATTTGATATTTTCATTTGAAAATTAAGAAAATGCCAAGTTGAGAGAAATTATGAAGAAATTAATAAAAAATACTGCCAACATCAAGGGAAATGAAAAATTTTAAAAACAAAATGACAAAGTATTTGAAAAAAAATTTTTTTTTTTTAAATTACTATAAGTAATTTCTATAAATAATTTATAAATAATCAATTTTCCACGATAAAAATCATTTGTTCGGAATCGTAACAGATTTATTCATATTCAAAATTTTACCGGAAATCAATTTAATGCCTACTAAATAAGCTTTACGAAAATTTGAACAATTCCAATTATTTATTTACAAACACCGAATCTTTAAAAAAAAAATAATTCAGTGCAAAATGTAACTTTAATGACGCGAAATATTGATGATTTTTTTTTCAAATTTGCCTCACGTAATTTAATTGACAAATTCAATGATTGAAATGTTGATAAAAAATGCCGCCAACATTAGAAAAAATAAACATTATTAAAAAATAAATTCTCATCATCAAAAATGAGAAAGTTGATATTGAGACAGAAGTTGTCAGTATTTGAATGCTGAAGACACTAGAGGAGAATAGGGTAAAATGGACCGGCAAGATATTTTTTCCAGCTTCAAAATGACCAGAAAAGTAATTTCTTATTTTTCGATTTCAAAAGTCTGAATTTGAGACTTTCAATGTCAATTTAAGCCTTCTGAAAATCTTCAGTCGACATGTTAAAAAGTTTAATCAATCGATCAAGTCTCAACCTCAAATTTTTCTCAACTGAAATTTTGAAAGTCTCAGCTTGAAAATTTTAAATTGAGATCTTCATTTGAGACTTTCAAAAGCCTCAAAATAAAGCTTCTTTTTTTATGGAAACCCCATTTACCCGAATTATGCCATTCAGCCACTAGACATTGACGTTTTCAGATGATCTATTTTTCCCCCAGTCCCTTTCCCTCGTCTTCGACGGATTTCACACGATTGCAATCCCGAGTGACAGTGACTTCACTCGTAAAATCAAAATGTTCAATAATACCCCATCAATTAGTGATTTAAATTTAAAACTACCGAATTTGGGGCTTCCATTCATGACAGTCTTTAGATCGATGATGAGTGGAACCGACGGGAGATAAGTTAATCGAAGCACGACTCGACGGCTTTTCCGGCCGTTAAAAAGCGCGCCAATCGATTTCCGCCGCGTGGGCGCGCGTGGAAATACGCATGGAATGGGATAATATATTTTTTTCTCCTCATTGCGGCTTCAATTCGCCCGGCTTATCGGCTTTTTTTTTCGGCAATAGTGGGCCTCAGAGCGAGACAATGGGCTGAGTAATACGACTGTTGTAAGAGGTGGCATTCAATTGAGGAAGAAAAATGCTGGAGCACCTTAAAAATTAGCGATACCCTTGAGACACGGCCCGGGGACAATGAGAGACAGTGGGCCATGCTCTTTGTTACGACGGAATATTAATTCGATTTTTGTATAATTGAAGGGGGGTAGGGGGTGAGGGGGGACCTGACTCGATAGTCAATCGTTGTTTTGTCGTTTATTCATTATTTTTCATTTTTATTCATTTGTTTTTTTTCTGTTTAATAATTTTTTTGGAGGACATGCGATTTGGTGAAATATCTCGAAATACAAATTTTTCTTGATTCGATGATAAATAATTTTGAGGATTTTAAAATGTCAAAAAGTTTTCGCCACTTTTTCAAAATCCAAAGTAATTAGAAAATGGGTTTTGCGGAATATCTTAGAATAGAAGCGCGATAACAAAATTTTTGCTAATACATTTTTCGTAGGGAATTTTCAAGGCTACCAAACATGTCCTAACAACTTTTCTCCTATCTCTCATAAATTCAGAGATATCCACAAAAAACTGGTGATGAAAAATAATGATTGAAACGATTAAATCTGAATCAACATTTAGTATTCTCTAAATATCTCGAAATCCGAGTGAAGTATCAAAAAATTGATAATAATTTTTTTTATAGCCCTTGAAATTTCCCACAAAAATTCTTCTAACAAAAATTCACCATCTTCCTTCCATCTAAAAATATTTTTAAAAAACGAGTTTTGAAAAATCCTCGAATTAACAACTTTTCAAATTACCATTTAGTATTCCCTAAATATCTCGAGATCCCAGTAAAAAATGAAAAAATTGATAATGACCTTTTTTATAGCTCTCGAAATTTCCCCCAAAAAATCTCTAAACAAAAATTTTGCCACCTCCCTTCCCTCCAAAGATATCCCCAAAAAACAACCACGTCTTGATTTTCGTGTCAAAAAATCGCCGAATTTTCAAAAAAAAACTTACTCAGCCATGTGTTTCCGCAGGTCGTCCCTCTCCTCCACCTCTTCCCAAGTCTTTTAATCCCATAATCACACGAACAAGTCACCCCGCACTCATCACACTCCCTGTTTCCCCTAGCACACACCCTCCCACCCGCAATCCCCTTTTCACATTTCGAATTAATTGTCCTCGTGTCATCAATAGCCGGTGCCCTCTCAACCCTGTGATAAGTTGTCCTCTGGTCTCTCGTCATAATCTCCTCCATCCCACGTCGATCGAGCACTGTATCCTCACCAATCATGACAGCATGGCAAAACTCCACGAAACCCCACGCTCTCAACTCCCCAAGGATCTCAACCGAGCACTGGTCAACGCCAAAAAAAATCTAATTCACCAAAAAATTAATGAACAGCATCAATTGCCGCCGAATGTCGAGCTGCGTTCTGCACAAAAGTGTCAAAATGTCGCGGAATCACAAGTCGACACAAGTTGCACTGATTCTTCCTCTGACAGCCAAGGGATGAACGCAACTGACGTCTCAGTCGTAACTTGGGCTGAAGTACCGTGATGATGCCTCGTCGAGTGTCAGAATGTGACTGACTCGCACATCTCCAACGAGTGGTTGAAGTATCACCGGCTGTCCCAAGAGCTAACCACTGAACGGTCAGTCCCCGGTAATTCCCCCGTTTACCTTAGCCTCAGAAATATTCAGTTGTCAATCGGCGCTAGCCAATTCGACAAATGAAAAATTTTTCGCTCACCAATGATTCAATTAACCAGATGATGAACGTCTGAGACGTTGGGTCACACTGTAATAACGTTTCCGTGGCGTGCCACTGCCTATATACGATTGGGTAAAGTCACTGAAAGGAGTAGAGCACGTGGCCCGCTCACCCCGCTTTAGGCCAATCCTCGCCCCTCCCCACCATTATTCCGTGTCATGGTGTTTCCCAGCGTGGGCTTAAGGTCCTAGGACTCTACCCCCACCACTGGCCAACCTCCCCTTCTCGCCCCCCTCCAGCCCTACCGACTCATTCATAACTAGACGCCCCCACCACTGGCGAAATCCTACGGCGAGACGATTCTTCCCCCTCCAACGTACGGCGCGTCACGCTTGCCGGAGGGGCATTGGGAGTTGATTCAGAGGATTCTCGGGGGCTCGGGGGCTTTTGGCGGGACGAGGTGGTGGGAAGGTATCCCGCGGGATGGACCTTCGCGGAAGCCAAT